>NW_028321883.1:11103571-11423928 GCF_036245765.1 Copidosoma floridanum
AAGTGCGTGTATATGTACGAGGGTAAGTACATCGGGGGTGCGCCGAGGGTGAGAAACCGGTAGTGGGGCATCCAATGGGGTACGTATTAGGCACTGGCTCTCTTTGTCCTGTTTTTCCTCCTCCTTCCTTTTCCTGTGGTGCGTACGCGTGGCTGATGTACCTTGAATATAAAAGTGTACGTATTGCACGGTCGAACAGTAGAAGCGCTCTTGGAAGTTGACTTTCAAAACAAAGAAAACGCTGCGCCGGTGATGGGACGATCAGAGTATATACATGTATATACATATATACATATATTTGTACGGTGCGTCCCTGAAATATGACTCTGTTGCTCCCCATATGCGTGTACCTATATATATATGCCCATCGCAGATTGCCTCTGCACGATAGAGTACACGCGCGGGGAGAAAGACAGGGAGAAATCCCGAGCTATTCATCGGGTGTAGTTTGCGCCGCCTTTGCTTTCATCTCTTTTATTCGCACATGCACGTTCGTGTGTGTACGCCTACATGGGTTGGCAAAAGTATAAAGAAGAAAAAAAAAGTGCTGCTGTCGCTTTCGCATATCCGACCGAGGCGTTTTTTAATTAATCCGTCAAGATTTTATCGGCCCCGTCTGCGCTTTCGCCGCGCCACCGGGGTAAACACTTTTCCTCCCCCCGCAGTCGGATAAACAATTATTTACCGATTCGTCTGTTTGTCCGCCCAGATTCCGCAACAATATATCCATCACGGATGAGAGAACGATCGTTAATAATCAATCACGTGCCCACAAAACGCGATTTCATGCGATTCCAACTTCAAAAGATGTACTGTTATTATCATACCTGTATCATATTATAAGGTAAATCCAACGCTCGATCTCGACAAGTCTATGTACAATATGCGTCAGAGGCGTCGCGCTGGAGGAAGGGAGAGAGCGCGGCGTACGGGTGTCGTAATTAATCGAATCGCTCCAATGCGGCAATGCTTTGCCAACGATGAGAGCGTACCGAGTAGGAACTATATTATAACTGGCTGTACCGCGCAAAGGCAAATTATTACGATAATTATCGGTATCCGAGTGATCGAGAAATGGGTTATCGATCGATATCGCTCGGGTTTCGTATACGCCCCGTCGACTGCGCCGCATGTTATGTAACATATATATACAGTCGTACTTTATACATGGGTATATTTTTTTAAATATATTATTTGCTTCGTGCAACAATTTAAAACAACGCTACCTGCAGGGGAAAATTTGTCGATGCTAACTAACAAGAATACACAGAATTTTATGGGCAATGATCTGTTACAAGCGTTTATTTCGACAGTAATGTATATTTAACAACTAACGTAATTTTTTGGGTGTTGAGTATACTTTTAAGTAGAAAAATACCTATATTTTGTAGTACCTCGATGAAAACAAATTTTTTTTTCTTGCATGGTTGTATTTTGTTAGTGTAAGTATTACGATTTTTCTCGGACATCAATTTATTTCGTGAAGTACTTTTAACTCAGCACATTAGAAAGTAATATTTTTTGTGCTCACTCATATATTATACTCATTTCATACTAGAAATTTACTTTTTTTCATGAAATTAACGAAAAAAGTATTATTTGCTACAAACATGCTACTTGGGACTGAAAAAACTGATTTTAGTTGTTAAGTATTTATTATTGTTAAAATAAACACTTGTATTCCACCATTTTTTATCAGATGCTGGGTATTCTTGTTAGTTAGCATCGCCATATTTTTCCCCGCAGGTGGCGTTGTTTCAATGCCGCACGAAGCGAATAGTGCTATACGCTCGACTCCTAATAAGGGCACTACTCTGGGCACTGAGCACACTCGGGAGAGGGAAGGAAAGAGGGATGTGGGAGGCCTCCCATTAGGCAGTTTTGCTGCGAGTAGGACGCTAATCCCCTCCCCGGAAGCATTGCGTGGTGAAAAAGTACATGTGAATATTCGCAGAGAGTACGAGTGTGTATCCATACACCCCCGACGCTGCTGACTGGTGGTTGTACTTTCCGAGGTAAGCGCGAGCGTATCTTGACAAAGGTGCGTGACTGAACCTTTAGTTCTTTCCAGTGCTACCCATAGTAAATTTTAAGGGTAAATCAACGTTAATCGAGCGATGGGAGTGGGACTGCATCGATCGAAGCCGCGATGACGCGAGAGACATCTTGTTGGTATATATTTATATGCACAACCGGGAAGGAAAAAGACGCGGAGCGGGAAGTAAAAAGGAAGAAAAAGGCAGAGGGTCGCGAGAAAAGGACGACCACACGTTTTTGCGGAGCCACTCGGGAGCGCCGGTGTTGGTATACGCCCTACCGACTCCCCGTACATTTCGTGTAGCTGGAGGAACGAGCGACAGAGAGTACATCAGCATCCAAGCGCGTGGCGGCGTGTCGAGTTTCGAGAGGTCGAGGAGAAAAGAGACTATCCCGATACACGTGCTCGAGTTATACACGTACACGTACCTGCACACGTAGCCGTATGTACACAGAAAAATGAAATAAGAGGACAGAGAGATCGCACGAGCCCTCGTATGGTCCGTGTGACGCGGGATGCCATACCATTACAGGAGGAGACAGACCGTCATATTTCACGGGATAAGCCGGGAACCGGCCACTTTCCGAAATGCCTTTTCGAGTGTGTCCCGGCCATTTCTCTTTCGTACAGCGCCTCCTCCTCCATCTCCTATTTCTCCGCGTTTTCGTCTCTCTTTTTTCCCTCCTTCCTTCCCTCGCCGTGCCTCCGAGACGCTCCATTTGTAGGGACCACCTCGCCCGCGCCCTGTTATTACGTACACGCACGACGGCTCTACTGGTCGACTGGATCTCCCATTGTACTACGTATGCGTATGCACGAAAAAAAAGGGCATAACTCACCGCCCCGAACGAATCGCGCATTACGCGCTGCAGCTCTGTTCCGCTTCGTCTCGTTAGGATACGCCTATGTATATATATATTATATGCAATACATATTACATACCACTGAGTTTTCACGTATTTCCGTGGGATGGATGTATACATGTGGGTACTTGTGCGAGGGACGAGTGGCAGCTGTTTCGTTTTTCCTCTCCCAAATTATCCGCTCCCATGGGCATGGACCGCGAGCGGCTAATTGGACTAATAAATCTGGGGCTGTTCCAATGTATTTATTAGGCGGCATTGCGTTGGTTGCACATATACCCAAACGATTAGCTCTCTGCTGGACACCGCCGGGTATTGGATGCTTTTTTACCTTTTTTTTCCCTTGCCATGCAAATGCGCGCCTACCGATAGCATCGGCAGCAACAACTGCGCACGAAACTGGTGCATCCGAAATACACGGTTCTCGGAAGCAAGACAATGTGAAAACACGCCTTTGAAACTCGGGGATGCGAGTGGCTATTTATAGAAAAAAAAAAAAAAAAAAAAAAAAAAAAAAAGTGCCGCGTACGCGCACGGATGATCCATACGTTTCGAGAACAGCTGAATAGAATTACTTTTATGCAGTAGCAGCGGCGTTTATTTTAATTTCTTACCGCCGCCACGCGCGCGTACACATACATATTATGAATGTAGGTACATCATACATAAATACATAAGCGCAGCAGTGTACAACAGAGGATATCGCGACAGGAAAGCTTTTGCGGTGCGCCCGATTTTCATCTCTATTATTACACTTTTATGCTTTACGATGCACATACAGGGCGGTGTACCCCCCACGCATACATACATAAACATATTTGGAGCCGTACAGCTGGGCTAGAGGTATATAGGTGTATAGAGTTGAGGAAAAGACAAGTTCTTGGTCTTAATAACCCGGAAACCAGGGAATATTTGTTTACCCGCGAGATTATGGCTTCGTATATTGCGATTTCGTAGGTGGTCCATGAACTGGTCGCGCGTGGGGTGGTTGTGTATACACACGGGTACATGTACACGCACACACAGAGAGTAGCACGACGAAATGGAGGTTTTGCGAGCGCAGGGACCGACAGAGACGGATCAACAATAGCTGGCAGATCGGAAGTGAAGAGGCACCGGCAGCCCGCAGGGCCGAAAACCCTTTAGCCAGATCAAAATAGCCGATAACAAAAGGCAAACGTGTATATGTACACATAATATATAGATGTACGCGTGCGTGTAATATATATTATTATGTAGGTAGCCAGTGTAGCTGGCTCGCGAGCAAACAGTAGGTATAACGTGTGTATAAGTATTAGGCACAGAGGGAAAAGAGCGCGTCCATTGAGCAAACAAGCCCGTGTTTACTCAAGCAGCGGCAGTACATCTTTAGCCGTGCACCGCGCCCCCAACTGCACGTATCCTTTTTCTTCCTCTCCCTCGCGTACACCACACAACACATATGTACAAAGATGAGCTACGCTCGCTGCCGAGCATACACAACGATTTAATCTTTTTTCCATCTCCACCTCCTCCTCCTCCTACTCCGTAGCCGCGGCAGTGCCAAAAATTCTCTTCCTCGACTGCTTTTTGCCCGTGAGGGAGGAAGTTGGAAACAGATCGTCCCGGCCATTAGGGGGACATTTATTCCGTATTTTGCTATTTCGCTACCAGTTGTTTGTGAAAAAGCCTCGTGGCACGCGATCATTGTAATAGTATGTGGTGCGACACGTTGTAAAAACTACTAGACATCAGCTCGTTTGCGTGAATGCATTGCAACTTTTTATAGCTTTAAATACCTGTGGTGCACATATGCATATATATACACATTGCAAGTAAATGTCCGTGTCCATCGGTGCGCGGAAATTCCTCCTCGGCGAGTACTCAATTAGGCCCAGAGAGATAAAGATGTCGGGGGGTAAACGCCAACGAAAGCAAAAGGGCGCAAAAGTGAGAGCGAATCGCGCGCCAGCGGAGAGTGAGAAGTCCCGTGCACCTACATGTACATAGAAGCGAGTCGCTAAACTGCACCAGTTCGCAAAGAGCGCGTCGATCCAAAAAGCGCCCTTTGAAGTGTCGCCGGCTCTGATGCCTCGCCCCCGAGTAATGTACACACATGTGTGCTCGCGGCAGTCACTCTATTTCCATGTAGTTGAGCGCGCGCTTGAGCCGAGAAAGTGGGTGAAAGAAAAAAAAAAAAGGAAAAAAAGGAAAAAAAGATCCACCCGAGTACCCACTTCCGGTTCTCGTATTAACGTAAGTGCATCGGCAGTATCATCGCGCAGCGGCTGTCCCGAAGCACGGATATACCTAATACGCCGGGAGGGACGCAAGTATACATGATATTATATCCCGCGGCGCGCGTATTAGTCACGTCGCGGTGGGCTCACTCTACACGATGCCGGTGTAAGTATAGCTTCGAAAAAAGGGGACGACGCGATAAAGCGGCTGAAGCTCTCCGGGGACTGATTGCTCGTGCGCTCGAGATGCGAGCTCGGATAGGCGTAATTTTTCAAGTATAGGTACCCATCACACACCCAATAGATGACGAGGACGAAAAAGTCAGCTGTTGGCCGGATTCACGGGTATGAATAAGGTTGGGGTCACTCGCGACTAGTGAGCATCAATTCCGTTGAATTATGTAAACATCCTGCGCGGACTCTCATTCGAGCTTATTTGGGAGAAAAAAAAAAAAAAAAAAACGAGGATGACGAAGCCGACACCTGTCCCCCTCTCTCTCTCTCTCTCTCCTGCGCGCAGTCTCCTCTATCCCTCCACATCCAGTTTGGTCTATAAATACACGTGGAAGCGAGCCATTAGTCTTTGCCCCAGAATAGATGCCTGCTCGCTGAGTTGGCGTAATTATAAATCTCGACTAATTTAGTAGGTTTTTCTTTTACCCCGTGATCACTTGAGAGGGAGTGCGCGTCTTTTCCGTATGGGCACCCACTCGTGCCGTGTGTACATAATATACACCAACGCAACACTTTTAGCAGCAAATCGGTGGTGCGAGCGAACCACATTCCGTGTTTCGGTACGATGGGAAAATTTTTAATTCAATATTTTTATTCCCATTCCAACTGGGGCTCGTTGTTTCGGCAATTTCGAGGTAATATGTCACTCCGACTCCAAGATACTCTTAAAAATTCGCGCGAGAGCTATACGTAAAGGGTTTGCCGGAAGTTTGGATGAAGGAAAAAAGGCCCACGGGACGTAAGGAAAATTTTTTAAAATCGCGGCAGCAGAGACGCGAGTCTTCGTAATTTGAAACGCCGAGGAGGACGGCGACGTCTCGGAATTGAATTTGCAGCTCAAAAAGGGAGAAAAACGGATCGATGAGCGAGACGCAGCGAGCCGAGGAAACGTCATATCCGAAATTCCGTCCTCCGGAACGCAAGTATACAGTCCCCAGGAAAACACAAAAAATGAAGTTACACGGAGTTTGCAGCAACAGCCCTTGATACCACGCGCACACGGCTGCGTGCACTTTTAGCACAAATCCACGGGCCGACGAGCCCGAATTAATACACCGTCAGTTGAGTAAAAGAACGTCGTATCTCGAAAATGTTTTTCAAAAACGTCCTATCTCAAATTGTTATTGAAGAACGTCTTATCTCGAATTAATAGTGAGTAACGTCGTATCTCAAAAATGTTTTTGGAAAATGTCCTATCTCGAATATATTTTTTAAAAACGTCCTATCTCAAAATTACATTGAAAAACGTCCTATCTCAAAATTACATTGAAAAACGTCCTATCTCAAAATTACATTGAAAAACGTCCTATCTCAAAATTACATTGAAAAACGTCCTATCTCAAAATTATATTGATATAACGCCTCATCTGAAAATAATAAACTATCAAAAGAGTAGTTTCTCAAATTAGATTATAATACAAAACTTATCTCAATAAATTTCTATTTTTTTTTTTTTCAAACTGACTTTGTCTAGTTTAAAATAATATTTTCTCACTACTCTACATTGAGATAGTAAAGTTTAAATTATATGCTTTGGCATCATTAAATATTTAATTTACGTAATTAGAACTGTTTAAAATAATGTAAGTAATAGTAGACTCTTAAAACATTATTAAAAGGCGCCTGATATAATTTATACTTTTAATTATTAAAAGTATTAATCTTTAATTATATATAATTACATTTTATTTATTTTCAACAAAAATGGTAGTAAAGTAATTTTCCTACTATGTGCGTTTTTTTTTTACATTTGGACGTTAAGTGCGCCCTCAGTAGAAAAAATAGGGTTCGCACCTGGTGCGCATCCCACCAGGGCAAGCACAAGGAGTCCCTGGGGCCTGGTGCTCGCCCTGGCGACATGCGCCACCAGGTACGAAAACTACCATTACGTACTCTCATTTACAGTGTATAATTTTTTCATCCTTAGCGCGTATTAAAATATTACTATAAAAAATGCGTAATATTACAAAGGAATTCCCGCGAAGTCAGTCTAAGATAGCACTCTCTCAAATAGGAATACAAAAATATATTGTCTTGAAAGTGATTTTCTCAAAGTTAAGATAAGAAATAGCTTTTTAAAATTTTTTAACAAGGACAAAACTTTATTTAGTAAATGACAACAAATTAATGAAGTCTTTTTAAATTTCAGAGAAAGAGAGTCTTTACAAGCTAAAAGGCTAGAAATAAGCTCGTGGTAGCTTAGCCGACTAAATTGTGGGTCAGTATGTGGGAAATCGCGGTTTGATTCCCGACTAGTGAAACTTTGTGAATTGTCACGCGTGCTTTTTTACTGCACAATGCTCCTCGTAAAGGGGATGGGTGACCTTCTCGCAGCAAAATTTCCCAGCTAGTTTTTACCCCCTACTTTTTCTCCCTGTAATGGGAGGGAGCCTCCCCCATCCCCTCTTTCTTTTCTTCTCTCCCAAGTGCTTAGTGCTCAGACCGAGAGTAGTGCTGCAGTGCCCTTAGTAAGAGCCGGACGTAATATAAGCACTGTAAAAAAAAAAAAATTAAAAAAAAAAAAAAAGACCAGAAAAATTATTTTTTATACTGGAGCTACTAAGGCCCATTTTGGACTTAATACAAAAAATGCCTCTACAAGAATTTTTGTTCCTTTTTTTTAGTTGTTCATACGTACTATATTATTTCGGATGGTAAAAGTTTTTCTTCAAGTGTGAGTTGTTTTCTAATAAGCCATTGTATTTTTCATTATTTTATTTATTCAACACGGTCAGAAAAGTTGAAGCGTACACTTCTATAGTTTTTGAATTACGCGCTGTCAGAATCCACACGGCTTTATTTGGAAACCTACCTTAAGGGCCTGCTTCAAAACTTCATATGGAAAGTAACCTCAAAAAACCTACATCCGTCTTGAGTATCTTGACAGCGAGGAGGAGAAAACTTTGGCTTTATTGCGAAAAGTAACAGAGTGACAACTAGGAAACAGTTCTTCTCATAGTAATATTATAACTGGCGCCATTAATTTATTGTACAATGCAGCAGTGATCGCCTGATTACGGACTTTTCAAGTATAAGGTAAAACTCGCAACTAGTGGGCCGTTCAACTACCCTATACAGACTGTTTTCGAAGAAGCGTAAGATTTGCATCGTTATACTCTTGTGAAGTCTAATGTATTTAGGCTTGTATTTTAAGTAACCATCGTTTCACCATGGAGTGTTAGTATCAATTACAACAAGTAATTCATGAATAAATTAAGGAGGCTTAACATTATATTCAATTGCATTTATTTATCAAGTACTATTATACATGTGTTTAGCCTCCTCAATAAGCTTTAGACTACTGTCATGTATTACAAATAATTTTTATGGTTCGCAACGTGATTTTAAAAAAGGTCTTTTTTTTTAAGCGTAGATTTACATTTATTATCCAGTAATGAGCTTTATGATGATCTGCGTCTAACTAAAGTCGATGAAACGTCCATTCTGTGGCAACCTGAGAGCCCTAATTATAGTGATCTATCAGAATGTACGCAATTGAGTAACGGTAAGTGGAAGGTGATTTAGATTAACTGTTTTATACTACTTGGTGTGGTTGTTAAATCATTCCATGTGCAAAGTAAGTAAACACAAAATCATTCGTCCCTGGTAAGATTACTTGGCGTGAGGCTAGTTTCTGCTTTAATGACTCAAGAATAATTACAAATCTTTGTGTTTATAAACATAATAAAATTGGGTAGCAATTGGTCGGCCTGTAAGCGCACTCGTCAGCTTACATTGTACCAAAAAATATTATAACTTACTTATCTCTGATGTATTAGTAATAGTGTGTCAGGTTGTAGGCAGCACTTAGCACTCCTGAAAGCGGCTATGAACGAACGACATATTTGGAAAGTTAAATTATTCTGTTACAGTACCGACACTGACTTCGAATAGTGAGAGGGTATTATACGAAACCTTTACTGTTGAATTAGTGTAATTTAATAACCAGTCTCATTTTCATGACTATTAATAATAATAAAAATAGTAGTATTATTAATAATAAAAACGATAATAATAATAACAATAATGAAAAAAATACTGGTAAAAATGATAATAATTGTAATAGTAGTAAAAGAAAATTGTCATACCATGGGCCCAAAGTGCAACTGCCGCTTTGTGCCCTCCGGGCCCAAAGTGATTCACCCGGCGCAAAGTGTACCCATGGGCACAAAGTTGCACTTCCCTCGGTAAGAAAAACATTATACGCGACTCGGGCACCAACATAATTATAACAACTGCGCCCCTCGGGCGCTCATGTTGTACTTTGTGCCCTAGTGACGTAATGTACCATAAAATACAATTAGATAAATAACAATAATAATAAAAATAAAAAGAAAATGAAATAAAAATAATAACAAAAATAGTATTATTAATAATCATGACGATACTTATGATAATAATAATAGTTATTATTATAAAAGAATCATTAAAATTACATTTCATATCAATAATGTTAACTGGTTTTTTCGATATGGTTAATAAGCAACTATCCCTCAGAAAAGCAAGCATCGGCAATTAGAAAATTGACTGTTTTTTAGATTAGTTAATAATAAAATGTGCTCATATGCAAGTAAGCCTCAATGATTAGGAAATCCAACTGTTGTTTTGATTATTTAATTATAAAATATTCACTTTGATAAGTAAACATCGGCGATAAAAAAATCATCTGTTTTATATATTATTTATTAAAAGAAGGGTCCCGTAGGCCAATAAGTAGCAGTGATTAGATACACGATTGTTTTTTTAATTACCTAATAATAATATGTGCTCATAGGTAAGTCAGCATCGGCGATTAAAAATCCAACTAGTGTTAGATTGTTTATTATGATGACATGTCTGAAGGCGAGTTAGCTTCGGCGATTTAAACTAAACTGATTTTTAGATAATTTATCAACAAAATGTGCTTATAGGCAAGTAAGCATCAGTGATTAAAAACCCAACTGTTCTTATCATTATTATTTGTGATTAAAAGAAAAGCGGTTATTGAATTACACTTATTGGACAGTAAAGGTTTTGTACAATGTCTTCTCACTATTCAAATTCAGTGTCGTTACTGTGACCGGTCAGAATTTGACTTTCGATATTATTATATCGTTCGTTCATAGCTACTTTTGGGAACACTGGTCGTAGGTTATTCAATATCTAAAATACATCAAAATATTTATTTCACACACTTAAAACGTATAATTTCATGTTCTCAGATATGAAATTTGTTAAATTTAAGGAGTCTGCTTTAAATTGCAAAAAATTGGGTGGTTATGTCTCATGTATTAATGATAGAGTGTGTCAGGTCTTAGATTATTTAATTATCAAAGTACATGTATCTTTCTTTTCGGTGGAGTACACTTATACATATTTATTATAAAAATCACAAGACTGCTAATAATTGTTTTTTTTTTTTTATTTTGTAACCCAAGGAGTATATATAATTACCTATTGAGATAAGCTTTGAAAGTAGCGTAGATATTTCTTTAAGTAGTTCACCGTTAGGTGCGTCTAATTCACCTTTATGAGCAAAAAAATAAAAAAACGATTTCCCAGTAGTATTTTATACTATGGTAATTATTATTATAGCAGATTACTATTATTCTCAAGGACAAACTAGCTATCTAGAATTGCCGAGATATGACTCTTTTTACAATGATGAGACTGATATCAGCCAAAACGGTATGTCTCAATGGAATCAATGTACAGCAGGTATAATATTTTATCCGTTAACATTTTGATAAATCCTCTGTCAGCCGTATGGTTGTAGTGGGATACTTAAAACTACTTGAATATATATAAAATTACTACTAAAAAAATTAACTTTTTATACTTCAAAGCTTCAAGTCATTCAATCCAAGATACAGGTCTAAGAATATCTAATGCAGAACTCCTTGAGGAAGACTCGCAGATTTCAGCCCACTCGCATACTAATGACAGTATTTTAAATGGAAACGAAAAAAATCGTGGTAAATAGCATTCTAAATCTAAATATAATAACTTTCTTAATATTTTGTTCCTTTATTTGTGTTTCTTTTTTATGTGAACATCCCGAAAAAACTGTATACATCAAATTAATGTAAACTAACACAATACTTGTTAAAAAGGGGGAGGGACGTTGAACCTGGTTTACGACCAAAATTGGATTGAAAAATTCCTACAGTATATTATACTAAGAAGAAATTAATTTTACCTTAAATGGATTAACCTCATATATCCTTAGTTCCCCTAAGAAAAGTTGTGGGGGGCAATTTTACTGTTAATACGTGCACTGTGCATGTAAAAGGTAAGATAGTCGCACCAAAAATCTGAAATAAATCTTTTTTATTAACTGCAAAATTGACTTTTAAGTGTAACTAAATATTTAAAAAAAAACTTTATGATATGAAAAATAAAATTGGTCAAAAACCAGCTTGATAGACGCTCTCCTTTTTTAAAGCAATTTATTTCTGAAAAAATTTTTATTTTTCCTCTGCCGTCCTTCAGACAATTAAACATTTTTTCAAAACTGTATGAAGTGAGATACAGACTTATTATTATTAAAAGCATGTGCAGTACAGGGTAATTTATTAGTGTTTTGTTTTAATTTAGACTGTAAACTAACTGCAAAAAAACACAAAATAATTTTAAAATAAATAAATGTTTAATTGACATCGTATTGTGAAATGATGATACTGACAAAAATTTTAAAACTTTAAATAAAATGAATGAAATTTTTAGGTACACATGCCTTGAATAACACTTTTGATGAATATTCTTCTGAAACATCGGTCACAGTACCAACAAATACTAGCGCCCACACGAATATTCATCAAAAAAAAAATACCCGAAAAAGAAAATCAGATCCAACGCATTGGAAAGTGACACTCGCTAAAAAGTCTCGGGATTCCGGTGTAGGTGGCATTTCTGAGACCGGAAAAAAGATCCCTGAAAGAATATTAGGACCTGAATGCTTTTGCCGATATTCTTGTCAATTATCCATCACTCACGAAGATAGGCAAGAGATATTTGATAATTATTGGAAAATAAGTGATCACAACCGGCAATGGGATTACCTTTCTCGGCTTATAACAACAAAAGAACCTGCAGAAAGAACTATCCATTATGAAAATGATGAAGAAATCAAACGAAAAATAACCCGCTTGTATCATCTTATAGTTCGTGATCAGCATGTACTAGTTTGTCGTGATATGTTTTTGAACACCTTTGGTACATAAATTTCTTGTGTGTGGTGATATTTTTATCGTTTATTGTGAAAGTTTCTCTACATTAAATAAATTATGTATTTTTTTACACCTCATAGAAAAAAAAACCTGTTTAATAGAAACGCCTGCAGTAAAAAAAAAAAAAAAAAAACAGTGCATGACAGTCGCTTTTGTCCTTTTGTTTTAAAAAGAACATAGAACTTCTAAATTAAATTAATTGATTTTTTTTTTTTCTTCAAACAGGTATATCTGAATCATGGATTAAGACTATTGCTAAAAAAGAACGTGAGGCAGCTGTAGGTCATTTTATTGGACAAGATATGCGTGGAAAACATCAAAACAGGCCTAAGAAATTAGATGATAGTGTAAAAGATAGCGTTCATAAACACATATCTTTGTTTCCACGCGTAGAGTCACACTACTGCAGAAACAACACGACACGAGAATATTTGGAAGAAACCTTAAATCTGAAAAAAATGTACACTCTTTATCAATCATGGATGAAAGAGAATAATAATAGTAAAATAGCTAGTGAATCTTACTACAGAGATGTTTTTAACTATAAGTATAACATCAGTTTTCATAAACCGAAGAAGGATCAATGTGATGACTGTACAGGGTAAGCGACAAAAGGAATTTTATATTTAAATAAATGAACGACTCCTTCAGCAATATGTTACTCGTACACGCATTATTTAATTATCTATCCGAGTCATCGCAACGCGTTTGGATCTACGTGAATATTATTTTTTATTGGCATGCGTGTGCGTGTGCATGTGCAATTTTAAATTGCACCCACACGTGCATACACGTTATTTCATACCAAGCAAGTTCAACATTGTTGAGTTTCATACTCAGGGGCTTCACTTTCAAAGCTCGGAGCAAAAAAAAACGGAGAAGAATCGTAGGGAAGGATACGATTTGTTTTGTATTCGATCGCCAACTTGGACTCATCGGTAGATCGGAAAACGTTGAGGTGACCTGGATAAAAAATTTTGTTTGCCAATCAGTTGTAAGAGTGCGAAATGGTAGTTTTTGTTGAATAAGTGCTATCGTCTCTGGGGCTATTTTGCGGCCCAAGAGACCTGCTAAGCAAGCATTTTTCCTACCGAGGGCACACTATCCTCTCAAAAACGCCCGATGTAGGAAAAATGTATCCATACAAATTATCTTAAACACATTGCACGATACAATTACTATGCAGTACGTATACTGTCGATAGCTATTTATTATAAAGATTTGCATGCTCTTGTTAAACAAAATTAAATTGTAGCTTCGAAAGGTATCATTTCTTTTCACAACGTATTAAAACGTCACTCTTTTACGAGGCAAGTTTTACAGTTGTATAATTTTTTTCTTTGTGAACTAATATGAGTACATTATCTATTGTACACACACTAGCTATGCGTATAGATAAAACAATTTCTAGTAGAAGATTATTAAATTAGAATATAATTGTAAATGGCTTAAAGCAATACTTAATTATTATTTTTATTGAATTAACTTTGTTAAAATATTTATATCCTTTGTAGTTACGCTTCCTTATCAGATGAAAAAAAGCTTGAAGTAAAAACGAAACAAGAAAAACATTTAAAGAATAAAAATTTAGCAAGAGACCTGATGGTAAAAGATAAATTTTTTTCAATGGGAAATCCTACAACTAGTACAACTTGTTTTGATTTGCAAAAAGTACTTCTTACACCACGGTCTGAAGCATCATCGATGTATTATAAAAGAAAGCTATCCATTTACAATCTTACAACTTATGATTTAGCAAAGAAAGAAGGCATTTGCAATGTTTGGAACGAAACCATTGCTAAAAGAGGTGCAAATGAAATTAGTAGCTGTATTTGGAAATATATTTCTGAAAAAGTAAAAATTGGAATAACCACTTTTATTTTTTATTCCGACAATTGTGGTGGACAGAATCGAAACCAATTTCTCTATACGATGTATTCTAAAGCTGTTATTGATTTTAACATCACAATCACTCATAGGTAAGAGAAATATCGCAAATTTAAGTGTAATATTTATGTTTTTATCATGAAAACAAAATTACATATTATAATGCAAAGGTGTAAAGCACGGTAAAATCGTATATGATACTACAGAGGTGCAAAGAACGTAATTATTGCATTTTAAAACATATAAAATTGCAATGATTACACTATTGCACACAAATTACACGCGCGTTATATAAATTATTTTATTCTTATTGGGCAAAGATTGAAAACTTTATTGCCACAAGACTAATTTTCACAACCAGGTGTGAAGTCTCAAGCGTAAGTTAAGTAGTTACCCCGGCCCAAGAAGTCAACTTCGCACACGTTATCAAATATCAATCTCATTACACAGTAAGATTTTGGCTGTATTAAATGTATGTTGAGTAATTAAATTTTGAAACTTGAAGATTTTTTGTTTTATTTTTAATACTCGAGGAAGTAAAAATTTTTCAATTTATGAAAGAAATGTGTTGTAAAGATCTGAGTATTACGGAAACTGTATTGTAGTATCGTACATAAGTGAAAAAAGCATTCGTTGTGAAAGTATAGTGTGAGTGCTTAATTTTTTCTTCCTTGTAAGCGTATGTTTCAAAACACATGCATACGGGGTATCTATCAAATAAGAAAAGAAGCATATCTTTACGTTTTTTACAGTATCTATTTTATTTCCCTTGAAGGTTTTTCAGAAAAAATCAGATCTTTTAATTATTTTCAATACATTATAATCAACGCCTCGGAAGAAAATAAATCCAGTTCACTATCTCGGAATGAAATAAGTCCAGTGCGCCGAGCTCGGAAGAAAATAAGTTCACTTTACTGTCTCAGAAGGAAATAAGTCCAGTTCGCCGAGTTTAGGAGAAAGCTTTTCACAGAGCTTTGGATTTTTATGTTATTAAATAGGATAGTTCAATAGTATTTTTTAGGACTCTTGATAAATAAAATACGCTCTTAGGCGAGTTAGCGTCGGCAATTTAGATTTTTGATATTATAAATAAATAAAATATGTCTTAGGGCGAGCATGAATCGGCGATTAGAAACCCCACAGTTTTTAAGTATTCATGATAAATAAAATACGCTTTTACTATTAATGTCGATTTTATTATTAATACGCTTTTAGGCGAGCAAGCATAGGAGATTAGAAACCCTACAGTTTTTTGATATTATTATTAAACAATATAAGCTCCTAGGCGAGCTTGAATCGGCGATTAGACACCCAACAGTTTTTTAGCATTAATAATAAATATAATACTAATACTGTTAGACGAGCATGCATCGGTGATTAGAAACCCTACAGTTTTTAAAAATTTTCTGTTAAACAATATAAGCTCTTAGGCGAAAAGAAAAACTATTGAGTCTCTAATCACTGATGCTTACTTGCCTGAAAGCATATTTTTTTAATCATTAATACTCAAATCTGTTCGGTTACCAATTACCAATGCTGACTCACCTAAGAGCATATTTTATTCACTGATAACACTGAAATCTGTTAGGTTTCTAATCGCCGATACTTACGCGCCTAAGTTCTCATTTTATTTATTATCAATACTCAAATCTGTTGGGTTTCTAATCGCCGATGCATACTTGCCTAAAATCGTCTTTTATTCATTTATAGTAATAAAATCTGTTGGGTTTCTAATCACTGATGCTTACTTGCCTAAGATCGCCTTTTATTCATTAATAATACTAAAATCTGTTGGGTTTCTAACGCTGATAATTACGTGTCTAAGTTCTTATTTTATTTACTATCAATACTAAAATCTGTTGGGTTTTTTATCGCCGATACTTACTGGCCTGAGAGCATATTTTATTTACTGATAATACTAATATCTGTTGGGTTTCTAATCGCTGATACTTACGCGTCTAAGTTCTTATTTTATTTATTATTAATACCAAAATCTGTTGTGTTTCTAATCGTTGATGCTTACTTGCCTAAGATCGTCTTTTATTCATTAATAATAATAAAATCTGTTGGTTTTCTAGTCGCCTATACTTACTTGCCTGAGGGCACATTTTATTTACTGGTAATACTAAAATCTGTTAGGTTTCTTATCGTCGATGCTTACTTGCCTAAGAGCATTTTTAATTTATCAAGAATCCTAAAAAATACTATTAAACTATTCTATTTAACAACATAAGAGCCCAAAGCTCTGTGAAAAACTTTCTTTTGAACTCGGTGAACTGTACTTATTTTTGTCCGATCTCGGCAAACTGAACTTTTTTTCTTCCGAGCTCGATGAACTGGACTTATTTTCTTCCAAGACTCTGAACTGGATTTATTTTTGTTGGAACCTCAACTGGACTTATTTTCTTCCGAGTCGTAAAATATAATATATAATTTTTTTTTTTATTTTTCCTAAACTTTCTTGTTTTAACATATTGTTCATTAAATTTATTAAATTATGTCGAATCTTTTTTCATATAAACATTACAAATAACAAGCCACACCAATTTTATTATAAAATGTATATTTATCTCTAATTGAAATTGAAAAGATAGTGAAATTTTAGAAAAATTGTTTTGTTAATTAACTAATAATATTTCCTCATATTAAAACAAAATTTACATTAAATAATATCAAATCATCGAGTATGTAAGATATAAAAATATTTATAGGTACTTGGTCAAAGGACATACACAGTCTGAAGTCGATTCGATTCACTCAGTTATAGAAAGAGCGGCGAGAAATAAATCAGTGTACACGCAAGAACAGTGGTGTACTATAATGAGAAGTGCTAAAAAGAAAGAACCAACGTATAAGGTCAACGAAATAATTCAGAATGAATTTTTTGATTTTGCACAATTATCTGATAGTTTTTTCTGGAAAACAATTAAGATATCCCAGTTATCTGAAATAACAATGAATCCTACTGGGGAAGTATTATATAAATATGACTATGAAGAGGAGATAAAGAAATGTAAAGTTAATTATCCAATCGGTGACTTAGTTTGTTGTTACAAATCAAAAATTTCATTAGATGCAAATAAGAAAAAAGACCTGTTAACACTATGTAATAAAAACTTGATTCCTTCAGAATTTCATAATTTTTATAGTGATATTTGTATGTAAGAATACCGTGTGTCTCTAAGAATTCAAATATTAAACAAGCTTAACGCATGAGAAAAATAAAAAAATGTCAATTTATTAGTATCAAGCTTCCCCATATTTTTTCCACGCTTCATCTTACCTGTATATTGTAGTGATATCGCTTGTTGCTTAAAAAATGATAGAATTAGTAAAAAAACAAGTCAATAAAAAAAAATTATATGTGCATGTTTAGAGGTGTATAAGTATTAGTAATTTCTTGGAATCCATTTGTCATTAATCTTTTGAAATCGAAAATTTTTAAATAAAAAAAAAATAAAATACCTCAAAATTAAAGTTCTCTTTAGTAGCTAGAATAAAAAAAGATGAAATAATAAAGATTGTCTAATTGCATTGAAATCATTCGTACATATCGAATGTAACAAATTCAAACATTAAATGACTCTTAAAAATCAATCTTACATATGTTAGAATAGTATGAAAATCGGGTGTATTAGTCTATTAATTTCATGTTCAGCCAAGTCCGAAGGGTTTGGTCGAGCACTTCGTTATACGCGATACAAATTCCATATCCAATCATCAAAACGTCAAAATAGTCAATCTTGTTAGTAATAACACGTCAAGCTTTAGATTATTATTTTTAACCGGAACAGCTTTTATAACGATTATGTAAAAAGTTTTCATGAAACATGACAAGTTGATGGCAGACTATTTTTCAAAGCGTATATTTTGGAAGAAAGAAATAAGTAAAATAATGAAAAATACAATGGCTTATTAGAAAACAACTCACACTTCAAGAAAAACTTTTACCATCCGAAATAATATAGTACGTATGAACAACTAAAAAAAAGGAACAAAAAATTCTTGTAGAGGCATTTTTTGTATTAAGTCCAAAATGGGCCTTAGTAGCTCCAGTATAAAAAATAATTTTTCTCGTCTTTTTTTTTTTTTTTTAATTTTTTTTTTTTTACAGTGCTTATATTACGTCCGGCTCTTACTAAGGGCACTGCAGCACTACTCTCGGTCTGAGCACTAAGCACTTGGGAGAGAAGAAAAGAAAGAGGGGATGGGGGAGGCTCCCTCCCATTACAGGGAGAAAAAGTAGGGGGTAAAAACTAGCTGGGAAATTTTGCTGCGAGAAGGTCACCCATCCCCTTTACGAGGAGCATTGTGCAGTAAAAAAGCACGCGTGACAATTCACAAAGTTTCACTAGTCGGGAATCAAACCGCGATTTCCCACATACTGACCCACAATTTAGTCAGCTAAGCTACCACGAGCTTATTTCTAGCCTTTTAGCTTGTAAAGACTTTCTTTCTCTGAAATTTAAAAAGACTTCATTAATTTGTTGTCATTTACTAAATAAAGTTTTGTCCTTGTTAAAAAATTTTAAAAAGCTATTTCTTATCTTAACTTTGAGAAAATCACTTTCAAGACAATATATTTTTGTATTCCTATTTGAGAGAGTGCTATCTTAGACTGACTTGGCGGGAATTCCTTTGTAATATTACGCATTTTTTATAGTAATATTTTAATACGCGCTAAGGATAAAAAAATTATACACTGTAAATGAGAGTACGTAATGGTAGTTTTCGTACCTGGTGGCGCATGTCGCCAGGGCGAGCACCAGGCCCCAGGGACTCCTTGTGCTTGCCCTGGTGGGATGCGCACCAGGTGCGAACCCTATTTTTTCTACTGAGGGCGCACTTAACGTCCAAATGTAAAAAAAAAACGCACATAGTAGGAAAATTACTTTACTACCATTTTTGTTGAAAATAAATAAAATGTAATTATATATAATTAAAGATTAATACTTTTAATAATTAAAAGTATAAATTATATCAGGCGCCTTTTAATAATGTTTTAAGAGTCCACTATTACTTACATTATTTTAAACAGTTCTAATTACGTAAATTAAATATTTAATGATGCCAAAGCATATAATTTAAACTTTACTATCTCAATGTAGAGTAGTGAGAAAATATTATTTTAAACTAGACAAAGTCAGTTTGAAAAAAAAAAAAATAGAAATTTATTGAGATAAGTTTTGTATTATAATCTAATTTGAGAAACTACTCTTTTGATAGTTTATTATTTTCAGATGAGGCGTTATATCAATATAATTTAGAGATAGGACGTTTTTCAATGTAATTTTGAGATAGGACGTTTTTCAATGTAATTTTGAGATAGGACGTTTTTCAATGTAATTTTGAGATAGGACGTTTTTCAATGTAATTTTGAGATAGGACGTTTTTCAATATAATTTCGAGATAGGACGTTCTTAAATATAATTTTGAGATAGGACGTTTTTAAAAAATATATTCGAGATAGGACATTTTCCAAAAACATTTTTGAGATACGACGTTACTCACTATTAATTCGAGATAAGACGTTCTTCAATAACAATTTGAGATAGGACGTTTTTGAAAAACATTTTCGAGATACGACGTTCTTTTACTCAACTGACGACACGCGGTAATAAAGTAAATCCAATTAGCATTCACCGCTCGGCCGACATCGGCTATACACAGGAGCCGCGCGTCCTCTCTCTCGGGTGGATCCAAACGAGCGCAGCTCGCTGGCGCGCTAACCGCGGCGTTAAATGTATCGCGAGTAGGTACACATAGGCGAGAGAGAGAGAGAAAGAGGCTGCAGCTCATCTGAGCAGCTGCATGTATAATGTACGTGTAATACGTATCAAAGGGGGGACGGGATCTTGAGGCAGCTAAGCCACAGAGAGCAGAGAGCCCGGGTTAGCTACGCCAAAGTGTTTCGAGTTGCCGGTGCTGTTTGGCTTTGGGGGGAGGGGGGGCGCTTGCGTCAAAATCCAAGGGCCCATAGAGAGTGTCGGCTCGTTACCCGCGCCTTAATACTACTTAGGGATGGAGAATTTGCCGGCATTTATTGGACCGAGCTGTGAACCAGTCTACGGCTCGTGCTTGCGCTGCGTGCCGTGTATACATACGGATATGTATATATATATACACATGTATTTACTTTGAATTAAGGTACCGCGCGGTCGTACTGTATGCGCCTGCAGACGCTCGTCGCGACGGCTTCCTTCGTCGGCTGCAGTCGATCGAAAGCTCATCCGCTTGCAAGCATCTCCCGCTGCTGGTTCATCATCGAGATTGCCTCGTTCTCGCTTCGCGCGGATTAATCAAAAACACCAAGCGCTGATGTTCAATTCCATCCTCGCTTATTTGTCTTTCATTTGCACGAAACGGGCTTATTTACCGACAAGCAAACACAAATCCACGAGCTTTTTTTTAATATGCAATATATGTGCAATATAAAAGCTGATTTATTTACTCACGCAACAATGTACGTCTCCGTGCAGGTTATTGCAGTGGCTTACCTGGAACAAAAAAGAAAAACAACAATTGTAAGATTGAAACCGGCAACAAGAATATAATATGTATACTTTACAAGTATACGTGCATTGTTTGTTCACATCCGCTCCAGGGAGAGCTTTAATATTCCATCCATCGGAATTAGAATTTTCTTATTAAATACGCGACTGCAGTACCCCGGGTAGTCGAAGGAGAAAGTTATTAAGATTCGCCGGGCGACAGTGGCAACGAATAATAGTACGCGTCAGAGCACATGACTACGGGACCTTCGTGAGGGCTTGCGTGCCGTTTCAACAATGAAAAATATATTCAGCGAAGTGAAATCGCGTCTCATCTTCGGGGCTCGGCCCGACGAGAGCGCCCGCATACATATAGATACTGCGGAGCACAACCGGGTCTTGCTCAAAGACGAAAAAAATATAATAAGAAGGGAGGGCAGGAAAGCCAGCGGTGCTTACAATGGGGACCGCCCGGGCACGACAGTATATATGCAATGAAGCATCACCCGGGCGCGAGCAATAAAGGACTTTGATATTTAACAATAATAACAAGGGCTGAGATGGCGCGACGTGACATTGCACGCAAATGAAATAAGCCGGCGCTTGCTCCCCCTCCCGCCCTATACTACTACATTTCTTTTTCCCGTGACTTGTGCTCAAACTATAAATTAAAGAATAAAAAAAAGCTCGCTCGAATCTTTTGAAGAAGTACTGCCGTACACGGCGAAGCTCCCGATGGGCTCGCTGACAGGGCAGCTCGAGTCGTGACGAGGAATGACTAATAATTTCCTACACGTGACTTTGTTGCGCGTTGAAAATATACTGCGTCGATACAAAAAAAGAGGAGAGTCAATAACCGTGTAACTGAGCTTTCAACTTAATGCGCACTTTACGTGTAAATGGTTCTGCACTACAAAATCGTTTGTATGGTCAGGTGCGTAGATTATAGAGAGTGTTTCCTATGACTGTTGAATCACCAACGTCAATGGTACACGTATACATTTAATACATATAATCATACTCTATGACAATAATTTTGATGACTAAGACCATCCATCTCAATATAGCAGGGGTCCCGGGCAGGGGGAGGAGCGAAAGACCGGGCCAATTTCGTGGCGGGACGCAATCTAAATAAGCATCGTGTAGTGGCGTGCTAATGTTGCTGCAAAGTCGGGTTCTAGGGGATTTTTTTGACGAACGCTGACTCTCGTTATGCAAATCGATCTCTCGAGGTGCATGTTGGGGGCGACTGCAATATACTCGCGAAACCTCGTCGCCGGTACTCCGTAGGTAAGTATATATATTATACCCAACGACCATACATATATATATATATATATATATATATATATATATATATATATACGTACAGGGGAGTTTGCGGGTGAGCGTGTTTGTGTTTGGAATAACAGCTAGAGAGCCCGTGAAAAAGGACGCGTAAGAAGAGAGCCGGAAGTGAGTCGACAGAGACGGACGGACCGCTATGTAGCAGCGCGACGTGCCTCTTCTTCTTCTCCCTCTTCAGTCCCTGCAGGCGTCGTGGTCGTCGACGATCTTGGCTTGTAGTAGTTGTCGTTCTAGCCACGCGCTTCCAGCCGTTTTTCTCCTTCTATTTATCCATCGGTCTCTCTCTATCCCCTGAGCCGAGTATTTGTGACTTCCAGAGAGTGCACGCCGAGTTCTAGTTTTTTTTTTCTCTCTCTACGAGGAGAAAGGGGGTGTGCGAATGTGCCAAGAGGCCACTCGAATCGAGGGCATGCGAATCGAGTGTGACTCGAGTGGGCGAGAGAAAGAAAGAGAGACCGAAGGCGAAAGGTATAACGCCAAATCGTCACACTTGTTTGATACTTGGGGAAGGTGGATGGGACGCGCCAAATGAATAATTCATCTCATCGTTGCACCGGGAAACCATAAATCAATTCGTCTTTTTTTCCTTTCTTTTGTTTTCATTGGAATGGACAAGTTTTTGGGAGAAACTTTGATTGCACGTCCAAGGAATCGTCAATCAAATCGCATCGAGTCAGCGCGACTCTTTTTTTAGCGAGTAAAAGACTCGTTATATAGTGTACACATGTTTCATCGGGTCACATTAATGTATACTTATACCTGTACAAGATCTGTGACAAAGTACATTGTCACCAGAATGCCTGACGATCTCTCGATCGAAAGATTCGTACGTCGTGATGACTCACTGAGTATACCCATACGCACCGTGTAAGCGTAAAAAAGGCTTTTCGCCCCAGCAAATCCAGAGTGGGTACAATGTGGTATTGTCCGAGATGAAAACCGCTACAAGTTGGCAAATAAGGTATAATTTTGCAAGTAAAGTGCAGGTAGACGCTCAATTAATTAGGGCGAGGTTGCAGGAGGAAGAAGAAAAAAAAAAAGCAAGCGGCGCGAGGAGAACAAGGTGATTAGGAGTGCAAAAGATACCGAAAACAAGATTCGGAAGGAAGCTCGGCAATGAAGACGCAGGAGCATCCCGAGGCTTGCAAACGAGGATAATTAATTTGTTTTAAGAGCATCCAGCGCCAGGGAGGATTTCATCCTGCCACCGCCGCTGCAGCTCCCGGCGTCGCGCTTTGAATACCAGCTAGCTACAAATTATTTCTTCTCCCTCTCTCTCTCTCTCTCTCTCCCTCTCTCATCTCTTGCAACTCGAAATTAAATCTCGCTTCGCGGAAGGTTTCGCTTAATTTGATGTTGTTTTTTTCTTTTTTCTTTTCAGTATAAACGGGGTATTTTCCCATTCATGTGAAACTGGCGACAGAATTTATTTAACTTACACGTGTATATATGTATGTCATGCAAAGTAGGTGTAGAGTTTGCTGCGTTTTGAATTGAAAAAACAAATCGAGAAAGTTTCAATCCCAGGACACGGGGGGTGGGTCGTACGATGCAACGGAAGAAGAACATTACCAGCGAGTGGGTACCTGTATTTCACGAGCAACGAGGAAAAGATGCAAGAAAGAATAAGTCGCATAAAAAAGTTAATCACAACGCAGTGCGCAGTTAATGAGATGGAAATCAGCAGCAATATCTGCTAGCGATAAAAAAAAAAAAGGAGAAAGAGGGGGTCAGTATCGCCGGTGCGCCACTTTAAGGGGAGTCCGGGGGGGCGAGAAAGAGAGATCCAGCCCATTACTCTCAATTCATTTTTACAACTCCTCCGGCAGCCTCCCCCCTTCGCAACTTTTCGCATCTCCCTCTGGCTTTCCCTCTTCTAATCTACCTCAATCTGCTCAGGCTAGCCACCCCCCTCGCCCCCCACATACACTTTCCCGGCCCCCCGCGTATATTAGCTTTCGCGAGGAAAGAGCAACGGCTCGCGATATCGTCGGCTCATTTCCACCCTCTCACCCTCGGCATATATCTACGTATACAGCGCGGATGCTCGTGTTCTCTCGGGGATGAAGAGACTCACGACAGGGAAAGGAGGGGCTTGTGCCCAGGTACGCGCAGTCATCGAAGGGAAGGCGAGGCTGGAAAATTGCGTTGATTAAATTCGAGGCTTGCGAGGGTATATTCCCCAAACTTGGCTCTACGCCGCCCGAGACGATGTTATCACGCGCACACCTTACGATATCTGCGGGACTAGATACACGCGTAATCTACCGTCTGTGTCTGTGCAGTTGCGCCGTGCGAGCGAGGGGTGCGTGGTTTACTATAATACTCACTTGCGCCGGGGTGGTGCTCACTCGCGTTAAAGTCTCGCGCCCAATTAGTCTGGAAATGGCAG
Source organism: Copidosoma floridanum (assembly GCF_036245765.1). NCBI lineage: Eukaryota > Metazoa > Arthropoda > Insecta > Hymenoptera > Encyrtidae > Copidosoma > Copidosoma floridanum. The sequence continues at coordinate 11,128,251 of NW_028321883.1, forward strand.
CGAGGCACCGGGAAAAAAAAGGTGAGACAAAAGAAGGGGTAGGTATACGCACTCCACACCTACGTAGATCCTTCAGGCAAACTTTCTTCACGGTTTCACGTGCAACGCGCGTTTATTATTAAATGCGCCGGCGGAAGGTGAACTTTCGGGCGCGAGACGCAAGCCTCCCGAATATCGCATACCTTCGATGGTTTTTCCCACAATGACAACAATAATAATGTGCGCTTGAGCCAAGTACGGGGTGTACCTGTTTATTATAATGTTGACAGTAACGTAGGCCCATCTACAGTGGAGGAGGTGGCACTGAATATATAACGGCAGGGGGGGCACAAAAGTAAGCAATAATGCCGTTAGCGCCCAAAGTTGCACTTGTTATGAGAAAGTAGTGGGGCCGAGTGGTTGGCTGGCTGTGCTTTATTCATACAGTCACTATACTCCCTCCGAAATTTCGCGCGATAAACAAGATTTATCGAATTTTCATGAAAACTACCCCGCCGTGCGAACCCGCACTCCAAGTCTGCCCAAACACGCACTTTTTGCCCTACGTGCTATCGTACGCGTGACGGCTAAATGGGCGTTCGAACCGTGTCTATTATTTATCGTTACAACGTAACCAACGTATGCCATCCCTATGTAGCCTTTCGTTCCATCTTTGTTCTGACGGGATGAAACTCGCGTACGTGATTCCTCGGTATAGTTTGTTTGCTCGACCAATGCCGATCACCGCATCTCCGGAGGAGTAACTCATAACAGCTGCAGCTCGAGTTGAAATTGAGCGCGTTGTACCACTTGCACGAGGAAGGAGTTTCGCGCGTGAAAAATTCAAAGCATCCCAAAGACCGTGTATACATGCACACCCCTACTTGCATGCATTGTACGCCATACCGGTATAGGTGATAGGTGGTGTAAGTAGCAGCAAAGAGTACCTGTACGGATCGTGGGGAGGGGGGTGGGGGCGCGGCCGTGAAAACAGGCATTCCTGGTCCCGCGTGGCGCATCTCGTGAAATATTTAGGCACGCGGCTTTCCCCCTAATGGAGGCTAACGAAGACGAAGAGACGGAGCCTGCCATGCAGCGAGAGGGAATGCAGCAGCAGTTCTGCCTACCTACGTGTGTACGTGTGCGTATAGATAATACATACGTGTGCGTACAGCGCACAGCCAGACCAACGAGGAGGAGGGGAGCTTGCACGTAGGCATGTGCTCGCGCGAGTTTGGCAAGTCGCGAAGGAGGAATCCGCATCACCACGCGCGCCCGCTCGTCTCGTCCATTATATGCGTATGTATAGGTGTACATAAGGACGCCGCGCTACAACGCGACTTCAGTGGAATAAAGGCTGCACCGGAGGGGGATGGGGTAGAGCGTGTAATAATTATAACTGATGGGGAGTAGGTGCGTGTAACGAGGAGCCGGGGATGGACAGGAGTACCTATGTCGAGTGCTCGGAGCGAGTGGAGGTAGGTATAGGTCCCTAAATGTAGATAGGCGTGTACATACCTAGGTACAGCGCGTACGAGCTCGGCAAAGGCTTCCACGGCGTCTGCACGTGCGGCTGGAGCCGAGCAACGGTCCCGAGGCTCGAGACAAATGAAGATAGAAGTACCGCTCTCGCGTCGCTCCTGTTGCTCCTTATGCCATGTTATACTACCCGACTGGCTCGTCAATCTCACGTCGGGCACACCTAATGTACAATATCCATCATAGCTGCATATATATATATACGTATACATACGTAAGAGGCTCTCGACTCGATGGGAAAATAACATACGAGTGCCAGGTGGCAGAGCGTAGTTGGTCATTTTTCGAAGGCTACATCACCCACTTGTCGTGCTTTACGCTCGTTTATGGTGGCCATCACGACGCGTATCACAGGAGCTGCCGATGATTGTCTATTTTTCGAGCTGCCACGTGTACGAGCTAAATGAGCGACGTCCCTGCGTATATTGCGTGCTTGGTCACCGGAAAAGTGAGCCCTTATAAACCGATAAACTGCCAGTATTTCATTCACCAAAGTTTGGTGGGATATTTGAATTTTCTATGGAAAAGTCATGTACAGTGGATGAACATGAATTGTGGCTCGAGTATTAATTTGCAGAAAAATTTCACGAGATCTTTTACTGTTTGTATAAAACTTGATAGCGTAAAGCCTCAAGTTTTATTTTAGATTTCATACAATGGGTCATTCTACGAAAATCAGTATGTTTCAAGGACTGGATATATTTTTAATGGCGTCCAAATCTTGGATACAATTTTTTTTGGCCTCTCAAAAATACGTGAAAGTATTTTTTTCGTTAATAATTTTAAAATATTTAAAGAAGTTCCCAGACCGATATCTCCTTAAACGACGTTGTAATCGATGCGATATGAAATATGCCGTCTTCGGTAGAATGGCCCCTATGCATATTATGTTTTACAATGACAGGTTTACTTCACGCAGCAACAATTACAATCACACTATAAAGCCTCACGGAATTGCAGATGTTTTTCATTTTACCAAAATGATGATGTCCATGTCACCATTAAGCACAGATTCCATACGCTCCAATTATTTTAAGATTTACCTTACAAATGTTTCGATACTCCGGGTAAGTTTTTAAATAATTTTTCAACGCAGAACACTTGTACCTCCACGACAATAAGGTAACAACCATAATGCATGGCGACACCAAAAACAATATATTCGATACTGTTTGGTCGATAGTGTCGTTTAATTGATATTTAAGTGTACACATAGTTTTTCGTGATTTTCGTGGTGACAAGAGTCTCGAAAGACTACAGTGTTCCTTTCGATACCACAGTAACGCAAAAAGTTTCGACATTTTTTTTTTTTTTTTAATTTCTAGAAAAAGCAACGGGTAAGCTCAGACCGTCTCGACTTATCTCGAGGTAGGTCTTACATAATCCCACATATAATAGTAAGTAGTAGTATCAAATGAGTAAAGAACAATAAATGCGCAGTGGGGGGTGAGGGCAATGGGACGCGTCGCGTAAATCACGACATAGCGATAAGCGCTATCGATGAGGGCGCGCGCGAACACGAGACCAAAAGCCGAGAAAGAGATGGAAAGCGAAAGCTAAAAGGAAGGGTATACTTACTCACCTGAGTGTAAGTATCCGTACCTTACACCAACGCAGGAGCAATCCGAGACGCGAGCGTAACGAGTTCTTGTGCGCGGGCAGCTTTTCTACACGCGCTCGGTGCGCATTTCCAGTTTTGTGCATATCGCTGTCTTGGCCAACGGCTGTAGAGCGAGAAATACGATATAGCTCGAGAGACGCGTGGCTCCCGAGCCCATCAGGAGCTTGGGTCGCTGGGAGTACATTACGGGTAGAAGCCTCAACCGCCCACGTCTTTATCTGGCTGTCCATCTCTCGCTTGTCAGTTATTATTGTATAGGTATATCTATTTGTGGTAGACATAATAGGTACACTCGATGCAACAGTGTGTACGTAGGTTCAAGCGAGAGCTGAGCGTGGCAAATTATCTACACGTAGCGTATCATGATACCAAAATATGATGTGCCGGGTGATACCACAACGGCTCGTGTCTCCTGATGATGGCATGCGTTTTCAAGACATTTATTAAATATATTCACACATATATAGATACTTGTGTCTCGACATTTATCGGGATTACATCTGCCGCGAGCACCGGAAGCGTTGTCACTGGCGTTTTGTTTGCTCCTTCCCTCGTTCTTTTCCCCTCTTTTGGATTATCCTGCATATAATTTGTACCCCCGTCTCCTCCCTCGGGCCAATACCTTCTCCATCGCTTTTACACGGCACGTTTTAAAATGCAAGCCACGTTATCTTTTTTTTTTTTTTTTTTTTTTTTTGGTCGGCTCGTCCTTTCAAAAACTGACAAATAGGAAGTATATCGTAAGCAGAAAATTGCCGTCCGTGCAGGGAAATACTTGGCCTCGATTATGAAAAAGTATGCCTACTTGTGATGTGAAATAATTTTCTGTTTCCAAGAACTCAGCCCCACGATAGATTTCACAACATCTATTAGAATATCTCAAAACAGCTCGTAACGAGTGGGAGTAGCCCCTAAGCGCACACAACATAATATGATGAACGTGTGTGTGGTGCATGTCACGTGAAAAAATAATAAAGGTAGCGAGAGAAATACAAAAGCCCATAAATCACGCGATCCAAACAGAGAGAGAGAGAGAGAGAGAGAGATAGGATCAGGCCGACGCGAGAGGCCTTGGAACATAGTCTTGGTAAAACTACTGTCTGGTCGGGGGGCGAGGGAATCGCAGACTCATCAACGCCATTTACGAGTCTGCAACACCGCTCGCTGGTCTGGATCTTTCTCTCTCTCTTTTTGCCCTTTTTTTTCTCTTCTTCTTTCGCACATCACGCATACATGTATTGCACGGTATTGTATAAAAAGACCGCAGCCACTTGGAGATATTTCTCACTTGGATGTTCCAGCAGAGGTATCATAATAAACATAATATAGGCACTGATGCGATGGCTCCTCCGTCCATCTCCGGATACATATATTACACGCTTTAAGCAGACATTCTATTGGAGAGGAAGACCGTTGCGCTTTCACACGATTTTCAAAATTACCCATACGTATGTTAAAATAATCTGTACTATCGATAACCATTAATATATATAATATGGATACTGCAGCGAGTAAAATGTAAATGGTGGATCAATGACTATGAAAAAAACATGATTATACGTACCAAGAACGGTCAAATTAATTGAACATCATGCAGATCAGCAAATTGACGATGAAATCGTAGGTATATACACGGATCGAATAGCCCTTTCTCATCGACAAATAGGGGATAATACTTATGATGTATTGGTGTGATTGCTGAACCTGCTCAACAGCGGAGTAGAAGGAGTATATATGGCACCTGACAAAGTTGACACTACCAGACAAATCAGGCCGTCAAATTAAAAATTGAACCCCGAGTATCGAGCCGAGTATCCCTACGACTCAGGTAAGCCTTTATTTTACTAAGTTAGGAAGGTATATACTTACCTCGTCTAGTTTTAAGGGTAGGGAAGAGTGGGGTACTTACAAACACCTTAGTGAGAAATAAAACGATTCAAGGAATACTAAAGTTAAGATTGTTATTATTTATTTTTATTTGATACATAAATTGGTGTACTACAAAAAATACAAATTGAAATTGAAATTTTCAAACCTTTTACAGAAATTACAAACGTAGCCTTTAAATGCCCTTTTTTTATGTACCCATAATTTACAACTGTAGCGTATATAAACAAGATTGAAATAGCAGGTAATGTATGCGAGTCGAGTGTTGGCGAGAGCAACTGCGATGGAAGCTCCGACGTCTCTATCACTACCTAAACGCCTTCGGTCGCAATCACCCGACTCTCCCCTACCCCAAGTGGAATTTTTTCTTTGACGGTATCGCTGCTGGCATTTGTCTGCTAGTTTTAGCTTCATTCGGACCTGTATAGTAACAATACCTGATTTGTAAGGTATTGCCATACAGAAGCCTTTCGTCTCATGGTATCGCGTGATACACCATCCTGGGAGACAGTAGCGCGGATAAAGGGGTATCAGCTACATATGCAACTACAGCAAAGATTTTTTTTCAGTGTACACCCGATGCCGACCGATTTTTACTGAAATGTATACACCACCTACAGTACATTTGACGAGATACGAGGCCGCCATAAAAAAAACGGAATCAACGAAAATAAAAAGTAAAAGAAGAAACTTGTAATGGAGCATAAAAAGAAGCGTTGTAAATTAGAGTGTACGCGGTAACAGAGGGAGGTAGGGAGAGAAAAACCGAGCGCGGTCGGAGAGCGAAGCCAAGAGTTGTAATATGTATGAGTGCAAGGGATGTCGATCCCAAGAACGGAAGCCTCGGCGGCCCGACGTCAACTCGAATCGACTTGCGGCGCATATTTGCATACTTACCAGAATCGCTTGCGCGACGAGCCGATCGAGAGCGGCGTTTATCCCTCCGATTTTATACTGTCGTGCGTACAACCCTATGCATCCGTGCACGTTACAATATGCATGCGTACGGGTACTCGTCCAAAGCGTCAAGAGTGTGAGTTAATGTAAAGCGAGTTGAAACGCTCGTTCGAAAAAACAAAAAAAAACTGCATCTTATATATTATATAGTACACACATGTACAGGCGTATAAAAAACGCGCCCGCGTCGTAAGACTCGATTTATCGCTTTAATTAAGAAGTGCCGCGAAAATCGCAAGATGTACGTTCTGCGCTCCTTTCCCCCCCCCTGCCCCCCTGTTTTGGTTTTTTTTTATACCTGTCGCTCTGGCTGATCGTGATTGAACGACGTGTTTTGCATACCTGTATCCATACGGCCACTTAATCGTGACTGTAGTTCAAAGGGATCGAATGAATATAATGTATGCAGTTGCAATGACGGGGCAAACAAAGTTTACGGTATACGCATTTAAAGGAACCATCGCTTGGTGTCCAGGGTTTCTCAGAGATCCACTATACAAGTCTACCTCAAAACGAGTGGTTATAGAGACGAGCCAGATGAAAAGCCACTGCTCGCGTGCAGTAAGAGGAGGCTTTTTAATCGGAAAAATGGGGAAAAAGTCGTGAAGGTATGACTATAGTTTTTCATACACCGGGCGTATGGATTACCCCGTGAGTCCGACATGGCGAGAGTAAGAACCAAAAAGAAAAAAAAGGCGGGTAAAACAGCAACTATTTTTCTCGGCGTCGAGTATTTTTAATGAGGTCTCGAGCTTGGCCCAACATCGGAGGAGCATCATTGAAATTCCGGAGCACGGGCGCGAGGGAACAAAAATAGATACAATGTACCCATCGTTCGTAATGCGAAAGAATGGAAGGAGTGAAAAAAAAAAAAAAAAAAAAAAAATTTGTAGCCCAAGAATGTTTGAGATATTTTCAACAGCTCAATGAGCTTCGCGAGCAAACACAGCATCACGTGGGATCCATAGCGATAAATCGAAGGTTCGAGGTCGTCGCCGAGTAACGCTTATATATAAGTAAAACAGTGCGCGGCGCGAAGGGGTATGAGGAGGAGTAGAGAAAAGATTTCGCGGCGGCGAGCACATTATACGGGACGGGAGGGAGGGGGGGGACCCGCGAGCGCGATACTTTCACGCCATCGCGGGTACACATCTATTTTCGAAAGCGCGCGTACTTATCGTGCACGCGTGTATAAGTGCGCGCGCGAGGGCTCGTGTTTGCGGCGCGAGATGGGCGATGATGGTTGAAAATAAAAGGCCACGCTCGCTCCGAGAAAGACTCGACGACGGTGGTGCGTTTACATGCGCGCACAACACATCTCGTCCGCGTGCGTGTACACGCGTATACTTGTCGCCGCGGAGCAATTAATAGCACTGCCGAGCGCGGGCATACGGGTTGGCGCTCTATCGGAACACGTCGATCGGGTGAAGGAGTACTCGCGATAACAAGAGAGAGAGCGGACTATGTGTGCTTCGCGTGCGGTGCACTGCAAGTATATACATATATATATACTATATATACCACCTATCCCCGAGCCTCTCTTTCTCAACGCGCACACACCTACGGGTGTCATTAGGCCTATATCTAGCTATGCATATATATACCTGTACACCCCACAACAGGATGCCGTAGCCATAAATTTTCATAGCTCCGATGCGAATACAGATTAGGCGTAAATATTTGCCTTTTTCATAATTACTCTCCCGACGATGTGGAAGTTGGAATGATCGATAACCCTTGTGGTTCTGTACTAGTATATAGATACACAACCTTTTTTTATAACATATATAGAAAGCCCGGAATTTCCGAAAGTATGTTGATGAGAAAAAAAAAGCATGTACGATGTATACATATATATATATATATACATATATAGTCGTGATTTAGTTGGGGCTACAACAACCGCGCCACTGTCCCATTGCGACGTCGGCGATGGGAGTAGCGAGGAGATGAGCTATTATATACGAGCTTCTACGAGGAAGCGTTTCCAAACAGACCGAGAGAGAGAGAGATAAGCTGGAGACGTCAACGTTATCGCGTATACGGACAGTGGCAGCTGTTACACTTTGCGAGCTTTTTCTCTGTTGCATCGGTGCTGACTGCTGGCCGCACAGCAACGCCACTATGAGCCGTAATGTGTATATCGCTGTATTATAACGATCTCGATAACGATGATCGACGCTAGCTCGAGAAGCTAGAAATTGAATGAGGGTCGACATAACAATCACGACAACAACGTTATACGTATACAATGTAATCAAGTACGCGAGGATTGATCGCTAAAATTATCATTTGATGTACGGGTTGAAGTATTTATTAGCATTTACGTAAAGTAACAATAACGTTAAAATGTACAGCCAAGTGGAGTAAGTGCAAGTGGACGTGTGCGAGAGAGTGACACATAATACCGTTTTACTTATACTTTGAGAGTGAGAAAGAGCACTTGCATTATATATTATATACATATATACAAGAAGCCAAGGGACTCCAAAGTAGCGACTTTTTAAAGAATTCACGGCCGCCCTGAGTAATGATCCTCCTTCGGCTCGCGTTTGAGTAAAAAATGTATCGGGAATACGTATGTACGTATAGGTGTACTCACGCGTATCGACGAGAGAGTGAAACATGCAATTGCTTTTAAAACTCGAACCGTGACTCCGAAATAAAGGAGAGAGAAAAAAACCGACCCATAATATGTGGTACAGGGAACCAGAGAGAGAGAGAGAGAGGCGAGTGGGGGGGGGATAAGAAAATACATTTAGATTAACGAATCGTTCATTGAATGTTCATTGAATTTACGCGTTTGGATAATCTTAAGGGGCAATAAATTTGCAAGCGGCAAACGCCTCGGCCCCCCCTCCTTCTCCTATTTCGCGCTCCTCCTTTTTTCCTCCTCTCGGTGGAAGAACAAACAGGGCCGCGCTCGTTCACGGGAAGGGTCGGGACGCTCCTCGTTTCTCTCTCGTGGAGCCGTGGACGTGGACCCTTTGCTAAATTTCAAGGCAATTCCCTTAATATACCGGCTCCGATAAGACGCTTATCGAGACTCGGGAAGAAGAAGCGGCTTTCCGAACTGCCCCCTACCCACCCGCCGGACTCTTAATACCTTTTTTCCCTTCCCTCGTCTCGCTGCATCATTTTTTTATTTTCCTCCCTGATTAAGCGATGCTCGCTGAAATAATCTCCTAAGTGGATTATCGGCCAATTTGGAAAATTGACGATACGCGCTGCGAAAAGAGACTGTATTCATGGAGGGCATCAGAGCAGGGGACTCTTGTTGCAAAAAAAGTGCTAAAAAAAGATATTGATAAAGTCAATCAGGCGCGTATCATAAATTAATTATGCCGATAGTGGTGATACCGAGAGGGTATATATTAAACCAGATAGCCAACATCTTTTCGGTTCCGCCTATAGTGCAGAGGCCGGCCGTTGCGACAGACCGGCTGCTCGAGGTAAACATAAACCCGAGAATTAAATCACTTTTAACCCATGCATGCGCGGCTTTGAGTCCCGATGGCGCCTGATCGTATAAGAGAAGGCCACCGAAAAGAAAGGAAAAAAAAAAAAAAAAAAGATGGAGGGAGAAACAAAGGGAGCATGGGAAGAAGAGAAAGGAGGAGGATGAAAAAACCTCGGAAAAAACCATGGCGCGGGGACTAACGATACTCATCTTCGCTCAATTCGGGAACAATTGTTCTCGGGGCGGTGTAGGAGAAGACGGGGGGGGGGGTAAAAAAACTCTGGTCGCCATTGTGTCGCAAAGCCAGGGGGAGAGGGAGAGAGAGCTCGAAGAGAGGCAGCTGGCAATTTGCGTGCACTAATGGGACACACTGGCGCAAAGCCGGCTAGGTATATACTGGATCAGCGTGCGGTGGTTGCTCTACCACCCCCCCCCCTCACCCCCCATGCAGGGGGGATTAAAGCGGATCTTATTTTCCCCGTGCCCGCGTGGAAAATCACGAGTGGATGACACAAAAATCCCGGCGCACCGAGCCCCAAAGTATACATGGTACAACGCAGCAGCAGCCTAAAAGCTTCCATTCTCCGTCGAACCTCTTGCACACGCGCGCGTACGTATACCTATTGTTATAACATAGATTGTATATTGTATGTATGTATATGCGTGTATATGCATGTGCTGGTACCACACACGAGGCTGAAGGAGAGCATCCGCGTATATAATGAAGTTGTCGCCGAGGCGATATCTCACGCGTGCAGGCACATAGAGAGACTCGGGCTTTGGGATGTAACTGCCGATGGCAAGCTCGATTCCTTAAAACCAACGATAAATACAAGTGCTTCTTTTTACGTACTTTAGCCCTGTATAGCGAGGCACGACCGGAGCAAGAAGATGCTGCTGCGGGGTTGAGGGGGGGGGGGCAAAGTATCGGACGGGGACCTTGACTCGCCTTGATATCACAGAGCGAGGAGCCGTACATGGTAGTCTCCTTTGTGATGTGTCGTGCATCTATAGGTGCACCAGACTCGTACGACGTAGGCAGTATTGTATAGTCTGTATCGCGCCTCGTACTACCGTTGCAGGCGCATGGAGACGCACAAATGACTCCTCTCCCGGCGAGGAGATCTTTTGTCGATCGGTTTCGCGTGTGCGAGCCACCTCGAATACACACACACGTGTATAGCCGTGCAGCACATAACAGGCCCTGTTGTCCTCGCCCGTGTTATTCGCCCTCCCCCTGCTCTTCCTGTCCCCTGTAACCCGGAGAGCTCGTCGATTTTTCTCTCCGTGCTCTACAAGCTCGGATTCATTCACGAACTTTTGGCGCTCCTTTTTTTTTTTTTTTTTTTTTTTTTTTTTCCCCGTGTTCCCCGATGCACTCTCCGTTCCTCTGCTTTGCGTGTTTTTCGGCCCCTCCGGGCTTATTCTATCTTTGGGCGCGTCGACAGCGCGTTTTTACTCCGAATGGGGTGAGTGGAAGGCGAGATAGCCGCGTTATATTTAGACCGCGTACTCCACTGTATCGAGTGTGCATCTGCGTGCAGACGCGCGCCGCTGTATACTGTATACACACCGACATCGGGCTCATCGGCCGCTCCGACGCGCATTTCGCGTACTTTTTACACTCGAGCAGAGGCTGCAGATATCGCACAGCCGCGTCACTGGATAATCATATAATATATCATCTCCTTGGATACGTGCATTAAGTGTTAGTTGGTGGTTGGAGGGACTCTTGCTTCTTCTCTTCCTTTGGGTACATGTATATATTATAATATTATATCTGAGCCATCAGCTGCGCCTGTCCCTCGTTACTCGCGGTATCAACGCCGAATGAAGCGATACTCTATAACTGTCACGCGCACTTATCGTTCCGCGGCGCGGGTTTTACTCGTGTTGGCGAGTTACCTGTCCGGGCGCATTTATTTCGGCGTACCCAACGAGCCGTGTCCGACCATATAATATTATATGTTGAGCCGAGTCATGTAGGCTTATTCTATATCGGGACGGCACATATATACACGTGCCAAGTATTTCGAATCAAACTACACATTGGGTGGGGTTGATTGATTTTTTGTTTGTTTTTGGTGAAACATATACGTATATATGTATTATACATTGGTAAAAAGTGTAGGTTACGAGTGAAAGCAAATCATTAGGTACATCTCCGGAGGGCGTGAGGGGCATTAAAAAAAAGGAAACAGACAGAGTGTGGCAAAGTTATAGAGCCGAGGCAGCTGATGTTACAGCCACGCTCGAAAGTTACCACTCATCGAGTTAAATTGAAAGCTATCAAGTCGGCATTGTGATATAAATGTCCGTGATGAGAGCACAATGCGATGAGAGAAGGAAACATATACATATATAAGGTACAATCAATTACCACACCATCGTAGTAAGGTTACGAAAGTGCAAGCAAGTAGGGATGGACACATCTCCGTCGGACGATGACGTCTCGATGAAACGTATAGCAACAGCGGTAGCGTCGATGTAATGGACAGCCAACGGTAACGAAGCGGTTCGAGGATATCCGAAACTTTAATTACAGGCTAGTGCACGATGTAAGCGTACCTGTGGAGTAGAGCACGTCCTGGGCAGACGGGCAGGCTACCCATTCAATTAGCGCGATGCTCGGTGCCCGTAAATACATAAGTATATATATTACACACGAGTATAGGTTGAGTTCGCGCCGGCATCAACGGGGGTGGTCAGCGCGGCATATGGCCCCGCTGCGCCGACATATGGAGGCTCCATCACGAGGAGAGAAAGAGCCCCTTTACGTATACGATTCAAACGGCACGGCCACGAGCCAAACGCGTGTGGAGATGTATGGCCGGTTCACCGCGGATGACGCATGCACGCGTGCAGGAGCTTTTGAACGTTCGTGTTCAACCCACCCACCAGCTTGTACGCGCGCGAGATAGGGACCACTACCGCACTCACCGTTTCCTATTTGTTCTGGTTGCCTCTTTTCCTCGTGGACGTGTTTACAAGCCGAGGCGCTAGCCAGTTTACTCGTTATACTTCACCTACGATCGTATAGTTGGAGGTCCATCGTTCAAAATGTCTAGATACATGGATGGATGAATAAGCCGAGATGGAATGATCATCACGCGCTTGTGGCGGCGTTATCGATGCCCTTACCTGTGCGTGTCCGTGGGTCACTACACAAACGAGGGAAGAAAGTATGCATTGCAAATCTCAAAAACCATCCCCCTACATAAATATATTGAGGATGGGCACATTGAAATGCAAAACGGCACAGTAACGGCTTAAACTCAGCGGCACCATCACCAAGAAAGAATAACGATGTCTCGGTGCAAGCAAATAAATGAAAAAAAAAAAAAAAAAAAGAAGGAGAAATAAAGTCCGTGGGTAGGTTATTGGTATTATATACGGGGGTGCCGATCAAATTGAGCCGAGCCGATAATGCGCCGCGTATGGGACGAGCCCGTCGGGAGAAAAGGAAAGTGAACCGCCGAGAGCTCCGTGCACTGTCTCCCGGACGGGGGTCCTGCAAAGATTGAATTAGGGGTGGCGCCGCGCTTTCATCCGTCCCCGGTCTCTCTTTCTCTTGCCTCCTCTCCGTCGCTATGCACGAGACGCATGTATTATATACTTTGCGCCCGTGTCTCCCTTTTTCGTACATACACACACGCACATCCATCAGGGATGGGCCGGGGGTAGGGTGTGACCCCGCTAATTTATATCGACTCTTGTGCCACCAACGCTATCTCTGTGAGAACACGGCGGCTGTGTCGCATTGTCTCTCTCCCCCCGCGCGCTTGGGCGCGTGCACGCGACACCCCCTCGTGTACACGGTGGTGGTCCAGCCAGTATACGACTGTGGAGGGGCGGAGGAAAGGGGCCCTGGAAATCTCGGATTTCCCGTAAATCGTCGGTGGCGTGGGTTTTCGTTTGCAGTGTGCCGCTGCTGCCTCGTTTATTCATGGGGACTCTCGATGCAGCGTCAAAGCTATACTGGGTATACATACTTACGCGCTTGGATACGGGCACCCCCAACCCCCAGTTCTTGCATGTATGTATACGGGGACACGGTTAGGGATGTAACTGATTTTCGTATATACATCGACATTGGGCCACATGCTCGACCCCCACCCCCCTCCACAAGCGTCCCACTGCGGATCGTTTTCGCGTAATAAAAATCTTATTTGCCAGTACTGGATTTGGGGGACTGTATTATAATAAACTTACCTACACCATTTCGAGCCAGTACGAGTGTACGTATCGTCAATTCCGTGGTGGTGGCGGCTGACTTATGGTTTGGCCGACATAGGAGGGGAGGGAGGATTATCAGTGCTAATTTCTGTCATCTTACCACGTAAAATACGACTCGCTCCAAGGCGACTGGTTGATTTATCGTATAATACAATAATATAACGGATGATTGTCGCCCCAGTGATATTTTAAGTACATGGAATACTTGGTTGAAAACCACATGGGCGGCCGTTGGTTCCATTGTTACGTGAATGTGGTACATTACACGAAACTCGACTGTTCCGAAATCCATCTGGATCTTTCTTTACAACCATACCTTTGTATCCTTCATATTATACACGGTACGGGAAATTCATTCGGAGGTATAGTTGAGAATAAACGTTTTCATCAACCAGCAGGTAATTTTTTCCAGACTCTTTTGAATAGCTCGCGTTCATGGGACAAACAGTACAATGAAACTCGAATGTTTCCCTCTTATGGATAGCTTTTCTTCACAGCCAATGTATATTTTCATAAAAACATCCAAAGATCACCACAATCATGGATAATTTGACTACTTGCTTCCACTACCAGATTGAGCACTACTGCGCCGTGCATTTGTACTAATGTACCACATAAAACATACACCAACAAACAAAATGAGTAACAACATGTAGACAGTCATGCCACTTTATAAATCCGTGCGCACGCAAAAGTGCCGTAGGGTAAGTACACTATTCGTGGATTACGAAACAATGGAAGAGCTCGGCGAACGGGCAATAATTTCCCGGGTCCTCGGCAACGCTACTCGCTCGAATGAATCGATCGTACACTGCACACGCATACAGGTGGGTACAAGGTACATGGTTCTGCTGCGGGAAGTGCGAGCGAATTATTTTCCTGATGACGTGTAGGTTATATCTACATTTTGTAAAGTGCATGAGGTAGGCAGCCGGAGTACGGATATACACCACTGACGTTGCAAAGGCGCGAGCATCAAAGTTAATGTGAGGTAAGTACTTGGGTAATATGTTTATTTTCAAAACATGGAAATTTTCACGCGGCTTCGCAGATGCCTTCATGTACTTACTAGATGGCTTTCTCATATCCCTGCTGCAATATGGATATTTGACTAGTACTTTGTTTACTAGTATCATTTATTGTAGAAAAGAAAAAAATACAGGCTTGATCTGCCGTTTACATGAAATTATATTCTGAGAGAAAAAATACAAAGTAAAGTTTTATACTGAAACTTGGTATGATTAGACTGCTAGTACAGGTTAAAAGTAATCTTAAGGGGTTGAGGATTGAGGGTCGAAGGGTGTTTTCCATAATCAGGACCCTTTCTGTTCAACGACTGTTCCCGGGAAAGGAAATATTTTTGTTCAACCCCGACCAAAAGTAGTGTTTCTGGAGTGAGTTGGTAAAAATATTATATACACACGATGGGAGCACATATAAAGCAGCCTCGAAAAACAATCAACATGAGATTAGAGTTATTATTATTTTTTCTACCTATAGGCATGAAGTATACAAGGCAGCCCCCATGTAAAAAAACGATTTTATTAGGAAAAAATAAAAAAAACTTCTTTATAACACGTTAAGATTGGACTCGTCTACATCAGTCTACACTTATTATAGATAGCCGATATATATTACACGTTTTACCTGTCATATTGTTTTTGGTTGGATGCAAGGGAATGGGCTGTATTAAAGTTATATGTGAAGGTACATACATGGAGGCTTTAAGTAAGTTTCTCAGGCTCGCTGCAAATGTAAAAATTACAACGTCGTGGTACTATATGTATGGGTAACAAAGTACTATTTCATACCTTGAATGGATGATCATCATTTAGAAACGTCTCACTCGAGTCGATCGCGTGAGTGAAAAGTACACTATTTAATAATTATATGTGAGCAGTAAAGGCTATCCCACGTAAACATATATATATATATATATATATATATATATATATATATATATATATATATATATTGCGAGTCGCTTGGGAGCTCTGCTTGATTAATTCTTATACAGGGTGTAGCTCGAGCAGGTGTGCAGACACTGCCACTAGCGAGTACATTTTTTCATCGTGCCACTCTAATGAAGCGACTGCTAACGTGCCAACACTCGAGCCAACACCCATAAACAAGAATAATGTAATAGATACATCCCTGCGCGAGGGCAGAGATCTGTCAGCGATTAGTAATTAAATACGAGATTAAATGTGCATTATAAATATGTAGATGTGGGTATACGCGTACACGGATGTGGGATACCGCAAAACTTACATCTCGCGATCGGTACCTGTTTTGATACCACGTGTGTATTATACGGTATACGACATGCATGAGCCAACTCGGCTCTCACATGCTCGGCGGACAGCGCAATAAACCGCAAGCGGCGCGTATAATTTTCACTTTGGTCAAAAACTTTCTACGACTCGTTACACCCGTATGATCGATCGCGCGGCTTTCCGTACCGTGAAAATGTGCGTGTGTACCAGCGTATCGCAGCACAACGTGGCACGTAGCGTTTATACGTGTATCCATAATTACTCGTATATATCTATGTGATGCCCCATGGCAGCTGCTGCATTGCTGGCTAAGCTCGATTAAACTCAGCGAGCTAGGCGAGCCAGCCTCCGTGACTAACGAGAGATGGATGGTCGGGTCGCAAGGTCCCGGCAGCAAAAGAGGAGGAGAAGGACGAGGGCGAAACAAAAAAAAAGGATTGCAGAGTTGTACGAGTGACACAGCTGTAGGTATAACGGGGGATGAAATCGCGGACGGTATCACGGAGGGAGCTGTACCTCTACACTGTACCAGTAGCAGTTCGAGCTCCTATATAGGAGAAGGCGAGAAAAAGGTCGTAGGGTTGGCTATACCTTGTGATGCGCGTGCGTGCACAGTGATGCGATGATAACAAGTTGAGCGCGTATAACGTTATACTTATGTTACACGTACACACGCGTGTCTATGTGTACAGAAGCTGAAAATTGCAGAGTACAAGAGTACCTGTGCACAATGACCCTGTAGAGAGCAGCTCCAGCGGGTATCTTGGCAGTGCATCGAAGAGCGAATCGATGGGCCGTACATACTTGTCCCTTTGTGCGGCAAAAGTCTCGGTAAAAGTAGTATAGCTATAGTGAAAGAGAGGGCGTGTCGCATACTACTGTATTGTTGCACCTTTTTTTTCGTTGACTTCCGCTTGAGTGATTGTGTTGTCCACGCAGCGAGTATAGATGAATCCATCGAGGGGCACTGCATTTACGGTGCAGATGTATTTACTAATTATAAGCTCAAACAGCCGATTTCGATTCCTTTTTTTTTTTTCTTTTGTACCCTTACAGTAATCATGGTAACAGAGCATGTATCGATTATGTTTGCTGATTGTGTGGATCAATAGACAACGACGATGTAAACTTGAGTGATGGCTAAATGTGGATTATGACAAAATTATAACATTGGTGGACCCCATTTTTCAACGTGTCTTTGCCGCTCTTACAACGAGATACAGTCATATTATGTACAATATTTATGGCTGTGGTTTTACTTTCCAACACCTTAATATTGTTAACGATACACACAAAGCCTAAAAGCTCATCGTGACTGAGGAGCGGCTCATCCTCGTGCTAATGTACATTGCCCAGCGTTACCCCTTGCAATATGTAAGTGCATCACGCAAGGATCATAAATTGCATCGCGTTTTTTCCTCCATGTAGCAGCGAACATATATACATGGTAGAGGTGTTAGTAAGGGGCGATGAGTAGATGTATAATATCGTGGTAAACTGGAAAAAATGAGCTCATTACTGTCACTCCTCAACGAAGAAAACATAATTGCATCGATTAACATTCCTGCTTGTAAGGAAATCTTCAACTTCCTTGAGAAACATGTGTAAGTATTACTTGGAATATCAATCGACGATTCATCACGAGTGAAGAAGTGAATCCATTGCAATAACGTAGTGTAAAAAAAGGAGGGTACGGATTACAATCTGCCCTGATCGTGCTTGGTCACACTTTTAGGTAAAATAAATATGTAGATCGCTCGAATAGAGCAGGCCATCAGTGTTACGAAACCATTCCATCTCTACACAAGCACATGGGTGCGCATAGGTGGCGTGTATCATATGTTTTTCATCGCGCAGCTGAAATTTCGCGTGAGTTTAATACGTTTAGGCTGGCGCATAAATATTTACGGGCCGCAAATAAAGCATTCATGCGTTTACACGTACTCTTGCGATATTGCGTATAATATGTACCGTACGCGTGTAGCTCGAGGTGTAGTAGTTATGTAATCGCCAAGTCGTTTTTGCGTGGAGATTTTGCTTGTATGGATGTACAATATGCATACGCACATGCATATGTATATTTGCAACTTTGCATCTCGTGTTTGGCAATACCAACGCGCCGGCTATGCCCGTGCAAAACACACGCGGTAAACAGTCGGAGGCAAAGAAGGGGAGCAGAGAGAAAAATACACACAGCGCGCCCCGAGAGAGAAAGAGAGAGGCGCTGAAAGAGGAAAAGGAAAAAAGAGAGGGTGGGCGCGCGGACAGAGAGCCAGTTCGTGTGCCCCGTGTGTTATTTTTGAACGACATCGGCATGCGCCCAATTATCACTTGTGCGCGCTCCGCTGTAATTAACTCTATGGTATGGCGAGAGGGTCTTTGTCACGGTATAATAGCGCAAAGAGGGGCAAATGGGAGAACACACGCGCGCGCGAACGCGTTTGGCTCTTGGCTGCTCGACGGAAGAACAAGAAGAGGAAGAAGGGCTTTTTTTTCGGTGGGGCATTCCTCGCGTCAAGTGACCCGCGATTACGGATTATTCCGAAAAATGCAAAAACAGCACAATTTTTCAATGCGTTTTTCCTTTTTTTTTCTTCAAAAGGTATACTTTTGATTCCGGAGAAAGAGCTTCAGAAAAAAATGTATGAATTTCCCGAAATTGCTTTTTTCCTCGAAATAATCAAGTAAATTTACACATCAGAGAAAAAACAGCTACGGGCGCCTCGGCGAGTTTTTTCGAAATCCAGAAATCCAACCGGGCCCACGTTTACTTTATCCGCACCACGTAAAATTGCACCCTTTGAAATGAATTCCGCGATATGGGTGCAAAAAAGAGGGGGAAAAAAAAAAAAAAGAATCGTACACACGCTGTTAAAACAAAAACAGCCGCATACGGGCGCTATGTACATACCCTTCAAAGGCCCTTTTTAGATTTTAGTTTTCAGATTTTATTGAAAACGCCCGCCGCGTTTCCCGAAAGAGCGGGGAGGGGGGGCGAATTTCGCAGGCATATCAGTACGAGGTGCGTGTATATACGCGGAGAGCGTCGACGCGCGCTGGTCAAAGAACAAATTGAAAATGGCGATATCGCGCACGCCATAGCGTCGTGCACGCGCTCCTCCTGACCCCGCGCACACAAATTACGCTTTCCAATAACGATAATCGCGTGCGCGAGCGGTACACGGCGCTATACATTATGTATATGTGCCCGGGTACACGTGAACGTGGAACACCGCGGCCGGCCGTGCAAACAATAACGAGACGAGAGTCCGCGGCGCAATATGCGGGGCTACTGTAATTAATTATACTCGCTAACGATATTCATAATGTATGTATACCGTACGCGCGCACGACTGATTTCGCACCCGCGGCACGTTTTCGTGATGGCTTGTAGGAGCGTGCGACGATAAAAAAAAAAAAAAAAAAAAAAGTAGCAAAAAAAAAAACACGTGTCAACCAACAGATTGTGGGCGCCAGAGGGAGGAGCAGAGTGCGGTCGGTCGCTCTTATCCACGGCGAGAACAGCGCGTAGCCAACAGCAGGAGCAGGGCTTGCAGTTGCACAGATAGGCGTACGCACACATAATGTTATACCTGTGCCTTGCGTTGCATCAGGTAGTACGGGGTACATGTATATAGATACCTACGCCTCGCGACTGACAGAGATTAAAATGTCGTGCCCGGTGCAAGCGGTCGAGCCAGAGTGGCGCGCGCCATTAATATCCTTTCGTCCCTTTTTCTTCTCAGATGCCTCGCCGCTCTACCCGCGAGACACTACCTGTGTACAGCAGACCAACACGGACACACGCCACACTCCCACGCCGGGGCTGTATGTACATGTAATAACCAAGCCATGCAAGCTCATATCGCGCACATGCCTCTTTCTCCCCCGCTTGCCACCTTTTATCTACATCTCCTGCCCCTCGCTCTTCCTCCTTTCCGTGAAGCCCCCCCCCCCCTTGCATCTCTTGCGTATGTGCTCTATTTAATTATACCGAGGCAATTCGTTATGCAAAGATAGATTTAATCCATACAGGCGCACTGGGTCTGCAAAGTTGAGCCAAAAAGCAACCACCACCAATCGTAGATTCTGGAAATTATTGGACTTGCATGTACATCCATCACGGTAGGCGCACGCGGGAAATGAGTACTCGCTAACAAAAGTGAAACGTCAAATAGCGCACGCATCGGTATCTCTGTGACGGATCGTTGGGACCAAAATCCCACGATTCGAAGACCAAACGGGGGCTGAATGTATCCCCTGCATTCGAGTTGCGGCGCACGTAGTTAGCAGTTGGCCAAGCTCCGTTGAGTTTGATTAGAAGTAAAACTTAACGAAGGATCGGTATACGCTTGGTTACGGTGCACCTCCAACCCCTCACTGCGTGTTGTGTGCATCACTTATACGATGGCAATTGTGCACCCTCGACTCTACCAGTATAATATCTCTAGCGCCCGGTGTGCTCGCGGACCGATGTGCCGTGCGTGTCGGGGGCTTGCGTGTTGCGGGTATACGGAGGCCCTTACGGGCACGGCATAGTTGCAGCCCGCGGGCAAAAGACGACGGGCGTGGGATAATACTCGCTGCTGTCGAGTCGCAATCCCCTTACACGCGGTACTTACACAGAGTACGTATGCAGAAATCGCTACGCTTTTCTCGCTTTTCTCGCTCCGCACGCTTCGTGTGTATCTAGGTGTACGCTCGTAGGTATAATAATTGTACTGTGTATATGCACTCGTATAAGGTGTACCGTGCTCGGTTGTAGGTGTATGTATATGTATATACAGTCCAAGTATAGGTACGTGAGACCGAAAATGTTGCGAGCTCGCGTGCAGATATCCGATGCAGTGGGCTATATGGCATAGCCTAGGTATAGCGCATCGTAGCCCGAAATCGCGACTTTGCCGCTGCTATATATCTGCTCCGGGGCTGTCGTAAAAGTATGTATACCACACGTGCATGTGCCACGGTTGGGGCAAATATCTGGGGAGGGGGATTCCGGGCTGGTGAGAAGGACTGGGCCCCGGTCGTAAATCACCGGCTCTTTCGAAGCCCTAACGAGACCATCTCTCGGCCCCTGCCTCCCCCCCCCCCTTTTGGGTCGCATGGCCCGTTCCTCGACGACTGCCAGCACACCTCTGGCAAATTGAAATTATGGTTTAGCGAGACCGACCGACTGTGTTCAATAACCAAAGGCCATTGATGATTATTATTTCGATTGGGATGCCCGTGTGAACTTTCAGCTGAAACACGTAATGAAGGGAAATAAGTTCAGATGACTTCTATACTTTTAAGAGAAAATCCACCATCGTTCCAACCTAGAAGATTTCTTCATCGACATCAATGTGCTCTCGATTGCTCGGTGTGCACATCATCGGAATACCTACACGCACCCTTTGTATACAGATTCACTTGTGATAATGTACTCCAGAAATGTGCAAAGTATGTATATATTAGTATTTATCATCGTCCCCTATCCATCATCCGACATGGGTATTTTGACACCATATAGTGTACGTCCATGGAAGGGCCGTTTCCCGAAAGCAGATTTTGCAAAAGGATAAACGAGATGATTGAAAGCGACATTTATTTACAATCACTTGTTATATGTACATTTGCTGACTCAGCTCAGGAGCGGTGCTTGCTCGGACTGACTGTGCTACGCAGAGCACGGTATATGTATACAAACTGTTATGTAAATGATCGAGAAGACTTAGTTTTAAGTAATATGAACTTAGATAAGAGTACATTTAGTCCCTGCAAATGACAACCTTTGAATAGATTGTAAAGTATAAATCTCCTTTGAAGTACAAATGAATCTGTGTATCACAGTATCTGGAGTATTGTTTTAATCCAAGTAACGTAATGTATGAAAGATAAGCAAGAAAATTCGAATAAGTAACAGTCATTTAAGTATCCCAGCAATTTTGCATAGCAATTAGAAAAACAACAAATTTTAGGGCACATTTTTACCATAAGCTAAACTTTAGCCATACGTTGGTTAGATAACAGTAGGAGAAACGGTAGGACCGTGGGGGGGGGGGGGGGGGGGTATAAATCAGTAGGTTTTTGAAGTTCAAATCCCATCTAGAAAAAAAGTCTCATTTTTTAATGAAAATTTTTTTCTAGAGTGGGATTTGAACACCGGCAATCAAGATCTGTAGGCAGGCACGCTACCGACAGAGCCATCACGTGGCTTTGCAAAGTATGCTTGTAAGTGTAGGATTCGCCGGGATTCGCGATTGCACCCTATGCGAACGGCCGTGATACATCGGTTCTTCCATTTGTTAGTTACGTGCAGCGTCCTGAAAAATGGTTTTTTCGCACCCCTATAGCTCTGGCCGTGAGGCAAAAGTGATTTTTTACGACTGACCATTGTAGCTGCTGTTGCTGCTGCTGCTGATGATTAATGATGGTGATTTTTTTTTGTTCCAAAGGCTCGTTTGCAAACGAATCATATTGTATTATGAAGCAAGTAAAAAATATATCCACATCTTTTCAATCGACTTGCACGTTTTTATTAACAACTGTGAAATAACAAATAGTTGACATGATTATAAAACTGAGTATCTCGGGCAGTAAGTACCCATCAAATTAACGAGCCAAAATCAATAGTCTTCAAATTAGAATAGTAATTTTTGCACCAATAAGTAACGAGGGGATCCTTAGATGTACCAGATCTTCCGTTTTTTGTTGCAATTAACATATTGCAGCTTTGCCCTTCCGCGCGCTCTTGCACGAAAAATTGATGCTCAAACAACACTTTTTGTACACATGTACAAGTTATTACGTACACAGGGAGACTTTTACACGAGCCCTTAAATTATTATTCAGACGCGGGTAGGTACGGCACGTACACTATGTACACCTACGCATGAACTCGAGGCAGCATCAGCGAGCACAAAATAAGTGCAGCACATAATATATATATACACACATTATATGTATATGCATACCTATATACTTGTAGTACCTATACCATCCAGGGCATGGCCTAGGACGGGACTGAAATATCTAATTAATTTCAAGACTCGGCCGTGCTCGGCTGCCGCCACGTATTTCATTAGCCATTTCGAGGACTGCTCCCTTCCCTCTTTCCCGAGTTCATTCCGTACCGTCGCACGCAGCAGCGGGAGCAGCAACAGTTATCTGCGACCGTCGCAAAGAAACGACTCTCCCTCTCTCATGTTCCCGTCAAACTTGATAGCCAGGGACGCCATGGGATGAAGATGCGCTTCTAATTAGAGTAATTTTCCCACTGATGCAAGCTGCGCGGAGAAACGGAAGGGCAGACACGGGCCGCGCCAGAGAATCGGCTCCCTTTCTGGCTCTCGAGACTCAACGTTATATAATATACATATACATACCAGGACTCGGCTGGACCGTGTGTACCATACATATACATATAACATTTAAATGTGTTATACATGTACCTGGGTTGTCGGGGACTGTCCATAGCGCAATGGGTCTCGCTTTCGTCTTAATTACGCCGGCATTATGTAAATAGACTATTTAGCTGGAGTGCCCGTGCGCGCGAGGCGGGGGAGGGGGTGTAAGTACCGGGTATATAATGTGTACACTCTGCGCCGTGCATATAATGTATATAGATGTGTGCACGTCCGGCTACGGCTCCGAGGTATATACCATTTATATACCGTGACCCTTTGTGTGTATAATACATATATGTATATGTCCGTACGTGCAATGAGCCCATCACCCCCATGGTACTGTCCGTACAGCCAGCGACGAGGGGGTAATCCCTTCCTACCTCCACTTTTACCCCTGAGGGGTCTCTGTGTGTGCATATTATCTACTCGTACACGCGTACCTGTACACGCTCGCGAGCCAGTGCAATATTCACGCAGGTGTACGTACGTGCAAGTACCTCCTCTAAAATGGAAAATGGGACGTGACGGGAGGGACGAGTGAGGAAGAAGGAGAAGAAATGGCACGAGACGACACGATAGTCCGAATAGAGAATGGGAGGTTATGGTTTTTAATGGTTGGGGGAGGGGGAGGGGGCAG
Source organism: Copidosoma floridanum (assembly GCF_036245765.1). Lineage (NCBI taxonomy): Eukaryota > Metazoa > Arthropoda > Insecta > Hymenoptera > Encyrtidae > Copidosoma > Copidosoma floridanum. The sequence continues at coordinate 11,152,231 of NW_028321883.1, forward strand.
AGCTGGCAAGGAGATTCGAGCCGTTATATCTTACGGGGTATCTGCGCTGCATGTATAATGTAAGTATCTACCCAGCAGGCAGGCCGAGGTCGCGCAAGTGAAAAGGGCCATAGGGTTGCGAGCTGCTCGGGAGGGTCCAGTTGTCCGAATCACTTTGCTCTGTATGGCACAGAGGGATCTTATTGTCCCAGACGCAAGCACGTGTGTGACTCATTCTAAGAAAAACGCTCTAGTTAGGGGTCCTTAAATATTTTAAAAAATTTTTCAGCACATCCTTGATCCGGGACACTAATATTTCTTCCGTCTCCCTGCGTGTAGTACTGTCGTATATGTATACATGGGACAATTCGTAGTGAATCAGTCAAGTGTCAGATATACTCTTTGTTTGTCCTTTAAAGTTTGTCGATGTATTCGTGTTTACATTACGAATTCTTCCAGGTTCGTGGAACCGTGTAAGAGAGATAAAAATCTTTGTCTCGAAAATTACCTTGGAAGTTTTTTTTTTTTTTTTTTTTTTTTAATTATGGGAGACTCCTAACTAATATTTCTTTCTAAAGTAGCTCGTATACGCGCTCTTACAACTGCTCCCGCCTCGGAAGAGGAAGAAGGACAGCAGATTTGGTTTTTGGGCCTTTGAAGTCGAGAGAGCTCCAACTTTCCGTCGATTATTCTCTACGAGAAAAAGGTCCCCTCCTTTTACGAGGAACTCCAAGCCGCCTAATTTTTTTTTTTTTTTTTTCACGCAGCACTTTTTCCCCGGCAGCTGCGAGCAATGGCCATAAAGAGAGACCAGAGAGACTATGCGGACAAAGAGTTTTTCTTTTTTTTCCCCCAAGTCTTTTTGAAAGAACCTACGCATTTTCTTTTTACTTGCGAATTTCTCTTTGTTAATAGATGTCCCGAAAAGCAACTACGCGTACAAACAATATGTCACTCGATTTATTGGTGCTATGCTTCGTTGCAAACACACTTTTTGTCGATGACGTGCGAGCATCGTACATCGACATTTGACAAAATCATCCAAACCTGCACGAGCAAAGTCGTAAGTTTAACTTGATACATTATATAATAACATGCACCAAAGCATTACTGCTCTGATTATTCTTATAGCGATGGTGTATACACTTACATTACCACTTTCTAAGCTTCAGTTTCAAGTTGCGTGGGTATCGCGTGTCCCATTGATTCAACCCAAGCGTTTTGTTGTCTCTTTCAAGCACCTCGTCATCAAGTGTATACTCATTGCGTGCAGTGTATCAGCATCCAACGGATCACGTTCGCCTATACGCGTGGGTGTATATTGTATTACCCACGCCCACTACTAAAAATAGTCGCAACGTTTTGTTTCAATTTTGTACAATCAAGCAGCATCTGAATAAAGTCGCAAAAAAACGCACGTACCAATAGGAGGGGAGATCAACTCGAGCCGAAGAAACGTCGTACCTGTGCTCGAAAATCCATTCGCTTCATTCTTTTAACACGTGGAAATTCGCGAACCCATACGTGACGAGTCCCCCCTTGTGCGCAACCTCGGGACGAAGAGATTCTTTCGGCGCGCATGCACGCGGCTACTTATCGGATGGCCAAAGCGTAACAACGAGCCCATATAGCCCAGCGGGGGAAACGAGAGTGTGTGCGAAGGGAAGCACCGAAATGTTACGTGCACATACGCAGAGGACGGACACGTTGAGAGAAATGCTACATTAAAAAGCGCGAGGGGGGGGGAGGTGGCAGGGTGTAGCGCGAGCGGCTCGTACTATGAACGTGAATAAATAACTCGGAGGCCCCCTCTCTCGGGCCTTGTAATTATCGCGTTATTAAAGAGTCGAGGCGCGTTTATCGGGGCCCTCGCGGTGCTGCTAATCACAGGCCCCGCCGCGTGCCGTCCGAGGTGAGAGGCCGGCTCGTGGCTCTTTGAAACGTACACCTAGTGCGTGCACATACACATGTATAGGTAACGTCGATGACGACGTGCGCGTATCTTTATAATAGCGCCAAATTGAGCACTGGACCCTCCGAAGTTGGGACCCCTCGTTTTCCTCTTCCCGAGCTCCGTGCGTATGGGTATTACCCATCTGTTGCTTACGAAAGGCCGAAAACTGCGCTCCGAGCCATTTCACGCGGAGAGGCTGCACAGCTGCGGGCGTTGCTGCTTATACTTTGACCGTTTGACGCGTGTGTGTATACATATTATTATGTATGGCAACAGTCCGCGTTGTTATTATATTATACCCTCCGCATGCTTACATCGCCTTTCGCCCGTACCGGGACGTTTCGGTCGGCAAAACGTGTTTTTTTACTGTTTTGTTTCTGAAATTTAATAAGATGCGCTCAAACGATTTTCTGTTTTCCGTCGGCTGTACATCAAAGTAACACTTGGACGCTGCAAGTATATACACCATCTCCCTAATAGTGTTTGTTTATTCGAAAACATGAGAAATTTGTCTGTCTGCGTTACGCAACGCCATGTGCGTGTTGTGTAGACGTGTACCAACCTATACCTTTTGGACCCTTCAAATCGTTGCCTCCCGAAGCGAAGGCCCGTCATGTAAATTTTGTTTGATCAAATTTTCGTGTTTGCCGGCACGCTCTGGGCAAAGTTCAACTGGAATTACCTTGTGCAAAGGCCAACTGTGCCGAAACGGTTTTTTTCGTCACTGGTGCGCATCTCCTCGGGGGCAATCACCGCTCCCGAGCAGGGCGCTCGCGGAACAACAGAGCCCGAGGGACCTTTGTGATGGCCCTGGCTGGATGCGCATCGGTGGCGGACGCTATTTTTCTCCCACGCAGTGAACGTCCAAATGTGAAAATTCTTGAGGTAGGAGAATCAGACGAAAACAAGAGAAAATCTGACTTTTGCTTAATTTGTGCAAATCCTTGCAGTTGCTGGTGGTAGTGCCTCCAGCTTAGGTGTTTATACATACACCCCAGCGTTATATCTGTATCGAGGTGTACAAAAGGAAGGTAGAAAATTAGAATTTCGAGGTGCGCGGTAGCGATTTTTCTCGCCTGGTGCAGCCTTGCCAAGTAACTTAATGGGCTATCTTCTTCTTTTTCTCTCTCTCTCTGGGCCCCCAAAGTAGGCCAACTAAGAGTAACTCTCTCGGCGCGAGAGTAAGTACCGCGTGCCACGCGATGCAGCGAGCGCTATCTGCTCGCAGGCACCTCTTTCTTTCGTCTTTCCATTTTTTTCCCTTGCCTTCGCCTCCCTCTTGATGCACTACTTCCCCCGCCCCTCACTCCTGGCGTTCCTAAGCCGTGCGGAAAAGAGAGATCTCTTTTTCGCCGAGGAAATAAAAAAAAAAAACGAGTGGAAGCGAGAGCCCATTTTCTCCGGAACTTTTGTTCTTCTTCCCATTTGTGCGAGTATCGCACTCATTGCACCCCCTGTAGCCCGGTCCGTTGAGGCAAAAGTGATTCGCATCGCCGAACAAAAGTTTCCTCGTGGTGCACGCAAGCCTCTCTTTTCAAAAGAAGTTCTCGCGTGTACACCGTTGTCCTTCCCCAGGACCAAGCATACCGATGTAACATTACGTTGCGGGTATCTCGATACAAATGTGCGTTTAATACCAGTGGGCGTAATAATTACAGTGCACTGTGATCTTTCTCTCTTCCTCCGAAATAGTTCATATCTGGAAAACCAGAGCGTGCAGCAGCAAAGAAATTAAATATCAATTTGTAAGATAAGTCGTGCGCGCTTGTGGAAAAAGAAAAGCAGCAGCTGTAAAAGTAATTGCCGCCGTACCTGGAGCATTAGCAATGGAAGTGGGTAGTAAAGGAGAGAACTGCTTTGAAGGTTGGATCCCGTGGCTCCCTTTAGGTGAGGAACGACCGTAGGGGTAAATTAACAAAGTTCCAACAAAAAAAAAAAAAAAGAAAAAAAAAAAAAAAAAAAAAAAAAAAAAATGAAGCAGAAAAAAATCGAAAAAGCGCGAGTGAGTGGGCGGTGGAGGAGGGTATACATGCATATACGTTAGCGCGGTTTTGTGCCCCGTAGGTGTACGTAGCGAGCAAGGGAGCAATAATCGGCTCAGAAAACGCGCGGCGTCGGAGCAAAAGTTTGTCGTGCTGCTGCTGATGCACGCACGCAGTTTCCCCGCGAGTTTTGCGACGTACACACACACACACACACACACACCAACACACACACAAGCGCGACAGGTGGGGAGCAAAGACCTGCAGTAGCGCTTGTTTGCTCACTCGCCTTCGATGCAAAACCGAAAAAGAGAGTTTGCAAAGCTGGGAGAGGAGCCTCTCCATCGGAGTCGCGGACGATTCGACTGCCGCTTGAATCGGTGCAAGGGTGGAGAGCAAGCGAGTACAGGAGAGCAAAGGGGGGGGGGTAGGGCTCGAGCGTTGGCTGTAAACTTGGAGAAAACGAGTCACGAGCGAGCGATGTTTGAACTCGAGCTCGCGTATACTCGAGCCACCCCCCCCGTCCCCCCTCCAACCCCGGCGAGCACACACTACCCCGCTCCGCTGTACTTGCAGCTTTTATGCACGATTTATCCGCCAATGAAATTTCCTTGCAATTTCTCGCGTTCCGTCAAACGTGTGCAATTTCCGACGTGTCTCTTGTACATGTACATTCAATCGTATAAGTACACACGATGCGTAGATCAATGTTTTCATTTATTTATCTTTCGTCACGTTTGATTTGTCCATACATAACACCTTAATTTACTCGCAACCGCTTGATTTGGATGCCCAAATGCGCGTAAATTTGATTTCCAAGTTTGCACGGTGTACTATACACACAAGTACCTAGGATTTATTCACCTCACGGAGATGGTTAGCGCGGGGATGAAAAAAAAAAAAAAAAAAAAAAAAAATCCCCCCCGCTACCTCTTAGTCTGCCACTGATGCTGAGTGATTTTTCCCAGTGGAGACGTCGCGCGAGTAAGCAGCTACGATAATTTATAAAATTCAAGAAGAAGAATAAGATTTTCTTCTATTTTTACACCGCGGGCTCTCTCCAGACGCGAGCCAATAAATATTCCAGTGGCGTTAAAAGCCAGCTCGCGGGCCTCATCCTCCCGTGCGTACATATATATACGCGAGTGGCTGTTGCGCGCGACGCGCTCAGAGTTAAGTCCAACGCCAACACAAAACTGGGGGGGGGTGGGGTGGTAGGGGGGTACAGAAAGAGAGGACGAGGCGAAAGAGAAAAGAAGGAAAAAGTGAGTGGTGGTGCGTATGGTATATGAGGTATATAGCTGCTGGTGATGCTCTCGTCTGCCGCAGCTAGACTAGAGAGAGAGTGTGTACACACAATATGAGACTCGAGAGGAGGGAGACGGCGACGAGGCTCATGAGCGGTCGGGCGCGCTGACGCATTAATAATTCCGGCCAGGCGGATCTTGTGTATTATCAAAGCAAACAGCCTGGCGCTGGTATAGGTGATGGGCGCAAGAAGAGTAGGTAGTTGGTATATACAGCGGGGTATGGGCAGTGGTGGGATATTATTCGGTACCAAGAGGTACACGTATAACCAAGCCGAGTGGAGTGGAGGGTGCGAGCGGAGGAAGAAAAAGGAGAGAAAAAAGAAAAGACCACGACGACGACGTCTGGCCACGCATGCCGAAGCGCGGTGTGTCACGAAAAGAGTACACACACGCGCGCACAGAGAGAGAGAGATAGAGAGCTGCTGTGCGGCCGATGTGGGAGCGCACGCAGGAGCAAGCCAGCAACCGAGTCTCCGGGGCGGATCGGCGCGCTCCGACCACCAGTCCGCGGTCTTTGGCAAATATTTGCCGTCAAACCAGCGTGCAGCCATCTACATAGGTGCTCCTGGTACCTCTCTCTCTCTCCGCTCCCTCCGGGGGGGGAGGGTGGTGAGCAGGTACCAAAGTCGTACCTCGGCTACGTAGGTGGAGTAGTCTTTGCTCAAAGCAGTCGCTCGTTGCCCCGGCTGTTTGTTTGACTGTTTGCTGCGAGTGCAAGCTTGTATTTGGATTTCAATTTTCAACTTGCAAGCTCTCAGCGCACGAGAAACTATGGCTATCATAATTTTTATGACCATTTTTTAGGTTCATGGTAGCGCAGGTTGGTGTCCGTCTCTCTGTGCCTACACGGATGGATGGAGCATATAATACTTGCATGGGTGGACGGCAGACCTTACAGGTATACCTGTGTCGGTACGTGTGACAGTAAAGCTCACGTGCTCTCCTCCTCCGTTCGAGGCTTCTGATGTTTTGACTTGGCCACTTGTGAGCTTCTCCGTTTGGACTTCGCAGAGGGTTATTGCCACATTGGGTATCGTGAATTTCGAGGTGTGTCCATTTAACGAGGCAAACGATTAATTCGCAAAAAAAAAACTATTTTTTGATGATACACAACATATGGTAGTCTTAGACGTACGAATCAACATAAAAAACTACAAAAAGTCCCTTTGACTATTTCTAATTCGTTTTTTTGCCAGTTAGACCACGAATGGCATGAGCTTGCGTTTTAATGACATCTAAAATTCTTTTCCCGGCTGTAAATATAGCTCTGAAAATTTTTTCCTTTGATCAAACGTGCTGGATTTAAAACCATAAAGCAGTGCAAGCGTAAGAGTGACTTTACACCCATTGGATGTGGGCTCATTTTCAGAGGTACCACTTTCTTGACCCAGTCTGCGGATTGCATGAAAACACATCTACATTCATACGTATATACATACGTACATAAATGCACATAGTGTATAGGTTTTTGGATTTAAAGTTTGTTTTATTTATCGAAAGAGGACGATTAATGTAAAATCACGAGGTACTCTGTAGTGAAATAGTTTATGGCAACGAAAAAAATACATAGGGTTTCAAACAACAAAATGATGTATAAAAATGTTGGAAACGTAGTATGAATTATTTCGATTCCGACGCAGCTATAATAAAATTGATGTGGCGCGTGTGGGCATGTATTTTTGGACTCCTCCGGTGACGTTGGTCGAGGAAATTCTAGAGCGGACAATATCGTGATTCGAAAAATGCAAGCAAAACGATGATTGATCACACGAATTGATGAATGGACGTATAGCCTTTCATTGAATTATTAAACCCATACCCAACTGCACGGATAAAATCACCGCTCGGAATTGATGGTAATGTAATGTTTGCTGTCATGTTATTATGAACGATAACGCCATTGATCATGTCATCACCCAAATTTATCGTTCCCGACGATGTGCCATGTAAGTGTAACACCGATCGATGTACGAGTCGATCGTAAAGTGACGACGAAAATAAAATCACCTACAAAAGTCACACCGGGAATTAATCACTATTTATAGTGGTATCCCTGAAATATCAACATCGGGATTGATTAAATTTTTCATATCCCAAGCGCGGACTGGAAAAAGTATCGAAGTTCTGTGTGAAAAAACGAGAAAACAAGCGAGCCCGGAGGGGTACGGGAAGTTTAAAACATCTGGGAAAAGGAAACAAAAAAAGTATAGCTCAGCCGGAGATCCGCGATTGTCAGCAGCACTGGGATTGTTCGTAAAATCTTGGCACCGTGATCATCGGGAGCAACGGTAGCATCGGAGCACAGGGAGCGCGGGGACATACAGCGACGACGACCGAGGTGCACGAACCGACGACAACAACAACAACAACTATAACCGTCCTCGCCAATGTTTCATCGTATTCTCTCGCGGAACTTTGTCTCTCCGGGCTTGACCCGTCTGTCGATCCCTTTGACGTCTCGCTGTGGAGCTGCTGCCTGCGACACCATCTCCCGAGTTTCAAAACTCCCACATCTATGTATACTACTGGTCACATATACGCACACGCGCGCAAAAGTCAAGCTCGCGCGACACTCGGTGCGACTGATTCCGAAAAAGCTGCTCAAATGTCGAAAATTCAAGTAATGTATTCCAAATCATGACCAGGGGATTTTTGGGGTTGCTGATTACGAGTATAAGTGAATAACTGTTAATTTGTTTCCTCGTCAGACGACAAATTCAATGACGCATCAATGTCTTCTGATGAAAAGTCTGAACTGGAAATATATCGCTCTGTAAGTCCATTAGATTATTTTTCACTGTCACATCTCGGGGTAACTACAAATCCTCAACCTCGCTTGATAGCGATCTCAGCTTTTTAGCAGGTAATTGTCGACAACTTGATGTATCTGAATCTGATGAAACCAAAAATCATAAAACAATTTTCTGCATTGTTTTGGTCCGTGAACATTTTCGTGCACAATCCTCTCTAAATTTTTTAAAATAATTCTTGCACGATTCCTGGGCATCTTCAGACATGTGTCTTATCGGTAATAGCGAGTGAAAAATTATATCAGTTCCATGTATTAAGAGCTTATGACCTGTCGTGCGCATACAGAATCACTTGCATAGCTCTACGAATTTTTTAGCAGTATATATAAATTATACTGCTGAAAGTTTTTAGTATTAATATTATACCCTGATGATATACCTCGTAATGTCACATAAAATCGGTGAATCAAATTTATGTCAAGTCAAGTTGTGATTGCAGCAACTACGTTTTTCAAAAAATTGCCGAGTAGTGTTACAGTCATTAAACGTGCCATACTCAGGCTTAGTCATGTCAACAATCAATCCTAATTCACTTTTAAAATCGTCTTGGATACTTTTTTTTTTTTTATTGGGTTTTTTTTCGCTACTTCGAGCTTGCCATTTTTGTACATCAATTTTGTAATCGAATCCATGCATGTAACGATGACATACCAATATATAAGAATTGATCAGCAACAGATTTAACAATTAAGTAACTACCTTCCCATCTTTATCGATATATTTATACACAACAGTACTTGAGAAAATATGTGTGTTTGTGTTCGTATAAATGTATGTGTATTCCACATTTACGTACAACTAAAAAAAAAGTTTTATGGTGGAACAACGTGGTGAAATAAATTTTTTTCATAGTAATATGTCGTAACCGAACAATTTCAGATAATAAAAATTAATAATAATTGCCGTTTCACTATTTTACTGCACTTGTAAAAATATTATTTGATAAATTTTTTTTCTTATTCTACTGATATTCAGAAGTTGATTCTATTTTATCAGATTAAAATTATTTTCAAATTACAGTTTCTATACAACTTTAAACGCAGGTAAACAGAAATCGATGAATTTATGAGTATTTCACGACCCTTACGGGTAAACATTACGGGTATACTAAAGCCAACTCAACAGAAAAAAACTCCTAACTAGATACTTTTTTTTTTTTTTTCTACTTTTTGCCAGCTTTTTCGGAATTGGCCGCACTGTGCGGCAGTAGCTGTAAGAGAGGAATCTCGTCGTGCGTCAGTTTTTAAAACTGCAAGGGTGTATACACAGCCTTAAAATATCTGTATGGATGAGGCGTCGTGAGCTCAATGAGTCAAGGGCTTTTCGCGCCTAAGACGTAAAGATTGAGACGACGACGATGACGGGAACAAAGACGAAGAAGAAAAAGAAGAAGAAGGCGAGAGAGGAGGAAGAGAAGCTGTATACAACCCTCGGCAAGGCGAGAATGTGCTTGGGCAAAAAAAGTGCGGCATCTGCAGCTAAACACCGCCACGAGGAGCAAAGGGCCGATCGAGGGCCAAAAAGAGGCGACGCAGACGGGGTCAATCCCGGGGCACAAATAGAGAGGGTCCCCGGTCGGCTGCCGATGTTACTTTGCGACCCCCCCTCCTCCTCTCCCCTCTTGCTCGCGCCTAATGATGTTTGTTTAATGGGTGCTCGACGGATTTGTCGACCCTTGGCGGCGTCTCTTGTTTTCGCTCCTTCCCGTGCGGGTCTGCGTCGGATCTGCGTTTTATGCTCACCCACGACACACACGTACATTTCATACAAGCCGACGTTTTTTCTTACTATATACGCACTCGTAAAGTAAGAGCCCGTGCGGTGATGAATCGTGTGCCAATTATACGCGATTTCCGCAAAACTGATCAGTCGCATTGGGAAAACGTTGAATCATTAATCATGAGTTTGCCAAGTATATGCACAGGTATGAATTTTTCACAGCCGCAAAAATACGCTCCGTGGCCTCGTCACGCATTCAATTTATTATATTTATGGAACTGTCATGCACAAAGTTGGTGCAACGTCCGCGTGTGTGGATGTACTTATGTATTATACAGATACGTGCGCTGGGAAAGTTCAGCGGTAAAAATAGATGACGGCGACGACGACGACGACGAGGAGAAGCTATATGTGGAGTGAATTGAATATTAGGGATGCTCATTCTGGCGTGTACGTAATGTATACCCTGTAGACCTACTTGAAAATTTATCGCGCACCGTCTGCCCGTCCATGGCTGGTGTCTATATGCGTATGTATTACGAGAGAGCAGGCACCACCGATACGACGTATACTTATCGATTAATAATCGCCAAACTTTTTTGCGTGCAGCCGCACAGTGAGCGGTTGCGTGCGACTTTAATGCATCGAGCGATCGAGGGATCGGGCTGCGTGACGAGGCATAAATAACCCAATAGTTGCAGTCCATTGTGGCCAATCGATTCGCAGGGGAGAAGAAGGAGGAGGGAAAAAAAAAATTGAAAACTGAAAACTGGAAAAAAAAGCGAATGGAGCGACCGAGTGGGAGATGCAAATAGGGGGAGCAGGGGGAGAGGGGGGCGCAATAACGAGGTCGCTTTTCGAGTGCACCACCACCGCCTGTGCGGCTCGACCGCGCACTCGAGGCGCACTCACGCGCGGGCGTACATATTCATTTCGAGGCAGGGAGGGAGGGAGGGAGAGGAAAAGAGCCATGCGCTCGAGGTCCCAAAAGAGTCGGCTCGCGCAATTTCCCTGTGTGTACGTGTGTGAGCAGTGCATATGATGGACAAAAAGAAAAAAAAAACAGGGAATGGGAGAGCCACAGAGGCCGTTGGAGCTGTCCACTGGAGCGAAGCACACGTGAGGGACGCGAGAGCCACACACGGAAGGGAGAAAGAGGGCATGCCCACCTATATATGTATACCGTATGCAAAAAAGAGCGCGGGAGGGAGGACGGCGCTTCGACGATTACGGGGTTAATGGCGAGCGAAGCGGTCCCGATGGATCGATCGGTACGATAAATCCCGCGGGTCCAGCGCACCGCCACCGCGGCCGTCGACTCGTGACCAGCGGCCTCCCCTCGATATAATACACATCCACTTTTCCAAGGAGGCCCCACGTGTAGGTACATTACATTGTGTGCCCCGCGCTCTCTCACCACTATGCTGCACGTACAGCCTCGTCCTCTGGCCCCGATCGCCGACCCCCTCCCCCACGGCGTGCACTGCTTCTTCGTGTCCCCTTATATATACCTACTGCATATATTATATACACGCACGTGTAGGTACATTACATCCAGTACTTGTATGATGGGCACTTACCGTGGGCACCTACCTGCGAGGGGGACGCGGAAACGACGACGCGATGGCTTGGGCATGATACGTATATATGGGACGCCGCGGTAAATGTTTTTCCCCGAGAGGGACGACGATAAGCAGGGAGGAGAACGCCCTCGAGGCGCCGTGCACTCGCTCAGTTATTCTATTCGTCGTTACGTAACGGCACGCGACTCCACGCGTCCCTTTCGTATATAATGGTTATACGATATGGTTATGCATTCCACGGCGGTATGTATTGTGTACAGGTACCTGCGCTCTATACCATGCTCGAGCGTCGTATTACGATGTATCATGTGCACTTGTATGTATATACGTTTTGTTGCACGTGCAGCACATCCCTGCGGCCCAATTTTCCCTGATCTCTATCGACGGTTCTAAACGTACGATATGTATACCTTATATTATACATCTATTTTCGCTGCAGCACTCCGCGATTGAGGGGGTTTTTTTTTTCCATCCTTCGACTTCCTGATTTTTCTACGGCTATCCAGGCGCGATATCTATACATGCGGCGCAGAAACGGCTAGCGGGGGGGAGCGATCGGTTGAGTTTCAACTTGTCCGGCGTGCGGTGGATTTATGCGCGCGTTACGTGTGGGCACGTTGTTGGTTTCGGGGAATATTTTGTCGCCCGGCTAAATCAAAGTGAGATATCTCCACGGTGCGGCCCCTCGAGAGGTCGGCGCGCGGCGTTCGTGTATAGGTTCGTGGTCACGGGGGGCAGCGAGGCACCGAATTGTATACTGTATAACATGTACAAATATCGCGTAGTACACCTCCTACGGGTAACTATAATCGTCCTTTGCGATCGGGAGCCGAAAAATTTTATATCCCGTCGAACCTCTTGGAGGTACCCTTTTTCCCCTGTATATGTACACATGTAGCTCTGACTCATTGGCGCTGCTGCTACACGTGTGAGTAGATATATATATAAAGGAGGTTGGTTGTAACAAACGCGCCCTCGCGCCGAGTATGATGAAACGGGCGGCGATAAGTGCGGGGCGCTTGGCTCGTATAGCATGTATAGGTGTATACATCTATATGCGCCTACTCGCGCCTACTTGCATATTTACAATTTCAAAATCAATTTTCAAAGAAATGACTCTCTTCCCACTACGGAGGGGGACTATCGATTGTCATACATACTGCTGCGTTGCGGCTCTGCTGCTCAATAACCGTGTGGATATCTTTATAATATTACATGTATATACATATACACCTTTTCCTCGAATGAATACTACATATTAAATTATACTTCTTGGCCTCGTAATGTCTTATTGCTCAATTTTGTTTGAATTATACATTGCGAGGGAAAAACGTAATGATTGCGTGGATGTAATCCATTTCCACTTTTCAGGGTGATTTGTTACTTAGTCGATGGATACATCGAGCCGAAGGAGAAAAGTAATGGACGAAGTAAATCACGCTGGAAGGAGTGAAATACAACTGGTCTGGAAATGAGAAGCATACATATCGCATATATATACACACGCGTACCTATATCACGTAGTTACGCTCTGATAGATATACATAACGGATAGCAGCGTAATGAGCGGTAGTCGTTTTTTTCCTCCTTTTTTTTTTACTTCTGGCACAAGAAAGGCAACGAAAAAATTGGCAAACGAAATCCTTCGGTGATACGTACAGTATAGGTATTTCCCAAAATTCGTTGTGTGCATCGTTGCGTCTAGAAAAAGTTGCTCGACATCTCCGAGATTGCGCCCGGGCCCTTGACGAATCGCGAGTGACGAGCTTCGGAAGAGACAAGGAGATAGACAGGAGGCGCTAAAAAACGACGGAATCGAAGGGAGCAGACTACAGACTCTGCAGTCTACGCGAGCAGATCGAGAGCCAAGCTTCGGTATGTTGTGTATATGCACACAGGCATTTAAACATGGCTGTATACCCGTATATACACAGCAAGGCGAGAGAGGCATATATATAGCATTCACGGAATCTCGTAACGAGGCTGGCTGTCAACGCGTCGATGCTATAGGAGGAGAGGAGCGACAATATCCAGACGTCGCGGAGGCTCGCGCGAGCCCACAACAGCTGCTCCGCTGTACGTGCACACGTACAGCTGCAGTGGTGTGTCCTGGTGCATGTTTCTGTGGCTGTGCGGCAACTATATATATATATATGTATATACGTACACGATACCCACCTAATCCATGCACGCACACACTGCGTTCTATGTATATGTTTGGGGGTGTTGGATATACGTGCGCGCGACCCTCCTAAGCACCCCGCCAAGCGATACGTGCACTCCGAGAGTGGATGCGCTCAGCGCGACACCTCGTTTACAACAAGTGCTTTTCGTCGCCCCGCGATCATTTCGATAAAAATTATATAAGGCTCGCGAGGCGGGACTCGCTCTTCCTCGGCTGTTTATGAGCATAAACAGAGACTCCTCATTTGAATCACAATGTTTGATCATTTCACGTTTCGAATGAGCTCGAGCTGTAAGCATGTATAAGAATGACACCCTGTTGGGTTTCTTTTCTTTTTTTTTTTTTTTTTTTTTTTTTTTTTTTTTTTTTTTTTTCCAGTCACGTACTAGAACCTAATCTATGAATCACACGAGAGTCTTTTGGTGCTTGTTTCAAAGGATAACGAGTAATTATTGATGAAAAAAGTGCATCCATCGGTTGAAAGTAAAAATTGACGAGGAGTTGTGTAGAGAAAAAAAAAATTGTAAGAACATCCTCCTTAGCACATTTATTTTGGGATCGGAATTTCCTTCGCAAACCGAATTGCGGGATTCTTGGTTGTGGTGATACAATTTTTGCCCCGCGCGGAAGAAAGAAAGCTCATCAGAGTTGACGGGAAAGTTTCTCGCCGGTGCCACAGAGCTACGTGTTGCTGAGTCCGAGATCCAAGTATCATTCGAGCGGGCGGCCAGCAAATAGAAATTGCTCTTCGCTGCAAAGTTCCAGCGACTTATACTCAATGGCACAAGCCATTACCATTAGTCAAGCGCACCTCTGACAGGTATACAGTCCTATACAGCGGGCCAAATAAAGTCGCGTGCTACAACGACGACGGTGCACTTACAACTCGTAGATACTCGTGCGGCCCGGAGAGAGAGAGAGAGAGAGAGAGAGAAAATTCATCCCACCCCCTTCATCTCTGATTCGCGAAAAAGTTCATCCCCTACCTCGCGAGAGATGCATGATGTGCATGCGAGGGGGAGGGCTCACGTGGGGTATGGCGTGGGGTCCCTCCAACAAAGACTTAATTGCTCCGTTCGCTAATTAATGCCAACTCGTGCGAGTCGATCTTTGTAAAACCCATTACGTGTATATATACGCCTGTAGTACCTACTTGCACGCCACGTATGCTTATGCAGACCTACACGGACGTACATGGTCGACGCACCCCGTGTGCCGCATCACAGGAGACATTTCAGCAGTTTTATTTCATTCAACTTGAAAAATTAATTTTTCTCAATCGAAAAAGGGTATTGGACAATGACCTCCCGAACCCCAACTTTGTTTAGCGGCGTAGTTAAAAACCACGCGATCAGTCGAGCACGAGGAAGAGAGCGATGTACGGGGTGCTGACGGTCACCGACTATGGACGAGCCGTCTGGCAGCTGAACTGAACGCCGGCACCATAGGTACTTGGCATCTCCTCGCGTGCTTATAGAGTCGTTACTTTCTTTCTGTACCACGTAGATCTTGTTATCCCCGACCTAGCACGTTATTAACAGTTGCACTCGAGTGCGCCGAGCCAACTGGCACTTACGTGTATACATTGCTCGTTAAGTAGGTAGGTAATATGTACCGCCGTGTTTGTGGTCTTGCAGTTCATTTAACGCAGTCGAGAGAAGGCAGGGGGTGGGGGCTCCGATCGGAAACTATAAACTCGGCTCTTAAATTGGATTAATGCGCATTTTTCCGAGACCCGCACGCAGGCAGCGCTCCGCTTCTCTCCTCTAATTAACTCGTAGATGCATCCACGCGTGCGTGTGGGTACACCGACGTTATTATATATATATATATATATATATATATATATATATATATATATATATATATATATATTAATAATACTCGCAGCTTAGATATTTATCCTCTCGCGCTCGGTCGCGTGCGATTAATTAACACCGGGTGGGGCGTTGGTGGCGGGTAGACGATCGTTGTGCTCATGTTTATTCATCCGTCGAGATTCGTATAATGCAAGTACCTACATGTATGTACAACGCGTGCAGTTTCCGCGTAGCGGACGGTGATGGTGTCTGTTTATTTTCGGGCAACTTTTTGGCCGATCTTTCCGGTCACGCGTTGTATGCATTGGCGTTTTTAATTAAGCTTATGAGTGCACACTGAATGAAAAAAAAAAAAATAATAATAATAATAATTAAAAAAAAGCGAAAGAATGACAGGGACGATTGACTTTTCGGCAGACTCGCGTGAAGCGAGCCGGGCTTTTGCTATCAATATCCAGTAATCAAGCGCGTATAAATACAGTGGTGTTCTGGTTGATGGAAAACCCATCGATCGGCCGCCCGAGTGTTTGGCATAGGCGGGTTGGCGCGATAGGTATACATGTTTAATAATACTTGTGTACACGGCATCGGAAGCGGCCGGAAAACGAGACAAATAAGTTAAATTGATAGTGCGCTCGGTGCGGACAACGAATGCGTCGCAATGCGAGTACAAGGCACGTGTAAAACCGAGGAATTTCATCTCACGAAGATATTGTTATTTCACAACTCCTCTGTCTTTCTTGAACTTTGGTTGCTCATCTCCTTATCGTTCGGGTCCCAAAGTAGAATTTGGTAACTAACAATGTGATTTTAGCATATATATATATATATATACGATCCACCCAGAAGCAACATTTCCTCGAACCCTATAATTAGTACCGGCTACGCGGCGTACCTATATATACACAATCACGGTATTCCTCGCTGGTTCCTCGAGCAGCTAAAAATTAACCACTTACGCGTTTCACAGGAACGTAACGCGATACCCGACTTGTTGAGGATGGGCGCATATAATCACGGGGCATCAATTGATTGGTGGGTGTACGCTGTTAATCTCCATTCGTTTCAAAGACATACAACTACATCGTGAGTGTATATGTGGGGTCAATCGGTGTCTCGAGAGGGCCCGCCAAGATTTTACGTCTCGCTTCGTCTCTAGGCGAAATTGACGAGTGAAGCGTGTGACGCCCGCTGCCAAGGTGCAACGTGCATATGTAGGCGCGAGTTGCAGGTTATACGGCTGTATTTTACATATTTAAATTGGAAGTGTCGATTCCCCTCGTTCGCGGATTGACGTGAAGCAGAGACGTATACGTGTATACACCAGCGTGGCCGACGATGACAAAGACGAAATCCTTTCTCCGAGTAGTAGTTTCCAACTGCTCCGGAATGCGCGGCCACGTACGCGGACGTGTGTGCCGTGAAATCGCCCAGCGCGTAAAAGTCAACCCCGAGAGCTCCTCGCCGCTGTCAGACTTTGAAGAAGTTGTTGGCCGGTGCAAGAGGGAGAGGCACGCGAGGAGCCCCGAGCTTTGGATTTTTCGAGTTTCTCTCCCTCCCTCCCTTTCCGGTGTTTATTTATCGGAGGTCGACTCCTTCCCGTGGGTCATCGAGGCTGCTCTCACGCTTACGGGGGAGGGGTAAACAGGGGGGCGAATGAGTTGCCGGTCCATCGTGGGAGGCCGAGCTGTGCGCTATGATGGCCCTACCGAAAACGGCCTCGTCGGGGCCGAGTTTGTTTTGCGCAAAAACTGTCGGCGCACTTACCTATATACAGCGCACTTGCGCGAAGCAGCCGAGAACGACACTGTGCACACGAGACGCTTGTTTCTCGGAACCGGGGCCTCGACGCACACGAGGTGGGGAGGTTCACGGAGTACACGAATCGCTCCGAGGAAAGCTCCGGCTGAAGAGCAATCAATCTCCAGCTCTGCCGTTCCTTTCCGAATCGGGCGCTTGCGCTAATAGCGCGGCAATGTACATTTTGTCAGAGCGACACGAGGATCGTTTTAGGGACACCCGAGAGGAATAAGAAATTCATTCCTCTTGGAAACAGAGGAGCAGAGTCTAGACTTGAAAAAAAAAAAAAAAGCCTGGAAATCGTGGGAGATACCACAACTGTTCTCCACGATAGGTGGGCTTTATTGATGGAACGCAGCTGGTTGACCGCGCGAGGTATACGTCGGGCCTGTTTTTGATGAGGGGAGAAAAACGCAAAGCGCGGAGCCACGCGGTGCGAAACAATTCAGACGAGCGCTACTTTCCTCCCCGGGGAGATACGGGGCTGTTAATTCTGAAATCGCAATGACGAATGACGGCGACGAAAGCGACGCTGACGCAACGCGGGGAGCTGTCTAATTGAATAACACGCTTTATCCGAGCTCGGCGTTGAAAAATCACGCGGACAGTAGCCGATGAGCGCGTCCGTCATTGTTTCAACTGTGCGTGCTGGTGTGGATGGACTGCGCGCGGCATACATAATTCAAAACGCGGCAAACAATGAACAATTGCCGTCAATCACCGCGAAAATAATTTCCCGTTTCTCGCACTTGTCGATACAGCCATTAAGATACGGTCTTAACGAGCCCGTAAACGCGCGGTCGGGGGCGAGGTCGGGGGTGAAGGAGAGGCTGACGCCGAGGCGAAAAAAAAAAAAAAAAAAAAACACGGGAAAGCGAGGGCAGAGGCAATCGAGCTGCACGGAGCTGCCCGGCAAAAATAGGCTCGATAATAATTAACGATTCGATCGAGAGGCACTTTGCTCTCGCGCGCGGGAGTAGGAGTGGCTGGGCGTATACATCAGCCGGAGAGCTGTGCGATAAAAGTACAGCGCTGCTCGGCACCTATCAATTATACTGTTATCGCGCCGGAGCCGTTGCTGTGGCCGGGAAGAAGAAGAAGCTGCTACCGCAACGGCAGAGTTGCGTCTTCTCGTGCGGGGCGCGCGAGCGCTTCCGCTTTTTATGGGCACCGGTGGTTGCGAGCACGAGCTTGTTTACTCAGGGGGCAATAATATTTGCGCGATCGTGTCGAGATATCGGCGATTTTCGCGGAATCCCCGGCGATCGGGGCTCCGTTGCTTGTGGGACGCCCTGCTCCTCCTCTTTCTTCGAGCCCGTGAGTCCGATAGAGAGCCTGGAATTACTCGGTCCCGGCTATGCGTTGCGCTCTCTCTTTTCCGCTCGGCGTGCGCGTGGAGACGTATGATTTGCCGTGAAACTTTTTCTCGCGGCCAAAGTTTCCTCGCATCCTCCCTCCCGTCTAGGATCGGCGTTTTGCTTATTTCCCCCAAGTTTTTGAACCGCGGCAAATACGAAGACCGCGACTGTGCGCGCGGCGCCCTCCTCCTTTGGAGAAAATTGCTTCCGGGAGGTTCTTTTTTTTCTTTTTTTTTCATCGCAAAGTAAAAGTTGGTACTGAATTGACTAAACATTTGTGTAGGTCAATTAAGCCTAGACAAAGTTTTATCGAGCGCCGGGCGATTTTATGAAAATTCCACTCGAACCCCTCCCGGTGTTTAATTTGGAAACAGCCGGTGTGCCGGTCCAACCGAGTCGGGACAGCTCCACAATCAAACGAAATGTCGGGGTTTCTCGGCGGTGCATTAATTTGTAAACAAATTTATCGAACGAAAAGTTACTTTTAGAAGCAGTTTTCCGTTCCCTTGAACCCCTCAAAGGGTTGAATTGAATTCATCGACCGCATAGCACGACGAGTGGGGCACTCGAGGAAGCACACGAGGAAGAAAAGATTTCATTTGGAGGGCCAGCTCGATACAATGAAAAAAACACAATCGACGTAATTACCGACATTGCATTGGCCACGACGACGTACCAATTAACTTTCATGAGGGTGCAATCGATCGAACCTAAAAATCGTTTCCACATCAAAGATCTTATTCAACGCCCTCGCACACTTCAAATGATGCTTTACGGTGGAAATTAATTTAGCCCGTGTTGAACATTGTTCCTGAGCCATAAAAAGTTTAAACTAAATGTGCCACTTGGAATGTTTGAATTGTTAACCAGTGCCACGTAGGCGTACGGGTACTGCGAGTAAGCACTTGAATATCAGTTAAAAAAAAAAAAAGCATATTCCTAAAGGTAGTGTGCTCACCTGCGTACAGTCATCGGAGGAGAAAATACAACAGAGATAAAGTTCGAAGCGGAGTTTGACGGGGAAATGTGGCACTCGCGTGCGTGCAATGTGCGAGCAGTGTAGACACAAATGTATCATACATCGATTATGCAGAGGAAGAGAGAGAGAGGGGGGGGCAAGGTAAGGTGGGGGCGTAGTCGTTTTTTTCGCGCAAAGTGGATCGGCTGTCCCTCCGCTGTGCAGAGCCGAGGGTGGCCGCGGAGCACCGGTCGGGCATATATACGTGATGGCAAACGCGTACCTACACCCATGAATTATTGTGTATGCGCACACTGGACGCCGGTTTGCCGTCGGCGAGCACGCCGTCCACGGGAAAAAGAGTCTATCTTTAGCGGGACTGGCGCTCGGACGAGCACACCCACACCTGTGAATGAAAACGGCGCGCGGGCGGTCGTGCCCGGGTCACCCGCTATAGATTTCAATTAATAATTCCTCGAGTGTAAGTAATAAGCATATGTATACCGCTGACCTGTGCCGCCGGTGCTGCTCGGCTCTTCCATCTCCGCCCCCTCGTACACCTACAATACACAATGCGTACGCAATACGCAATAGAAATACATGCAGGCTCGGTGGACGCGGAGCGCCGCAGTAATACGCTAAACGCGCTCTCGTTCCAACGCGACGCTCATTGCGTTATAAACACGGACATCGAGACAGAAAGTAAACTCCGAACTCGATGACCGTGTACTTGAGTGGGGTTACACGCGTTATCGTGTAACACCAACCAACCCCTCCTGGCGCCCTGCTGGTATTAGTATTACTGGCACCTCGCATCGATCGGCCCTCTATTCTCGTGGCGGAAATGAACTCTCCTGCACCTACGTTTCATCGCGACTATCCGTCCTCGTTGTGTATATGCCTGCCCGCCTCTGCACTTATTTTTACTCGCGCCGACTGCTAAATTTAACTCCATCGCGTTGGAACTATGGGGGCTATAGACCGGAATGTGCACGGCTGCACTATTGAACGGATCCGCGATCGATCGGGGTTGCCGAGGGAGATCCGTCTCGTTACACGTTTGCAGCGAGTATAGCCCAGGTATGAGCAAGTGTGCGCGCTCTCTCCGGCAGATGTAGGTGTCGCAAGACGTACTTTGCACACAAATGGGCATTGCGTTGGAAATCACTAGTTTCCTCTTTGTCGAGCGAAAGGCTGTCATTACCGGGGAAATGGTGGCGATTTAATGATTAGTTACCGTAAACACTGTAGGCGCTGGTAGCAATCGACGCTAATTGTTGCCGTACCGCAGAACAGAACAATCACTGCAATCTTGGAATATGTGCCAGCAACAATTTGTGGTCTCGAATCGGAATTTTGTTTTACTGGGCATTAAAATAAGAAGAAAAAAAAAACTCAAACTATAGTGCCGAATATAGATGAATCGCGGTTGCACAAAGTGACCCGATAAAAAAGAGCTCTTCAATCGCAATTAAAAGCAGGACGCGGCTAACGAGAACGGACACGGCCGGCGTCTTGCGGAAGCAGAAATTTCTTCGTTTTGCCGCACAACGCGGAAGAAAAAGGAGAGATAAGTACGGGAGGAAAAAAGAAGGAAGTAAGCGGAGCTTTGGATCAGAGTGAGTTAGGAGGCGAAGGCTGGTTCGACGGGCGAGTAGCTACGAAGTTAAGCACCATCGGCCTTCTTTTCCGGGGCACGACCGAGGATCCGTCCACTGGTCTGCCTTCTCGGGAGAGTGAGTGTATAAATTTTAGACGAGTTCGATACCAAACGACGCTAATCTAGCGTGACGTCTCGATCGGCGGTGCACCGAATCTCCCGGCCGCGCCGCGTGCACCCGAGCCCGGGACTACCGACCCGCCGGAAAAGCAATCTCTTAATCCCTTTGCGTCCGGCTCGGATTCTCCTTTCCTAGCTCGGACCTCTCCACCCCCCCCCCGTCCCTCTTTTAGCAAGGGCTTTCACCTCCGTCTGTTCGCCGCAGCGAAAGAAATTAACTCGGTATAAAAGCGGAGGAGGAAACTGACGCGTCGCACGTGATCCTTTCTGGGTAATTAAACCATGCGAAGCTGTAGCTGTACTCGCCAAAACTCTTCTTACAATAGCAGGGTATATTGTGGGCCGAACTGTGAATGAAAATAGAAAAAAAAACCGTCTACGTTCACGTCCCCGTTTAAACTTTGATTTCTTGCCGTTCTCGCAAACTCATTTGCTTCTCGCTACTCATCTGTAAGGGGCACGCGAGTTAAGGTAGAAAATCCATCGCCACTGACAAATACAACTTCTATTGCTATAATATATGTTATACATTCCATTTTTAAAATATATATCTTTCAACATGGGCTGTAATAAGGTGCAGCAACAGCAGTTTTAAAGACACACGTTACAAATCAAACTATTTTTATAAAAAGTACGGTACTAATCGAAATTTGTTCTTTATTTTAGTTATTTCAAATGATGGTGGGCCAACACGAAATAAAAATCAGTCCATCGATTAATATTTTTTCCACTGCAAAAACATACAGCCATACCCTATAAGTACAATATAGTACAGCTGATTTCTTTCAATTCTCGAGTCAAGCGCGCTCTATGTGCCGGCAATCACTTGTATAATTATACCGTCGAAGTATAACTACGCTCGCGGTAAATACCTCTTTATACCATATATGCGAGTCGAGACCGACAACTTGAAAGCCTTTTGTTACAATAAGGGACAAAAATAATATGAGTTTGAAAGTTGGAATCGTTTGTCTACGGAATTTCGCAGCAGGCAAAAGACGTTCGACGTCGAGAATACCCCGAAAGCCTCTCATTTCTTCCACCGTAAGTAGTGCACTAATCGAATAAGCTCGTCGACGTGAAATTAACATCTCGGAGGTCCCATTTTCTCCGGGGCTCCCTTCAACGACCGCGAGTCTGTGTATAGAGCCGACGCCGACGGCCGCGCGGGCGTATACACCTATACGGAGCCACCACCGGAGCGACCGGAGGAGAGAAAGTGCCCGTCGGAGAAGAACGGAGCAGAGAGTACAAGATAATATATATATGCGCTCTGCTCGGCGAGCCCGGAAAAACAATTCTCCCGTCCTCCCTAGCCTCTTTACCCGCTGCAGTCCCGTCCCGTTGGAGTCTCCCCCAAGGGGGTGGGGGGACTCTTTGCGGGCAGCGAACACCTTTCCGCAGGCGGGCTGTCTCGGTCCGTTCCCTCGGTTCTTCCCGGAAATTTCTCACAGAGCGGGCCCGGATCATAGAGCGCGCATTACACGGGCCCTCGAGACTCGTTGTCGTCCCGGCGTTGTCGTGACTGCGATCTCGATGTGGTGCAGCCGCGCGATGAAATTTCGCGGAATCTACATGCAAGCGCGCGCTCGTTGGCGCGATCGTAAGTACTTATGGGCACATTATACTATACTCGAGCGCCCTTCTTTTCGAGCTTATCCTAATATACACGTGCCTACTCATGCACTCGTCCGTGAGCTTTGGACTCTTTTGTCCGTCCGTTGGACTCGTCACGTGCACCTTCGACATTCGCGGCGTACTATATTGTTTCACTTCTCGGTGCATTCAACTGTCGGAGTTGTTTTCAATCGCTAACGGAAGATGGGGAGAGACGTGGGAGACATTGACTGATCGGTCAATTTACTACAGATGGAGATCAATATACTTTTGTTATTTCGCTTCACTTTCAAAGTTTTATTGATGTTGAAGTGTGTTATGACGATTATGGTGCTGAATATTCGTTTTTTATTGTTATTTTTTTTCCCCTTTCAAATGGTTTGGGAATTTACGCGCCATTTACTTTACTCCCACATTTTTGATGATTCGGAGTACTCCCAAACCAAAAGTGACAGTCAAAAACAAAAAATGTTCTTATCCATGTGTGAAAAGCATTTAGATGGTGACGGTGCCTATCTACCGGATAACCAATACGCGCGGAGTATCGTCGGGAACGTAAACACGAAGCGCCAACTTTCACACGTAATGTTGTGTGCATGCCGAACACATTCACTGGCAGCTGCTCAAATCGTATTACCAATGGCTGATTCAACGCCGACCTGACCTGTTGCAGTCGATGTGGGGAGACGTAATTCAAATAAGCACGGCACATTGCACGCAAGAAAAAAAAAAAAGTACAAACAACACTAAGGTAAGAGAGGCTTACCTTGAACGATGGACGCGAAAACTGCCAACAGGAGGATCACGAACTGACGACGCCAGGCCATTTTCGCAGACATTATCCTTGGATTATCCCTGAAGAGGAACGTATTCTTATCACTACCAGTAAAAACACATTTATCGCACTTTTAGTCACGGCACACAACACACATTATTATCATCATCATCATTCGTGGCTCGGAGGTTTAGCACTTTTTGGGTTGTGCATGCTTTTTTTCTCCGTTTGTACGACACTCTGATGATGTTTTTGTAAATAATCTCGCGTGGCTGGGTCTAGAAAGTGCACTAGTGCAACGAGTGTGCAATCAGCGCTTGTTGTTTTGATCGGCCGGCGCAGAGTGACAGCACGCAGTGGTGGTCCAGCTTTACCATGCCGGCGGCGATCGCTCGCCAATGGATTATCAAAGTCGCGCTTCTTTTTTTACTCTTTCGAGGTACCAAAAGAGCACTGCTTTCACGCAAATACTTTACTGAGAAAAACAATTGTGAAAAAAAAAATAAATAAAAAAAAAAAATAAACGATTCCACAATGACTATATCAATGCTTGGACACTCTCCCAGCGTGAGTTTTCACTCGAGTTATGGGATATCACTGTTTTCACGTCTGCCGCCTAAATATCGGGCAGTTAACAGCACAGATTAAAAAATTCACAAGCGCAATGTGCAAGTTGCACTCACTTTATCACTGTGATTTCCAGCACTTAAAAATCGACACTAGGTACATACGTTTGTTTTTAACGACTTTCGAGTCACCTCACGTTTGAACGATTCATATGGTTTCTCGATCATCCACAACACTTAACCGATTAGAGCGCAAAACAAGTAAAAAAAGCCGCTATGGAACGCACAACACCCCCTAGAAAACATACAACGCGGCGGCCAACTCGCGACTGCCGGAGCGGACACTGTCGTTCTCGTGCTAGCGCCACGCGCCGGTTCGGCTCGGCTCGGTTTGCTCCGCGATAGCTCGGCGCGCGCACCGCTCTTCCGCTGCCCTGTAGGGGTACACACACCATAGACCAAACAATCGTGCCGGCGGCAGTTACACAGCACCCCCGTGTATTGTATGGATATACAAAAGTCGGCGTACATCCCATTGTAGGTAAATGTGTGCAAGGCTCACCTATACGTGTGCTTGATTGGCTGCCCTTTTTTCAATCCCACACGGAACTGGCGGAACTGCTAGTGTTCATGTGTTACGTGCTCTGCCCTCGGTGGCATGCGCAGAGAAATGCCCAGGTGTGTTCGACACAGCATTTTCGGGGGGGGGGGTGTATCAGGGGATATTTGTACCTGTCTCGCATTCGTTGCGGTGCAAGGGAGACGCTCGTATACACTTCCGTTTCAAATAATTTAGCAGAGGCATTAAAACCTGACGAAAGCCGCTTTTACAATTAATACGCGCGTAACATTGAGCCACGCGTTGACGAACGACATTGACGGGGGAAAAAAAAAGCGATTCAAGATTTGTTTTGAGGTTTTTTTTACAAATGTTTGTAGTAAATTTTTTTTTTTTTCAATTTCATACGTACACGCAACAGTTGATGATTTCAAAAGAGGCGTCAAACAAAAAAGTGGTTCCAAAAAAACTGTATTTTCTAAAGCTCTTCGTAACGGTTACATTTATACGTTGAACTGGGCTGTCTAGCATCACGGAAAAAAGTTTGCATGTTAAAACATCGTTATCTTGGAAACGCGAATATATACCTAGTCAGTGTAAATGAACGTCAAATCGTTGTGCGTGCACTGGCAGAGTCAGTTCACGGCTCTATTGTGTACGTGCAATGAATTGGACCGTTAGCGATTCAACAGCAGTAAAACGAGTATAGAGAAATTACGCCCATTTGACGTTTATTTACACTGACTATTATAGTTACTAAATGAGGGTATACATATAGGTACATTCATTGTGCCGAGCATGAACTAAAACTGACTATTCTTGCACGTTGATGATTCGTGTCAACCAATTTGAGAACGTAGATTGATAACGCAAACTATCCGTGCCGATCCGTGCAGTGTCTACAAGTACACAAAAGGAGACTCATTTAGTAGGCGATATGGGTGACTTCATGAGTGTTGTATTACAGCCACTCTTTCACTGTTGACTTTCCTTTTATCAAGTGTATCACAGAGCCTCAAACTTTTCTACATCATGATGAAATAAAGATGAAACAAAAGGGTTCGGTTCGAGTAAATATAGGCTGCAAAATTCAAAACTCCGATAAATCATTTAGCCATGGAAACAAATGGTTTTCTTGTTGATGCATCCAGGAGTAAGTGTAGGAAAGTGTATATATATTTCTGCACAAATAACAAATGAAGTCTTCTGTAACAGAGTATGTCGACAAAATACGTGTAATAATGTCCACAATGTCTCATTTGTATGAATAATGAGTTGGCGTTTATTGGACGTACTTGCAAAGTCAGTTGATACCTATACGCGGTACACGGGTGCGGCAAAATATCCTCGATTTCAGGGAGAGACGGGACGAACACGAGCCTGCAGGCGTAGGGACTTTTGACAAGGTAGGTAGGTAGGTGGGTATAAATGTACGTGGAACAAAAAGCGAGTCCCGTTTGCCACGACACGAGGAAGGGGTCAACCTACGCTTCATCGATCCCCGCTGCCGCGCTTCGCCCGTGTAGGAAATAACACAGCCGCGCCTCCGATCTCATCTCTACCAACACTGGAAAACTATTATCTTCAACGCATGCCAGCCTCGACGGTAATTAATGTCGATAAATCATCCGTACATACATACATACATACATACATACGTACATATACAATATTGATTTCCGTCTCGAATAATAGCCTGTAATATGCAGTGACTGCACGAAGGACTCTCTGGCAAGCAGCTCTTTTTCACTCGCTCCTTCTCACATTATACACCTAATAGTTTCTCCTTGTGTCGAAACAGACTTGCGCGGCGATTACCGATACCCTCCCCCCTGGTTCTTGGAAATTCAATCGATCCCCCGAGCAGGCCTACGGTGTTTTACGACAAAAAATACTTCTTTAAGGGGCAATTTTTTACCATTTAACTGTTTTTTGGTGGCGAGGACAAACTTGTCGGGCAATTCATATTTTGACAAATTCGGCCTAAACGCTTGTTTCTCCATCACAACCGTGGCTCGCAAGGGTTGCGAAACACATGGAAATAATAAAAAGGTCCGTGTTTCGGGCAAAAAATTACGGGGCGTCTGAAAATAATGCCCGCCGAACCTCCACATAATACGTCTCTATTAATTTGACAGATTGCCCGTGAAATCGGTGTGATGCTTCTTGATTCCCGAGCCCAAAGAAGTTTATTCACAGCTTTAATTATGCTAATCATAGAATCAATTATCAGACCATTAATCATCTCACCCTCTTGGAGCGACAGCAATCTGGGCCCATCTGCTTTTAATGGCCGATACGGACAGAGATATATACATATATACACGTATACGCGCAGAGAAAGAAAAATTTCGAAGCCGAGAGCGAATATAATATTATACTCGGCACAGCTATGCCTATCGTTTATTTTTACCCCTCTCTCCCTCTGTCCGCGTTGGAGTGTAGGCGCTGCGTGGATCGGCAACGCAGCACATTATTTTAATGAACCGAGTTAGATAGTGCGCAGATTTATTAAAATTCACTCTCATAATTTTTTTCGCTTAACACGTAATTTCGTTATCTGCACGAATGTAATTTTTGAAAATCACTGCACCGCTACGATAACTCGTCATTATCCGTATTTTTGAGAATTTCGAAGGCAATCGCCGAGAACATCTCCCGATAATGACGCCCCATTACGATCCATTTACTTTTCTTTTATCGCGTGAATCGTTGTTTCCTCCCTTTTCGTTCCCGTCCTGCTCTCCCTTTCGGTGGCCGCGTGTCCGCCGTCCCCGAGTCTCACATCTTCTCTTCTCTGGTGGCGTATCGTATATAATCTCCTCGAGGAACACGCCTCGCCTGAAAGGAGAGTTGAGGTCACCGTCCATTGACTCAAATTAATTGACGACATTGGGCGTCGGGCTGCGCGTCGATGTATATGTATACGTGCATTCAGCGTATACTCGTATTTTACACGCACGCGCTCGCGCAAACAATCGCTGGATGTACCAAAACGAGGAGGGAGAAAAGGAGAAGACAACGCGAAAGGAGACAGGATCGAAGGTGTATACATATGAGTGGTAATGGCACGGCATAATGGTGCCGGCGTGTGTGTATATATGTATATGTACCCAGGGAGCGATGGCGGGGGCATCAGCAAAGTACAGCGATTCGCTCGCAAAGCGGCTCGTTTATTAATAGTTTAACCGAGGGGGTGAATAAATTTGTTTGGCGCGTCGGCCGCCCACGCAACGGCTCCGAGCTGCAGCGAACAAGTTCTCGTATCATTGTCGTTCTCTCCTCCGAGTGATCCTTGTGTGCCCACTCCGGGAAAAAGGGGACATTTTTGTCTCTTCTCGTCCTTATTTCTCGTTCCCGCATCTGCACTATGTGCAGTATAAGTATGCGTTGGTGGGTGCTCGCGTCCATAAATAAAAAAAAGCGACGTGGGCATGGTTGTGGTGATCGGGTTTTCCCTTTATTTCCGTTGTATTTTCGTGGGCTGACCAAAAAAATTGCGCGTAGCTCAACAGACAACGTGGAAATGGTTATCATTGTGCAGACGAAGCTTGACCGCACTGGGGAGCCTTTTGTCGATCCATCCGATGAATGATGGATGTGATTTCAAGTTTTTTTTTTTTTTTTTTTCCTTTCATTCCTTTTTTTACGTGAATCGCAGCTTTTTTCAGTACAAGTATAAGTACCGAGGCTTTTGTACTTTCGAAACACTCATGCAAGTTCTCCCGGAAAAATGGGCACGTACTAATGGATTAGCTTTTACAGTTATGATATTCCTACCGACTGTTTATCATGAATCGCATGAAAGTTCTTTTTGTTATCTTTGCGCTCAAACGGCAAAGGCTTACCTTTAGAATTTTTTTCTATTTGCCGTAGAAAATTTTTGGTATCCTTTTCAATCACATTATTTTAATGGTGATCTTTTGTTGAAAAGTTTTACGAAATTATTAATAAGTGTTTTCTCACTTGTGCCACGTACCACGTTGTAGCTATAATCGTGGCCAGCCATTTTTCCTATCTTCTCAATGCCTAAGAAAGAGTATATAGGTATGACTGAAAAAAAATTTTCAAGTTTTTCAATAAAAAAAAAAAAAAACAAATCCATTACACTTGTTAAAAAATATATTAACTTGCTCTGCAAAGTCATGCAGCAACCCAAACCCACTATTAATAATTTCCTAAAACTAATGAAAATACCTCAGGCAAATTTGAGTAAACTTTCCTCAAATCAAAGATTAACATCGTATTGTACACGTATGTTGAATTTGGGTAGCATAAACTAAAGCTCTAAAAAGTCGCACAAAGTTTTTTAACAGTTGATATACTAACGTTGAAAAATGTCAAAATTTCAATTTTTCAAAATTTTGCGAATTTTTTACTAAAAAAAGGTGGCATTTCGAGAAAAGTTGGAAGAGATACTTTTTGCTAAGAATTTGCGTAAATATGTGGAAGATTTTTTTACCAAAACGGTATCATTGTTTAATTTAACTGTAGAAATTGATAATAACTATTTATGACTGAATCTAACGGAAATACACCATCAAAAATCGTGTTTATCAACTCAAAATATTTGAAAACAATGTTGGTGGAACTGTTTCAATTAAAAAGGCATACAAAAAAAAAAAAGTTCTGTAAAGTTTAAAATGAAAGTATGAAAAATTATCTGTAATTTTAGCTTTGATGCGTTCAAGTAGGTCTTTTCAACAAAAAGACTTACGAGTAATTGAAGAAAAATGATTTTCAACCTCCAAATTTTACCATTTTTCAATGAATGATGCAACACGACCCTTATGAGTATTCAAAGCATTTACAATACTTGTAAACGACAAAAGAAGCTGTCTATGTTATTTTTTACCATGAAATACATTTAATGTTCTCTTAAAAAAATATTTTTACATTTTTTAAAGTTGTTTAAAATATCTGATATCGAAAATCTTCTTACATCAATCACGTGTAAAACTATATGCTACTCTTCGATTTCTCGTAAGAACTGTTGAAGTATATTAAATCAAGTGCAATAAAGTTGAAAATCAAGATTTTCTCAAGCACTTTAATTTGAGCTTCCATAAGTTCTCTACGATTTTGTTAAAGAAAGTTATGTAGGGAAAATCAATGACTTATAAAGTGGTAATTCAAGCTTAAAATTATGATCTCACTTTAATCCCTAGTGCCTTTTGAAGAAGACAACCGGTTTTAATCCAATAAACCTCAAATTAAAACTTATTTTGAGCTCTTTGGGCCTTGACGAATTCCAATAGCTTATTTAGAAACAAAGTTGTAAGTAAAACGTCGAGACATATTTTTCTCTTCAAAATTCATACATAAATTAAAAAAAAAAAAAAATCCGAAAATAAAGCATCACTTCTCTTGAAACCTGTTTTGAAATTTTTTTTCTTCTAGTACATGATACTACGAGCGAAATGAACCCTATTGTGAGGGGTACTTCAACAAACAGGTATGTATGAAGAAATCCACAAAAAATATGTCGTTTTTGTCCCTCGTTTAAATTAAAAAAATTTTTTAGAGGCACACCCTTGAAACCAAGCTCATTTTACTCGTAATGTCATGTAGATACTACGAGGAAAAAAATTTGGAACACGGGTTTCAGTGAGGGTGACACTTTTTTTTCGCGATTTCTATGTTAAAATTATGTATGTATATGTGTGTGTAAATAGATACAATAGCAGCATGTAAATCACAAAAAATAGGGGTCACCCTCACTAAAACCCGTGTTCCAAATTTTTTTCCTTGTGGTATCTATTTGACATTACGAGTAACATGAGCCCGGTTTCAAGGGTGTGCCTCTAAAAAATTTATTTTATTTAAATGCGGGACAAAAACGGGATATTTTTATGGATTTTCTTATATCCACGCACACACTGTTACATACGATAGCATATAGCTATGCGTCCGTATGCCCCTCCTTCTTTGGGCCCTAAAGGATAGAAGAGCAGGGAAGATAAGAAGATAGGAGCTAAGAGCTGGGGGCAGTCGGAGAATACCAAGCAAGAGAGTCGGTCGATAGTAAGGAGCAGGTCCTTGGCTTCGAGCGGTTGAGCACAACGCGCCTCTTCTCTCGTTGTTCATATTAATCAACTACTTGATCCAAACTTCTTGTAGTTATTTCGTGAGCACATCGAGGCCATAGAACCCCACGTAACAACACATGCACACCACCCCACACACATTTATAGTATATATTTCAGTTTTCGTAATTATTTATACTGGTATTCATTATAAAAACTTATAGCTTTTGATTTTTTTTTTTTTTACAAAAATTATATTAAAAATTCTACTACTAAAAAAAATGTAACTGTTTGAAAAAAGATTCATTCGCTTTGGTGCTTGATATGGTAACACCGATCAATCGTGATGAAAATCGTAAGATTATAATGAATCAATAAAAAAATAGATTTCATACTTGATGATGGCACATGTCTACCAGAGGGCAAGTATATTGGGCCCAAGGGCCGTTTGGGCTTGCCCAAAAAGATATGCATCACCAGATTCTATATTGCTCACCATACTTACTTACTATCTGCATTCGTTATGTTGAAATTAGTAATGTATGTAGGTATCAACATAATACATGCGTCATTTCCCAAAAACGGCGATATTCCACGATGCCTATGTTACAAAACAAAAGATTGAATTGTGTCAAGTTGACATTTTTTTTACTAATATAATCCAATTTTTCCTCAATATATTTTCGAGATCAAGTCGAAAAAGTTTTTTGCGTGGCCGTAAGGTTAAAATAACAGGCCTAAATGTCATTACCGTTCGCGCAAAGCATTAAAAAAATTTTTTTTCTGCGGCTTCTGGCGCCCAAACATTGATTTCTTAATTTTTCTACTATGTACTATTTAAAAGTTTGAGGTGTCGAGAATATTTTCTAATAGTCAAAACAATACGAAAATGCTTTTTTTTAGAGTACGGGATGTTTTATTTATGAAGCCTACTTTTGACGCTTTTGAACTAAGCACCATAAATGATTTTATTAAACGAAGCAATTAATTTTTTGACCCTGAAAATTATTTGTTGTATATTTCAAAGTGTACAAAAACTCTGTCAATTTTTTTCAGCCCCCAATTTAAAGATGGCTATTTGCAGTGTTGTCGTGAATATAAAGCGTTTGTCCTGGTAAAAGAAGTGGTCATTAACGTAACGCCCCTAACATTGGAGGAATTTAAGGTGGCTCCTCACTATAAATCCCACAAGAAGAGTAAGCATACTGCAACACAGCTTTTCATTGGCTGTGGAGGTTCTTGACTAAAAATGGATAGGTACCTATAGTCCCTTCAAAAAAAGTTTAGTCACATCTACACCGTTGACCTATATCGTACAATACAGTGACTCGAGCAGACGTATATATACAAATCTGACAACATAACCCTTGTATGTAAATAATAATAAGCTGACGATAAGTACCTTATAATAAGCCACGGGTGACCAAAGACAAAAAAACTTTAGAAAAAATCTACAAGTTATTTATTAGTGACGAGTAAATACAACCGTGTCCTAACTTTATCGTGATATATTCTATTAATTTTATCTATTAGTCAAAAAAGTACATAAGTCAGCCCCGCATTAAATAATTTTCTTAGTTCAGCGTCTCATTTATTTTTATTATAATTACGATTCCCCACAACTTCTATTCATTTTACGTACAACTTTCTGACCAATTCAAACTACGCGGGCTACCGCTCTTCGGTGTAGCAGACGCCCCACACTTTTCATCTGTTCCAGGACTTGCACAGTTATCTACTATTTTCACAAAATATCCTATAAAACCCATGGTAATGTCCAAGTACCTGAATGTCGTTGGAAAGATTCTGATTTCTTCTATCTGCTACATAGTTTTCTATTAAGAACTACAGTATCTTTGCTGAGATATCATACAACCTGCGCCACCAATTTGACGACCCTCCATAAGAGGCTATGTTATAGAGTCTATTTTCCAGTTAGTTTTTTTCAACAATTTTGGTGGTGACGAGGTCTAAAATTTTGGGAAAAGACTCCTTGCACCTTCAAGAATCATTCTTTAAAATATCATTTAATACTCCAGTGTTTTGATTTAGTGAGGAGCCACCTTAAGGTAATGATAAGATGACTGTAGGACATGAAGGGGTCTGGAGTGCAGATGTGATGAACAAAATTGCGATGAAAAATTCGGACTTGGGGCTTCACAATCGCCAAAAAAGTATCAAGACGCTCTTATAAAATTGATCAAAATAAAAACCATAAAGTATCGCAGTTTTTGTAAAATGACCCATATATATGAACATGAATTCATACAAAAATTTAGTTTTGCCCAAGTCAGTATTTTAAATACAATTTGAAGCCAAGTTACTACAAAGACAAATATCAGTCTTATCCAATAGGTGTCATAACTATTAAAGTAAAGTAGCCAATATTGTAAAAAAATTTTAAAATTAGACATACTTTAGCTTTGATTACTGGACGAGCATCAAGTTTGAATTATATTAATATCAATTACCAATGGAACAAATAACAAAAACAGTGATAAATTATTTTCGCGATGCTTGACGTACGATTACTAATATGCTAACATACTCTATTAAGCTGAATCGGTTTTATACTAGTCAAAAACAATCGTTTGTACTTTTTAATGACTCATGAGTACAGTGTCTATTTAACTAGAGTATAATCGCACATATCTATACATAGACTATGCATCTAAATAATGACTAAGTCAGATTATATAGCGTCGAATTATATAGTAAAGCTCCTTGATACGTATTAGAAACTTAGCTAAAATTAAAAAAAAAATTATAAATAGCTTCACTAAATGTATATCTTCCTAAGTATACTATTAAAGCTAATGATTCAGCAATTAATTTAAACACTAGATCACCACTAATGAAGAAAAGTTTGTAAAAAGACATTTGCTCATTTTCATAGTATATTACTGTTTAGTAGCTGATCAGTATACTATATAAATTTTTTTTTTTTTATATTTATCATCGCCCCTTAAGGGCTCACACATGGCTATTTTGATACTATGAGGCTCTTTTACCGTCAAGCTTGAATCAGATGGCGCCAGGGCACGTCGCGGCTGTCATACTTACACACCGTCAAATTTACAGTTGTGTATTGCGTTCGTGAGCCTATCTGTGGAATGAGCAAAGCAGAAGACATAACCTTTGTAAATGATTGCTGTTGTTTGCAGACAATTTTTGTTTGCATTTATGTTTAAAGATAGTAGGAAAAATGAAGTGCAGTGTAATATCCTGCGATAAGAAAGTGAAATTTAAATTTCCTTCTGATAGTGTGATAAAAAAAAAGTGGCTCGAAGCAATTGGGAGACCAACATTTTTGTCGCTCCCAAGTCATGGCTTACCTGTCCACGAGTTCTGCTTTTCTTTCACTGACTCTTGCTCCTTTCCCTTTTAAAAGCTTTTTCAATTCTGAAACTTTTAAGCTCCCATAATATTCTTTCTTGTCTTCCTTATTCATTTCAAAATTTCAAATATTGCGCTTTACCACTACACTTTAATTTCCTATGTACATACAATACTGAAAAGTAATGTTGTGTGAGTGAGACGGCCATGACAGCCGCGACGTGCCCTGGCGCCATCTGATTCAAGCTTGACGGTAAAAGAGCCTCATAAAGTGTATTTAGCCATACGTTGGGTTTAATAACAGTAGGTGGAAACGGTAGATAGATCAGTAGGTTTATTGAAGTTCAAATCCCATCCAGAAAAAAACCTCATTCATTGATGAAATTTTTGTCCAGAGTGGGATTTGAACCCCGGCCATCAAGATCTGTAGGCAGACACGCTACCGACAGAGCCATCATGTGGCTCCTCATATATAAATCTTTGGTACATAAAATTTTGGAAATATAGGTAAACTAGAAAAAGTAAGGTTGATTAAAACCATAAGTTTTGTAACACAGCATTTGAAATATTTGACCGTTAATTATAATGAATGCACTTTTTACAACAACAAAAAAAAAAACATAAACAAGAAAAAAAAACAACTACTATAATAACAATAATAATAATAATAATAATAATAATAATAATGATAATAATAATAATAATAGTAATAACAATAATAACAAAAAAAGATGATAACTGTAACAAAAATAAAAATGATAGTACAAATAATAATAATAGTAATTATTATTATAACACTATCTACTATTACTCTTCCGGGTTTTAGATAAATTTCCTGGTAAACTCTGGCTGTAACTGTATTCAATAAATTTGGTACGTGTGCAATAAATAACGTATGCATACATGCATGTTAACCTAATGTTCAATGTAAGATTGTCACATGGCTGTGCAAAAAAAGTTGATAAATGAATTTGATCACAATTTAGGGTTTGTTAAAAAAACACGCAGGAGGTAGTAGAAGCTTCGACTAACACAAGAATTTTGCTACATAAATCCGTCGCAGAAAAGTTTGATCTATTGTTTTTTATGTTATTTATTTTTCTTAAAATAATATCTAAGATGTTACGCTTTTTGATGTTAAATAAATTTCAAAAAAGTTTAGTTTTCCAGTATTAGGTAAAGTAAATAACATTAATTATTGGTTTGGCAAAAAAATATATAAGATAAGAAGTTACTAATCACTTTTATTGAATAGCAATGGATGAGTCTTATGTTATAAAGAGTAAAAATAAATCTACATGGAGACAAAAATGAAAACTATCGGAGCCCTGTCAGATGCACAAATACTTTTTTTCCATAGAGCTGCTTATACCTTTCTCTGAAGACCCAAAAATCGTAGCTAGACCTTAACAATAAAATTGTTTTGTACGAAGTCTTATGTAGAAAGTACTTTGCTAATACATGAAAAATAAGTGAGAGATATTGGGGAACTACTTGAAAATCATAAATACAGCCTTCTAGCATTTGTCATTTATTTTTTTTTGCATTAAAAATTCCACCCTCCAAGGTACCCCCTTAGCCTAATTTTTTTTTATTTATCATGTCATATACCTGCTACCTTGGACTAAGTGACAAAGAACTGCTTTCTGGAAACTCAACCACATAGAAAGGGTATACCCAAAGCGAAGCTTTGTTTCTTTGTTACTTGGCCATTGCACGTTTTATCTGCTCTTTCCCTTATATACATCGAAGTTAACGTTTAATTAGAAACTTTTTCCGTGGTAGCGCCGGTAAAAAGCAGCAAAGAGTAGCGCGAGCTATGGAAATTGCTGACTTGAAACAAGGCCTGGGAAGAAGGGAGAAGAGAAGTGGTCCTCTTTAATTGGAAACATAATCTTTGCCACACAATGGAGAAGAAAACGGCCCAGTTTCAGCTGGAAATCTCGCACGCGCGCGCCCGCGCAGCTCACGAAACTTTAATCCGATCCACGACGCAAGCCTTTCGAAGGATAGCGAAGGTTCTTATTTTCATTATGCTCAGAGCTTCTCTTTCTCTTCCATTGCTATAGTAGCTTTTTTTTCTTGTTCTACCAAAACCGCAAGCTGATTTTTCTCCTCATTTTTCTGCATCAACAAGAGTATAATTGAGCTTGTAATTAAAACATTCTCTATTAAAACTCGTGATTAGGATTTTTTTTTTTGGACGTTTTTCCTCTTTTGAAAAAATAATTTATTTAATAACATTGAAAAATTTTTTAACCATTTCAAATTTTGAAATGGACTTAGATTCCGTTGACCAGCCATAAGATGGAACTGATTTTTGTCAGCTCAATTGTTAATACACCGTATGTTAGTAATATTTAAAAAAAAGTTTTGTTAGTTTGTCTAATATTATAATTAATTGAATAACTTTAACGGTGGAAAATGAGATGATTTTGGTTTTGATAAGAAATAAATAAGCTTTTCCTTCCTTGGGCGTTTTTGAGGATCAGGTGTGCCCTTGGTAGAATAAATAGGATTCACGCTATATTACGCGCCATCAAAGTGAGCGAAACAGTATTCAACACACAAGTACTATCCATTAGGGGCTACCTTACGGTTCCTTAAGCCTACTTCACAGGATCCTCAGACCGCAAAACAGCCCCGGAGTCGATGACACGTTTGTGACGAAAATACCGTTTTTACCTTTTTTGAAACTAGCTGTAATCCACATTGCGAATTACTAATTAATCGTCTCACTACAATTATTTTAAACTAAAAATATATCATTAAGTTCTTAAGAAAATTTAGTTTGTAAGGCTTTTAAGAAAGTTTTCACTTTTTTAATACACTTCAAATATTAAAAACATGTTAAAAACTGCTTCCATAAGGAAATAGCTCTTATGCTTGTCAAATATTCTATTGGGAATAATACTAAATCTACTGGTAATACAAAAGAATAATTAGTATAAAATAAGAAAGTAATTAATGGTTAGGCTTTCACCAATACAAAATTTTCAAGAATATCGTCTTGTCACTGTTTCTTACGCTTCTGTTGGTAGGGACTTAGAATACATTCAAAGTAATAATAATGCCATTTAACAATAAAATTTTTCTTTCCACGTCGTAGTGTTATAGTTTTTAATTAATTAAATAACATTACCATAAGCTTTCACAATTTAAATGTTCTTTACAAATAGTATCACTTTATGAAAATAAATTTTTCCTCAAGAGTGAGAAAGCTAGTATGTTCAGTATGTTATGAGCAAATTTAAATGATTTGCTATATACTTGTTGGTAATTCATTCATTCATTTAACATATCAGTAGTTGGAGAGTAAGTAATTTTATATTAGATGCGTAAGATACATATTATATATATATATATATATATATATATATATATATATATCTTATCTTATCTTACTAATATATAAAGCAAAGTCGCTAAAACCGTTGTAATCGCTAACCGCGAAAACTACTGAACCGATTTTGCTGAAATTTTTCACACTGATTCATGATACTCCCTAGATGGTTTATATCATTTTATCATAAAAAATTTAATAACAATAGCAATAAATGAGCTCAAAGTTTTGCAAAAATACGCCAGCTTTTCACTTTAGTTCAGTGAAATACGCTAGGTGGCGTCGACATAAAATCGAGGCTACCTGCAACAGAATTAAAAAAGTGTGGTTATAATAAGCCGG
Source organism: Copidosoma floridanum (assembly GCF_036245765.1). Lineage (NCBI taxonomy): Eukaryota > Metazoa > Arthropoda > Insecta > Hymenoptera > Encyrtidae > Copidosoma > Copidosoma floridanum. The sequence continues at coordinate 11,190,033 of NW_028321883.1, forward strand.
AGCGTCTCGATATCCATGCAGATGTACTCAGGCAGTTCAACAAACTGTACAGGGCATGCTGATGAAAGTCTTGCAGCTGGGTAACCCGGTTACGGACGACACTCTTCTGTAAGGGGGAAGGGACCTGGGTGTCCATTCACCCCGAATCTCGACGAGGGCGATCAAAAAAAAAATTAATTCCAACCGACGACGTCTCTGGCATAATACCAGGAGACCTAACTAGCCAGAGCACGATCTGCACCAAGCACCAACTCTTCAGAGTTGTGTGGCAGTCCCACCATCCCACCTGATGCAGTAAGAGCATTTTTGACTACAAATGTAAGCCAGGGAAAAACAGCTCTAAGGGGCATGGGCAGCCACAACGGCTACCTTCTTGGTCGTCGCGTCCCCAACGCGCTTACCCACATGTTCCCGTCTAACGATGAGCGGTTGGTTATGCGGGGAACGACCCGAAGACGAGATATTCTTTGGTCAGCGGCGTACCTCCCTCTATCACAGTCTCCGTACATCGAGACTCCTGGGTAAGAATCAAGCAACCCGTAGCCAGCTCTTTATCATCAGAAATAATAATAAAGAATAGCCTGGAAGTTTTACCACTGGCGCTTTTTAGGGCCATTATAAGTATTTACGTTCCCTCCTTAACCATCAATTTCATCGGTTCTTTTTAGGATCCACCTAAGTGTAAACTACCTTGCCAACAAATACATTTTTACTACCATTTCCGGAAGTGATTCGTCAACTAAAAGACCATATTAACTAAAGACGGGCACTATTGAACAAAGTCAGTCATTCACTGTCAGACGTCACAAGCGATCCAGATCCTCTCCAAGGTCTGCGCTGGGAAAACCTACAACAGCTATCAAGGAAAAAAAACTTGAGCCAACGGGACAGCCTCCACTAGACGAGTATCACTAACCAATCTCCCCGTCTAAGATCACCAAAACAACTGAATCTGCAAATAAAAAAGGTGCTTTAGACACCAACGTCTTCGACGTTATACCGGGAGACGTTGGGAAAGAGCACTACAACTAGCCCCAAAGCTTCGGACTTTGTAATTTTTCTCCCGAAGAAAGAGTTAACTTAAGAAGCTCACCAGTCTTTTTTAGGGCCATCGGACGTTGAACTACCTTGCCAACAAATATATTAGAACTTAACAAAGTTGACAGAAAACAGCTTTTAGGGGTCACAAAAATTTTAAGCATGCCAAAAGTCGCAAGAGGGTGAATTGAAAGAAAAACTTCAAGTGTATCTAATAAGTACAATTTTACTTAGGCGTCAAGAAACTGACGCAGAAATTTTATCGAGATTAAAACAGCAGCGTCAAAATCGACAACTAAAGAGTCCATTACGTGAGAGATCAGCTTTTCATTGTACCCTCACAGCAATCTCTGAAATCTTCAAAGATCCTACTTCAGATTTTTTAATGAGTAGGAAATGTATTTGTGTTTTTGTGGCAATAAAAATGTATGGTTTAAGGTCCAGGACTTTGTTGCTCTGGTAATAAAGTTGTGAGAAATGAGAAAAAAAAATTTTTTTAATATATATTTTTTGGGGGTTCAAAATCTTAACAGCTTTAAAAAATAGCCCTTTTCGTGAATTACACGGGAGAAACTGTAAATCAACGGCTTCTTATGGCCACCGATTATTTTATGGCATAAAGAACGCACGGTACTTTTCAGCATAATTATTTTTTTGAATTTTTACACCTTATTGTTTGACCAAATAAACTATATGGATTCCCAAAAATTATGTTTTTATAAGAAGATTTTTGTTCTGAGATGTATCACGAATATATGTAAAATTTCTAACTGAAAATGTTTCACATTACATGTCAACACACTACAGTGTTTTATTTAGCAAGTCTCGGGCGAAGCCGTGACGGGGGGCTGCTAGTATATATGTGTGTGTGTGTGTGTGTGCGCGCGCGCACGCTTTTAAGTTTTTACAGTGATGAAATTGGGTATACGTGTGGGGACCCTCACTACCACATGGTCACTACTGCTCTCCGTCTCTCTCCAACCATCCACTAGGTGTCCAACCATTGAAGTTAACCTACTCGCAAGTGCCCGGATTTTTATGTTGGTTTATATATAAGGGCGTTTAAGATTGAGCTAGGGTACCCCCACCGATATAGGTGTCTAAGGCAGGGAGCACGTCATCAGCCTTACTAATGAGTCCTGGCGTGCTCCCGGGACGAAACATCAAATAATCTTTTCTCTTTTATCATGGCATCACTTGATCGCCATTATACGAAAGCCCGGTAACGACATCGTGCGTGCAGGCTTGAAAGCTAGCAAGTTGCACGTTTGCATGCATGAAAGGTGTCGAGTTGCAAGTTTGCATGCGTGAAAGGTAGCAAGTTTGTTGTCATACACGAGAATCTCTATGTATTGGTACATCTCCGTACATTTGTAGTTGAGAAATTTCAAACAAATATTGTCAAAATAACAGTGTCACAGAAAATTTTTACTTTATTTCATCTATTCAAATTAGAAAATACTTATTAGTAATATTAAAAAAATTAATTTAAAAGCTAGTACACGTCGTGGAAATTTTATTGTCCATTTGTCAAAGAAACAAGAAAATGTTCCTAGAGAGGATCAATTTTAATTTTCTGGATATTTTTTTAAATTCATTAATGATTTGAATGTAAAACAATGTCGCTTCTTTAATAGATGTAGGAGGTACGACTGCAGGGAATAAATTATTTATTAAATCACTAAAAGCTTAATTGCAGTAGGTTGGCTTCGTAGCAAAAGCTTCGAAAGCATTCAAAATGTGTTGTTCGCTGACTTTGTGACCACAGTCACTAGCACCTGAAGCCTCTGGAACATAGAATAAAAAATTTGGCTTGCCAGGCACAACTTCATTGTTCTGCCTTTTTATGTTATGCCTGTTCCATTCTTTTTTCGTTAATTGTAGATCCAAACTTATTAAGGGACCAAAGCAGTACCTAAGCGCTTCCACTTGCATTTTATCTGATTTTTTGAAATAATTTTCATCCCTCAAGTCTTTAAAAAATTTTATCCAAAATTCTACTCAGTGTCTTCTCATTCTTCCCCAAGTGCTTTCTGTCCTTTGATTTGCAGTACTTTTTCCCTTGATGAATGAGTGTACTCCAGCCAATTTATCATCATGTTCCAATCTGAAAGCTTGTTGCAAGTTGTCTACGATAGAGTTCTCAGTTCCATGGTCAGACCTTACTATAGAAGGAACACAGCCAAATTTTTGTACAGCCTTCAAGTAGTGGTAAGTAATTACCTGTGGTTTGTTGTTTGTTGTGCCCACTTCAAACCATAATACTTTTCTGGAGTAACCATCCACACAACCATGTACAGCGAAGCCAAATGGTTTTAACTTATCATACCCGTCCAAATGCCAGGCGAAGTTTGGACCAGGTACTTTGTAAACACGTCTGTGTAATTTATATCGAGCTCGGAATTCGATACTATTAGGTTCCAGTAAGCGCAACAAATCTAAAACTGTCTGTCGATAAACATTCAAACCATACTGCAGTTTTAGTCTCAACCACATAGCTTTGTACCCCAGACAACTTCCGCTACCTTGTAATTCCAACATGATAGCAGCAATGATGGCTGGTAAATTTTCACTTATCTTTCTTCTTATAAGTCCTAAATCTTTAATTACTCTTTGTAACTGACGGATACTAATTTCATACCCACTTTGCTCCAAAATTTTCTGAATTTCTTTATATTTTTAATTTTCAGCAAAATATTTTTTTTTGATGTCTTCCCTGGATTCCATAACAACTGTAAAAAAAGCTTTGAATACAGAATAAAAATTTGCAAACTCACAGGAATCGAATTACAATTACAAACAGGTAATACACACATGTTTTGTTTTATGTTAAACACAAAATTTTTCTTCAATCAAAACGACTATTAGGCCTGTCACATAGCTCTGGGCATTTTTGACAGAATCAAAAACTATAGTTATACATATATATGGCCCGATGGCCGGAGATGTACCAATACATAGAGATTCTCGTGTATGACAACAAACTTGCTACCTTTCACGCATGCAAACTTGCAACTCGACACCTTTCATGCATGCAAACGTGCAACTTGCTAGCTTTCAAGCCTGCACGCACGATGTCGTTACCGGGCTTCCGTATGGGTAAGATAGAACATCCTCTCGTAGAGTCTCTCGGTATTATAAGAGGAGAACTTGTAATCTTGTTTAATCTTTATTGATATTGCAAAATATACCAATTTGAGTATTGTATCAATGATCAACTACTTGTATTCGAACTAAATTTACGTATATTCCAACAACTAATATGTTAAATGAATAAATGAATTACCAACAAGTGCTTCCTTGAGTGCAATCATTTCTGTCTTCTTTTCACTCAGTGTCAACCCCTGCTTTTCACACCACTCCTTTTTAAAGTTGGTCCATCTCTGACCTTCTCTTTCAATCTACCTCCAGGAGTCTCCTTCTATTATTACCGCGAGATGGTTAGCGTATCCCACGGCTTTGCCCCAAGCGTGCTCGATCTTTACTAGGAAATCATCGAAGCACAGATTTCAGAAATGGGACCCAGTACATGGTTAATATATATATTTATGAATATATGAGCGAAGAGGCGGAGCCAAAGGAGAAAGGAGTATATGCATTACACTTGCATAAGTAATAGACATAACCGCTACCGTATACATATGTGCAACAGCTAATTTATGTCAGACCATCAGTTTGTCGCTTATGATTATGATTGCACTAAAATTCTACTAGTTCATGTGATGCATAGCAGGTAATTATTATTATATAGTACTTTTAGCACAAACACATTCGATATCTTTTCTACTAACGTTATACTAAACTGATTTCTTCAAAAAATACATCTAACCTATAATTACTTTGTCGCGTATCCGTCATGAGAACGCCTTTTGAAACATTTGCAGTAAAGATATAAGACGCTATTCACAAGATGTAACAGAGAAGTTCCTGAATGCTTTACTTTTTATCGTTCCAACTCAAAAATCAAATATTACCCAGTACTTGGTAAAAATCCGGTTAATTTCGGATCCTTGAAAATTTCATCTGATCCACAACGGGGTTAGCTATTCACGATTCTTTTCAAAGAAAGTACATCTTAGAACTTTTTTTTATAATACACGCCGATATTAATAGCATGCTCAATAACGTATATCATTCCAACAAAATTTTACTCTATTGTACTTTGTTTACTCATTTTTTTCAGTACACGCTTCGAGCACTGCTGTCAACCCAACTTATTTTCAACCTATTAATCTTCAACCTGTAAATCGAGATCAAGAAAATCTACAGTCAGAAGCTATTTCACCAACTTTCATAATTGATAGTACGCTTCAAAACTTTTTTAATGCAGCTAATATAACGGGTATGAGTATGTTAATTTACGTATATAAATATTATATTTGTTTTTTTTATTTCAAGCAGAAGCTAAAGGAATTCGAAAAGATATTTTTGAAATCACCAGCTTTAAATATCCAGTATCAAATGACACTGAAGAAAATCGAATTATACACCACAAGTTATAGTCATTGATTCTTTGAACTCGTCTCTTAAAGTAACATCTAATGTAAATGACTTTGACAAGATCAGTGAAAACTCAGGTGGTATAGTAAATACATGCAGCTGTAATAAACATTAGCTTTAGTGTGATGATAATAAAATATTCCATTACTGACTCATTAGCGATACGTATGATTGAAAAAATTTAATTTTTTTATAATATTTGAAAATGCAGCGAACTACATTTTTTTTATTAACCTTATGGACTTTTTTTATATTTTTAAGAGTCGAGTCCATACAATTATGTTCGGGAAGTAATTTCTTCAAGCATTGGAAGACTTTTTTTATTAAAAAATTACGAACGTGAAAATGATCTTTGTTATTGGCTTACATTGCAACAAAAAAATAAGTTAGAGTGTGCTAAGGCTCCGAAAATAGCATTTTATGTCATCTATCACGAAATATTTAAGAGTGAATTATTTCAGTAAGTAGAAATTATTTGTAATACTAACTGCGTTAAAATGACCCTTCTTTTTATCATTACATGTCTTATTTATAAGAATTTCATGTTTTCAAAACAGTATTAGCCCTGATAGATTGGATTGGTTAGCAGAACAAGCCCATTTGGAATTCCCTCGAATCTTAAAAGAGTCTTTTTATACGCGTGCCACAAAAAATAAATCTGCTTCTGGGGCATTGCAAAATAAACACTGTGCTCTCAGATAGCGCTTAAAACTAATTGGAGACATAGAATGTACAAACCTCAAGAGGTCTCATACGGATGATGGTAAATAATGTCCAATAATTTTGGTCCATTCCAAGAAATTTTTTTTTTTATTGATGTATTATAATTTTTTATTCAATATTACTTTTATTAGCACCATCCGGAGACACTTTTAAGGAATTGACGAAAAGTGTCGATCTCATTGATGTAAAGTACAAAAAAGTTTGGGTATCTACAGCACGAAAAGAAAAGTTGGAATTCTTTTCAGCCCGAGAAATTGATGAAATATTAGCATTTTTCTCCACCTTACAACATCCTTTGAGATATTCCTTGGTAATTATTGTTTTGCAATGCTGCTAATATATGCAATAGCTCGTGCAATAGTCATTAAAGATAGTATAGAGAATTTTTGTTTTCAGCTAGTACATGATTACAAATTAGAGTATAAAAATGATGATCTATTTGCCACAAACTGGCCAAAAATTAGTAATCTAATTATTCAAGCAGCGTGTAATCGTAAGGATTCTGTGATAAAAAAAATTTTATTTCAATACTCTTTGAAAAACGAAAAGAATGAGATCGTAAAGAAAGAGTTAGGAAATACTGTTTATGGTAATGTACTGTTTTAAGTTCCTATCGTTTTATTTAAATAACAATGATTTTTTTTTTTTTATAGAAAATCCTGTGGTACTTGCTCTCCTTCTTTTGCCATTTTTATTTAAAAAAATTAACTAGCTAACAACAAGAAGTAAATTTGGAAAAAATTGCGGTCCAGAAAAATCATTGATATCTCAAGCTTTCGTATATCATCTTCAGGTACGGCATCTTAAGTATTTTTTGTAAATATACTTCTCATTTTTAAAATTAGGATACTCTTTACCTTGTGTTATTAAATGTAATTTGAGAGATTAAAAGTAATTATAAGACTAAATAAATATCGTTCAACAACGGTTCTTAAGTCGTGCCTTACATATAATAACGTCTGGTACGAAAGCTTGTACAGTTTAAGTTTCTCGTATAATTCCAAGTGAAAAAATTTGAATTCCACTACGAGTCTTCGTATCACACATTGATTTAACCTGTTCAATTGACGCGTGGCATAATGCACCGCGATTTCGTATTTGATTAGTTATTTGAAATCTTGCTGATAATTTGGAACGATAAAGTACTTCAGTTTAACAGTTTTAAAAGAAATATTAATTTTTTTGTTCAACCCTTTTCTGTTCTCTCTTTTAGGACTCCGATAAAATAAAAGAAAAATTAGTTGAGATTCGACAGCAAATTGAAAGTGCTCATACTGAGCATTATTTGCTGTTTAGTTATCCACATATTGTTATTAATGGAGAAAACTTAAACAAAATAACAAGTTCGTTTGTTGTACTAAAAAAATATATTTATCAATTGCCATCCAGTTTAGAAGCTGTGGATGTTACTTATAAAATAAGTAAACATTTTCGTAATAAACTCCCACTTATTACCAACCACCTGTGGTCGTTACTTGAATCGGAAGTGTACGAATGTGTTGGCGTAAATGGGGGAAACGCCGTGACAAAACTAAGAGAAGAGCTTTCAAGATATAAAAACGTATAAAAATACCTGTACTTTTTTACGTGATTTTTTTTATGTACACTATTTAAGCAAAAGAAAATTAGTGTATTATAATGTATAAATTATAGTATATGGATAAATAACAGTAATGTTTGTGTACCATCAGTTAAAATTATAAACAATCAAAAACTTACTATATTGCATTCTATTTACACAAAAATTTAATAAAAAATTAATTAAATTTTTTTATCACTGTTTATTCAGTGCTGTCACGACGATTTCCCGAATTAAAAAACGTTAGTTTTGAGTACAACTGAAACCGCTCTAATAAGCTGTACAATTTTTGCCTTTTATAAAAAATAATACGATTTGGTGTTAATAACAAATTTATATAATATTGTTTCTAATAAAAACCGAGAAAATATGATTAGTGGTATGCTTAAAATTATAAAATAAGCTACTCGCAAGAATAAAACACTTTCGTATAATATTCATTAATGTTTTAAAAAACTAAATACCAGCGTTATAATGAAATGCCAGTCGACTAATTTATAATTTTTAATCTATAAATCATTCATTACGGTAGCTTTTATAAATAACTTTCAGCTATAAATGGAACCATTATTTTTAGATTTATTCTGTAAAATGAAATCTTCGAGGATTACTGAATCTTTTTTAATGTGATAAAAATGTCAACTGTAATTATTGGTATGTCGTATAACTTTATGTTTTAGTAATTCACTGCATCCAGTTTACCTAGAGAAAAGTCACTACGATGGATACAAATTCATTTAATAACTTAAGCTATAATATTTTGCAAAAAGAAGTATTAACTTTTTCCTTAGATTTATATAAGGATCCGTACATTTCCAGAAAAGCTGTCGAAAAAATAATGAGTTTTTTAAATCATTTTCATAATTTATTTTTTATTCCATTTATTGAGCAAGAGATGCAAAATCAAGTAAAGTCACTAATAAAATCGGACTCATTCGATAAAATTAGATTTGTGCTTGATAACTGCAAAAATATGTTTCATAATTATTCAATGGAACATCTAAGACTTATGACTTACGAAAAAAAAAATTTGTACATACCTCCCATACAGATAGAGATAGGAAAAGAGCTAGTACACGTTACAATAGATGATGAAGTAAAAATTGAAGTAAAATCTGTTTCTGCTGCTTACGTACCATTGCGTCTTAGCTTTAAATCATTTTTCCAGATGCCACACGTGTTTAACCGCATTAACGAGTGTATGAACCAACTATCACAAGAAAAAGTGGAAATATCGAACATTACTCAGGGAGATCTGTGGATAAAAAAATATCGTAGCATCGATAAAATAGTTTACCCTTTTTTTTGTACGAAGGTGAATTTGAGTGCAGAAATCCTTTAGGAAGTCGAGCAGGCCATCAAAAATTATGTGGGTTGTATGCAGCCCTCGCTTGTTTACCTCCTGAGTTGAGTGCCAACTTGAATAATGTATTTACTGCAAATGTATTTTATTCCAAGCATTTAAAAGAATTTGGCAATCAAGCTACTTTCAAACATAATATTGATGAAATCAATTATTTATCTAAATGTGGTATTACCATATTATTGAACGGGAAGGAATTTAAAATTTATTTTGAATGTATCTTGATTTTGGGGGACAATTTAGGCCTCAATACCTTGTGCGGGTTTTCAGGGAGTTTTTCAGCTAACCAATATTGTAGAATATGCACTGCTCCAAATAATTAATGTATAGCGATGATAACAGAAAATGAAAATTACTTAAGAACCATAGAATTATACGAAAAAGCTATTAAAGATAACAATTTGGAAAGTATCGGGATAAAAGAAGTTTGTGTCTTCGATCGCATCAAGAAATTTAATATTACAGAAAACGTTATAGTAGATTTGATGCATAATGTGTGTAAGGGTGTGGCGAGTTATACCATAAGTAAAGTATTAGAGGGCTCGACCTTGAAAGAAATTAAACATCGTATAAATACTTTTCAATACAGCAACGCTGAAAAAAATTATAATCCGCAACCTCTTGCTTTTATTAAAAGTATAAAAGGAGAGGAGAAATTGAAGATTAAGCAATCCGCAGCCGAAATGTTGTGTCAGAGTCCTTATTTGGGATTGATGATTGGAGATTAAGTTCCAATTGGTAATGAATATTGAAAATTATATCTGCATTTGAGAAAGATAATTGGTGTACTGACATCTCCTATTGTGACAAGAGAACAAATTTCGAATTTGAAAGAACATATCATGGAGCACAATAAAATGTATTTTCAATTTACAAACAAATTAAAGCCTAAGATGCATTTGCTTCTGCATTACGAACGAATATTGTTGGCTAACGGACCGCCTATCCATTTTTTAGCAGAAAAATTCGAAAGGAAAAATAGATTGTTGAAGCAAATTATTGTTGGAACGACCACTAAGGTTAATTTATCGATCACAATTGCTATTAGGCATCATTTAATGTTATACAGTTCCTTTGCGTCGCTAATTGTAATGTCGATGTTGAACCCGGACCAGTATATAAAGAGAATGCCTTTTTTATGTTACAATATCTTTTACCAGATCTCTCAAAACGCGCAATAGTTCTTGGGAAACTTTTTGCGGTTAGAAGTATATTTATATTCGCCATATCAGAAGAAAGTCCAAGGTTTGGTTTAATTTATGACATATTTCGTTGTGGGCAAGATGTGTATTTTTAAGCTAAAGAATTGCATACGTTGTATTTTAATAATCATTATTATACATATAGAGTAAATTTGAATGGAAATGAACCATATTTACTGATTAATGTTACGCAAATTATAAAAACTGCTCCATGTCTCAGTATTTTTAAAAATAGTACGAGGTTCGTGGCAACTTGATATGATGTGTAAGATTCGAAATAAGTTTAATAAACAACAACATAAATAATGTATGAATTTATTTTCTGTACCCTACCATAACTGTCTTAAACAATGCAGTCACGTTTCCCAGTTATTGCATACACAAGTAAATCCTGGGAAATTATTTATTTATTTAATGACAATTGATCCTTAACATAATTTATTTTAAATTTCTCATGACTTTTCCTTTGGCTTCATCTCCTCACTCATACATTCATAAATATATTAACCATGTACCACCATCACACAGTGTATATACTCACACAGATGTCTGTCTCTATACTGTATATATATATATGTGTACCTAGACACAAACTCTTCACGCTGCGTTAGAAAACGCAAGAGTCCGATTACGGAAGCGCCTGTGCGCCACACACGACCTCTCGTGAGTTGGTGGCTTACTAAACAAAAATCTCCCAGCCACCCGTGAGTGAGTGAATAATATTTCCTCAAAATTTTGTCCAAGTGCCTTGGCAAATCCGACGTTAAAATAATTTGTTTTTCCTTTGGTAATCTTCCTAGTAGTGCGTATCTATTTCAATGATGCAACTTTATAACTAAAGCTTTATTTATAAAATACTAAGTAAGTAGGGTTAGATTTTATATTGCCTTGGTGGACTGGAGGACTTTTTTAAAAGCACCTTCTGCACATTGCTTCACAAAGCAGGTAAGCAGGTAAATATACCTATTTTGGCTAAATTCATAAATAGAGTAGTATTTAATGTTATAGTTTTTAAAGTATTCCGCAGGTTAAATTGTCATCCAAAAGAAAAATAAAAATAGTTACTAAAGGTGAATCTCTTGCACTTGAAGTCAAGGACAACAGAATTTTTAAAAGTACCTTGAAAGATATGTATCCTGAGGGAGTTTTAACTTACCTGAGATGTATGAGTTCATGGAAACGGGTAATTAATTGTATAAACAATCATGGCATGTCATAAAATGTATTAATTGATCTATTTTTATAGACTATAATTTACTTTTGTATTACTATAAAGAACATTTCGTTGTGATGATAGATGTAATGTTTGAATTAAAATGTCTTTGCGAGGATATAATGTACGTTAACTGATAAAAAGTTTATATTTTTTACAATACTATTTATGAAAATAATATGAAACATAACTTTGTAAATCTTGGTAGTTTATTTACAAAGTGCTTAAATCAAAGAATACACTCATACTTATTTTTCAAAATACATATTCACTGCTAATACCTCTTAAGTAAAAAAATCATTAATTTAGAGCTGGATTATATACGTAACACAGACAAGGTAAGCTACGGGATGCTTGATAAGATAAAAAAACCAACATGCCATACAAAAATAATTGTCTGATGAATCTTATTAAGATTGCCCAAAGGGTTCAACAGCTGCCTGAGCGGATCAACTGGGGCATTTGAATTGGTCAAGGATACCGAAAGCTTCAGGTACAGCAATAAATTTTCTTCCACTTCTGCTTGATCAATTTACGAAAATCTTTTTGTTCAGTACCCAGGCTCATTCCTGTGAAACAGCAGTACGATCTTGAATTAAAAAAAAAAAAATTAATAAGGGGAAAAAATATAAACAAGGAAAAAATATAAGTACCTGATACAGTTATCAACTATGATACATATTTATAGCCTCGGGTTTGACAGGAGTGAGTTGACTGAGGTTGTTTCGTTTGCTGCTCTTTAAGATACTCTGCAGGTAGTCTCTCAAGCAGAAGTTTCGCTGGACAAGCCCGAGGGTGGCAGCAGTGGTTGGGCTGAGACGTACCTTTGGTGTAACTCTACAGTGCTATTTATCTATACTATTTAATGTATACATTTAATTTTTAATATAATTAAAAATCTCCATGTACAGATTAAAAGCTTGTTCACAAGTTATTGCTTTGGGTACATTGCCTAATACAGATGTAACATAGTCTGAAAACTCATGTGAGTATAGTTGTGGTTCCTCCGTATATTTTTCTTGCAAAATTTTTATATCCCTCAAATTCACTGGTTTCTTACAGTTTTTTATTTGCGGATGTTGAGAACAAAGATAGAGTTCGTTGGGCTTGCCACTCACAGCATTAGGATTGTTCTGTTTTCTTATAGTATGCTCATTCCACTCTCTTTTAGTCAATAACATGTCTCTTTTTATGACATTACCAAAACAAAAGCGTAGGCTTTCAATATGTATAGGATTGGTGATGTCTAGCACTTGAGCATTGTCCATTAATTTGAACAATGTGATGTAAAAATCTGCCATACGTTGTCTAAATAATCTCCAATACGATTCAATCCGCTGATTATGTACACTCTTTCCTTTGATGAAACTAGCTTTTCCAGCATTATCATCTGTATGATGATACCGTAGAGCTACATGAATATTTTCTATTACCACAACTTCTGTTCCATGATCTGTCCTTATAATGGAAGGTAAGTATTTCAATTTTTCTATTAATTTGCAATAATAATATACGATAATTTTAGGGTTGTTATCACAATATAAGATGTAGTTAGGCCCAGGCACTTCATATGTCCGTCTTATCAATCAATATCTACGTCGATTTTCATCACCCTCTGGATCAATAATCTTTAATAATTTTAGAACTGTTTTCTGTTTTACATCTAAATTGTACATTTTTTTTAGTCTTTGACACATTGCTCTATACGAAAAACATTTCCTAATTTTAGACAAGTAATACTCGTTTATTGTCATCTAATAAAAAATAATTTAAAAACACGGATGAGAGTTTGATATTATTTATGAATTTAGCCAAAATATATATATACCTGTTTTGTGAAGCAATGTGCAGAAGGTGCTTTTAAAAAGTCCTCCAGTCCACCAAGGCAATATAAAATCTAACCCTACTTACTTAGTATTTTATAAATAAAGCTTTAGTTATAAAGTTGCATCATTGAAATAGATACGCACTACTGTAGGAAGAGTACCAAAGGAAAAACAAGTTATTTTAACGTGGGATTTGCCAAGGCGTTCGGACAAAATTTTGAGAAAATATTATTTACTCACTGGTGGCTGGGAGATTTTTGTTTAGTAAGCCACCAACTCACGAGAGTTCGTGTGTTGTGCATAGGCGCTTTCGTAGTCCAATGGAAAAAGCCAGTGGCCCTTATGCGTTTGCTCCGTGGCTAGCAGGTACACCTTTACTTTATTGAAGTACTTACGTTCAAGCCACAGACTGCATGCAGATGTCGCATGACTTTGTATGCGCTATTTTCAGAGTTACTAGTCACGGAATGAACACACTTATCTCTAGCGTTCAAGGCATAAATGTCATGAGTCAATTGCATAGGTTCATGAGAATAGGGCTATTTTTTTAGAAGCCACTATGCGTTTGCTCCATGATTTTTCTCTCCGTGTATACATGCATCTCGAATCCTAGTGTTCTGACATTCGGTGAAAGGATGGATAGCTTGTGAGTAGGCTATGGACACGAGTTCCTAGTCTGTAGGTTTTATATGTTGATCTGTGAATTAGAATAATAGTTTTCCACAAGTATTCTTATACTTGGGAGACGTAAGAAAATGATGAAGTCCCCTTTACAAAACAATAATATTACAAGATTCTATCGAATCGACTGAACATCTTCGAATGATGAAAGTAAGCACAAAACTGAAAAGAAAGTTTATTGCAGAGAGGATTTCCTCTAGGATAAACCTTAGGAGTTAATAGAGGAGGCCAGTGACATAGGCTTTGAAGAAGCAAACACGAGAAAGAAAAAGAGGACAAAGAAACGAATAAAGAAAGAAAAAGAAAAAAAGAGGAAAAGACCTAGAAGCACAAAAGGATAAAGAAGATGTGGATGTTGTCCAGGATTCGGGCAAGGAGAATGAAGAGAAAAGTAGCGTGGAGACTATGGAAGTGGAGAAAAGTAAAAACAAGATAAAGAAGGGTGGCAGGGATAGCGCTGGAAGCGAAGTTTTTGGTAAAAATCCGAAGTGCATAAGAGAGGAATCAGAGTTGCAAGAAAAGCAGGAGAATCTAATCGAGGAAGTGCACTCCTATGTGAACATTTCTGAAGCAATGGAAAAAATTACGACTCTTTTTAAGAATAAAGGAGACAAGTCAAAGGGAACAGGTAATGAGTGGGACACAGTTCAACTTAAGGCCTTGAAAAAAATAATAATGGGAAACGTTAATGAGATCTTGGTGTCAAATGCAGCTTTAAATGGGCAGATAAGAGATTGAAAAACACTATGAAGGAGAACATGGCTTGCTCATTAAGTAATATCGTGAAAGAGTAGAAAAGTCACGGAAGTGCAAAAAAAAAACCTTGCCGATCAAGGTGGGAACAGCAGAAAAGACAGTACTGGTCAAAAAGCACATGGCCCTGGTTAGAGCTTGTATGGAATTGGCACCTGAAAAAGCAAAAGAAATAATTGTAAAAGCTGTGAAACCAGTTGAGAATAGAGTAAGAATAAATAACATGAGAGAAACAAGTAGTGGAGAAATACTTATAGATACTGCTACGCAAGAAGACCTTCATAAAGTAATTAAAGGTATCCAGGATGAAGCGAAAGAGCTTTCAATCCGAGAGCCGCAGAGGAGATGGCCAAGAGTAATTATATGCCAAGAGACATGAATAAGGAAGAGGGCTTGAGGGCGGCCTATGGGCAGAACGCCGAGATATTCAGTGAAGCTAGCTTTGAAGATTAAAGAGCCGAACAAAATTAGCATTTAAGACTGGGAGAAAAGGACAGAGTTAGTGCAATTGAGTACTGGAGGTCAGCCCGGAAGTAAGAAATAGACTAAGGGTTAAAAAGAGACTATGTATTGGATCGAGAAGCTGTAAAGTAGCAGACTTTATTGCCTTGACACGGTGCTTCAAGTGCCAGGGTTATGGGTATATAGCCAAGTCATATAGGCAGGAAAAAGAAACGTGCCTGAAATGTGCAAAGGATGGACACAAGTTGGCAGAGTTCAAGAGGAGATACAAAAATGTGCCCCGTGAAGAGGGCGGACAGGGTATGCGAACATGAACCTGGCAAGCACTGCTCAACGTACAAGGCGCTAACGGATCGAATACGAATAAGTACAGACTAAGGCCAATAGTCAAGGTAAGGTTATAGTTGTGCAAGCAAACCTAGAAAGAGGTAGATAACACACGGATGAGATACTCGTCAAAGTTAGACAAATTGGAGCCACGGTGTTGGCTATTCAAAAGCCATATGCGTACAAGGGCAAAGTAGTTGGAATAAATGTCCTCAGAAACGTCGTAATAAAGGGAAATAATAAAAGTAAAATGCCATGGGCTTGCATAGTGTTGCTGAATGGTAAATATACGTTAACGGAGCTGCGGCAGTTCAGTACATTGCACTGTGTTTGTGCTCAGGTCAATTGGCCTACGGAGAGCTTTTATCTGGTTTCGGTTTACTGCTAGTACTTACACGATCTTGAACTATATTTGAACCAGTTGAAAAATATCGACAAGGCGTTGAGACACAAAAGTATTATGATCTGTGATGGCATAAATGGAATATCATCGGTATGGTTAGGGAGAACACTAGTGCGAGATGACAGAGGCTTGCAAATTAAAGAACACCTGATTGCATTTAACTTAGCCACAGTTAATGAAAAAAACGAGCCATGCATATACATAAGAGAAAATAGAGACATAGACGTTACCACGTGCGACATAAACACGACACAAAAAGTGAAAAGACTTGCGCACACGGAACAACTTCGGGAATTGCTGCTGAAGAATTTGTGTAGGCGCAACTAACTAAAATTAAGAAAAAAACTATTGCCATGGCGATGAAAAATTCAGCCCTGAGGGCCCAACTTGTTGAGAGGATTGCCTATAGCCACTTTTTAGCTCTCAAGGAGTGTAAAACTGTACTACCTGTCATAAAAGGAGTTAAAAGCAAAAATACTAGAGTTTCGCAGAAAACGTATTCGGCTGCAATAAAGTCAACAGCAAAGAAGATAGTATTCCTTATATACGTCAACACGACAGTTTAGCTTCAAAGGTGGATTAGAAGCCGAGATGCCATTACCGAGTTGCATCAATTAGTCAACGAAAGCCAGAAGAAAACGGTATTCGGGCTTTTGTTTGACATCACGGGAGCCTTCGATATCCTGAAGTGGAGAGAAGTCCTTAAGCAATTTCGAGATCGTAGATGCCCCAAGAATTTATATAAATTACTCTCCGAAAGACATGTAACTTTCATGGATAACTACAAAGCCGTAGCGAGAGCAATATACAGGTGATGTCCTTAAGGGTCCATCCTTAGGCCTGCCTTCTAGACCGTATGCATAGATGTACTGCTGCCCCGCCTTAAAAGGGCTAGTGCCAAGGTGGTGGAATATGCTGATGACATCATGCTACTGGCTGAGAAAAACAGTAGTCGGAGATAGGGTAAAAAGGACCTTTGAAAAGCTAAGAAGAGTAGCAAAGCAGAATTGGGAACTCGAAAACGCCACCCTCGTAAAGTTGTATAAGATGGTCTTTGTGTCAATGATGTTGTATGCTGTAGGAGCATCGGGTGACTTCGCCAAAAACAGGGCCTTGGCGGATAGACTAGTGCACAAAGACACGCATTGGTGGTTGTCACGAAGGCATACAGAACGGTCTTGACAGCAGCCCTACAAGTACTAGCCGAATTCAAGCCTCTTGACATTGAGGCAAGGGAGCTGTACTACGTGTATAAGGTCAGAAAAAAAGATCCCCTTTATCCCCAATGACCTTAAATATAATGCCCAAGAATATCCAGGGTCTGTGCAGCGCAGGCTGTAGAGAAAAAGCATGCTTGAATGGCAGGAACGGTGGTCCACATTAGCGGTTGGTCCGGTTACAATTATCTGTTTCCCTGACGTTGAGGATAGAGCCAGAATGAAGTAGCTGCGGTCATACAACACTACCTCGCAGTGTCTAACAGGCCACGATGACTTTGCAGAAAATCTCTATGACCTCAGATGAGAAAATTACCCAAAATGTATATTTGGGTGTAAAGAAACAAGCACGCACCTACTACGATACTGCCAGCACTATAACGAAGTATATCAGAACGTTAGAAGCTTAGCCAATATTGACATGGTATTCGAAGAGATCTGTGTTGAGTCTGCCGAGTTCTTTATAAGTTTCGAGAAATTCTGCAGCAACATCCGAAATATAAAGACAAAATGTGGAGCAGGAAGCATAAGCTGTGTTGTACCAACAACGTTAATTTATTGTAAGTAGAAATTGTGTCGTCCTCCATACAATTGTGTTGTTCAGTATACATTAAATATTAAAAGAAAATCTTAGAGTAAGCAGTATTATTAGTGTGTAAGTTGTGTTGTAATAAGTATTAATTTATTTATAGGTGTCAATTGTGTTGTTCGATGTACAATCGTGTGGTACCATATGCCTTAGATAATAGAGAAAAAACAGTGCTATGAGAATGTAAGTTATGTTGTAATAAGTGTTAATTTATTTATGGGTGGTAATTGTGTTGTCTGATATAAAATTGTGCTGTCCCACATATACTAGATGTAGAGAGTAAAGACTGAAGAGGTAAGAGACTAATAAGGCTTGAGCTGCTTGCAGCCGCTTACTCGCCTCCACGTGGTTCCTCGTAGGCAACGACTTGGTGCCATCCCGTCGGCCCGTCGGGTGATGTCGAGGCGGCTAAGTAGTCAGTTCCCTATTATCATCAGGGAGAGCCTACTCCGATTGAAATTCAACATCAACATCTCTTCTCGTCAGGGAATTTTGACAAGCTCATTCTGATCTTGTACTGCTTTCACCGAATCGCACGATAGCGGGTATGGGGGGACACTTGTAGGAACCGCTGCCACAGTCCATCAAGCGAGCACTACATTCACGTGTCTCTATTAAAGGGTATTGTAGGTAAGCCCAGAAGTAAGGAATAACTTAAGGGTCAAAGTAAAATTATACATTGGCACGAGGAGCTGTAGAGTTGCAGATTATATTGCCTTGACATGGTGCTTTAAGTACCAGGGATACTGGCATAAATATTGTAGGTAGGAAAAAGAAACGTGCCTGAAATGTGCAAAGTAAAGGCATAAGGCAGCAGAGTACAAAGCTAATAAAGAAGTGCAAAAATTCTCCCTTGTGAAAGGGCGGGCAGAGTATGTGAACCCGAGCCCGGTAAGCACTATCCAACGTATAGGTAAGGCACTGGCGGACCGAATTTGTATAAGTACAGGCAATGGCCAGTAGTGAAGAAAAGGTTATAATTGTGCAGGCAAACCTAGGTAGGGGCAGACTGCATAAGGACGAAATTCTTTTAAAGGCTAGGATATCCGAGTATGGAGTTATACTTCTAAGACGTCTTGTAGCAAAAAACTTATGAGTATAAATATATCTTCTATAAAATGATATTTATACATAGGTGGTGCAATTATCGTTGGAATGAGTATATGTACGGTAATTTGGATTAATGAATATTTTTATATTCAATAAATTAACTATAATAAAGAATGTGTTACGTACATAAGAAAGGTACAGAGTATAGACATGTCACGACGTGGTACCAGACTGGTTTGGATGAGAGTACTCGCTTTCATCGAATTTTCCCATTACTTCAATACAACTACCTATTTTGAATACATCTCTAAAATAGCAAAATAGTTATATATAAGAAGACTTAGAAAATATTGTAAAACCATTATTAATGTTTATTTTGTTTTATAATACACAAAATAGATAAATAATGTTTTGCCAAGAGGATATGTTATAAACATAATGATAATGTTTACATAATTAATAATTGTAAATTGAAATATAAAGGTACATGAAAACAATTAACGTTAATTCTGCACGGTTTTCAACCTCGTCATGACCTTTATTTAAATTATATTGTAAAAATGACACGATTAGCTTCTGTTAACCAAATAAATATAAATCTTTAAACGTGACCTAGAATAATTAACATCCTGTTGTACCACTTTCTCTTGAAAAGGATAGTATTCTACGTTTTAAGCCACATGCCAGAGTAGAGCTTAAAAATCAATATTGTTATAAATGAAAAAATTTTGAAAGAAGAAGACGCAATGAAAATATAGTAATTTATCCATAAAATTATGTACGAACCAACCAATAATAAAAAAAGATGAAAACTTTGAAAAATTTTTGAAAAAGTTTAATAAACAGTTATATATTTAAATAATGTTTACTTCTAAAATATAAAATAAAGATTTATTGATATATAAAATCACTGTTGGGTACTAAGAAAAATGTTTGTTAAGTTAAAAAAAAATGTATATAAATAAATGAATAATTTAGTAATGAATATAACTTATAATTAAACTAATTTAATTAACGAACAGTATATAAAAATTTACATTAAAAGTAAGAGACGAACCACAGTATAACAAGAAGCATAGGGTTTACTTCTACTACCAGGATCGGGTACTTGGCTCGCGTGTAGAAAAGATTTTGTCTTCAGCTTTTTGAGCTTGCCTTTTTCTATATCTAATTTATATGATATGTGCAACAGCGTGGACTAACCTACAAATTTTAAACCTGTGCGGGTATTTGTATTAATAGAATTCATACTCAACATATTGTAGGAAGAATGTTGCAGTCCTCTTTCGCTTAAGGCCATTCATAAAAAATACTCTTACTTAGATCATGTATACGTTGATTTCTGTGATACTGATGTTACGTCCATCCCGTTCTCTCATAAAGGTTATATAGCCGACTACAGTCGACAACTGGTCGGCCCTTTCCTCCAGCCCACGTGACCCTGCAGCTCATAGCTATATGTTCGTTCAGGGGAAATTTCACCATTGCCGCTCAGTAAAAATTATAGTGAGTTTTGGATGAATTTTACAGTAACCATAAAAATTATCGTAAACTACAGTAAAAATTCATATACCACTGTGGTAAAAATCTACGTAATGACAAATTATCACAGGATTACCGTTGCTTTTACGGTAAAAATTCCTGTGATTCTTTTCTGCTTGTACACAGCCTACATATAAAGTGTTTTTTAAATTGCCTTTTAAATGCGACAGTATCTAGAGGCAAGTAGTATAATAATATTATTAGTTGTGCAAAAAAAATATCGTATATGAGGAAATCAAATCCAAATTTGCCTTTACGCATCCCATAAAAAAATTGAATTTTTTTTCAATTGATGAATTCAAAAATTATTGAACAGTCGTAAAAAACGCTGATTTGTTTATAACATTTGCTAAGAGCATTGTGTCAAAATCAATTTTTTTTCTAAATACGTAAAAAACTATTTATTTTTGTAAGAAATTAATTGCGTTTTACTACACCTAAAATTAACGAAGTTGTAAGCATTTATTTAACTTGCAAAAATCATTGTTAAAAAAAAGAGTGATAATTAAAAAAAAAATTTTTTTTCTATAACATTGACGTTCTTTATATTCTTGATAAAATGCCGTAGGAATTTTGGGTCTAACTTATTTTTACGCTTTGAACGAGCTAATAGATTTTTGAATTAACAATTTAATTGTGATGTCATTTTTTAAAATAAACAAAAAGCTTGTGCATGGTTAAATATGCTTATAATAGGTATTTAACACCACATTTTCAATCATTTTTATCAATAAATAAAAAGACTATAAATTTATAAAAATTAATTTTCAAAACAGGAAATTTCACGCTTTTTGCAACTTGACATTGCAAAAAATAAATTTTGAAATAATTGATATAAAATTTTATCACGAACAATTTTGCTTCAATACTTTTTTCAATCAGACCAACAGAAAAGAAGTTATAAGCCAAAATGTTTAAAAAATTTGATTAATTTTCACAATTTGTTAAATAACAATTGAAATCAGCGCTTTTGTTGGACACAAATATTTTTTTCTAATAATTAGACTGTATTTGTAAGCGATTAGAACGACTTCCTTCCAGGTGGCAGAAATTTTCTTATTCACCATTTGTTCGTGCTTTAACTACCGGACTACAAGGAAATGACTGTGATGTCTGATTAATGAATTATTTATAATCTGTAGTTATTTATTATGGTATTGTTAATGTTATGTATAATATTTAATGTAAGATAATAAACTATCAACATAAAATTTCATAGTAATGTTTTTTTTAACTTGAATATAATGGAAGTTATTTGCATATTTTTCAGTTGAAAACTATATTATTAGCATCACTTTCTTAATAATTGGGTTCTGTTGTGGTATAAGGTCTAGTTTAATTATCAAGACAGATTTCTTACAAAAAAGACACTTGATGTTGTACAGAATTAAAACGAGAAGCTGGTTTAATAAGGCAGTACAAGTCCTTGCTCACACAGAATTTTTCAAAAAACGAATATTATAATCTTCTGTGCCATGAAAAACCGTGTCACAAAGCGTAAAGTTCATATACACGATTTTTCCCTTGTTATTGAGGGTACATAGAACAAGAAAAAATTTATTTTAAAGGTGTGCCTTGAAAAAAAATTTAATTTTTTTTGGGACGCGTAAAGGCAAATTTGGATTGGATTTCCTCGTATGTAACCCACAGCTATTAAACAAAAATGCACAAAAACGTAGTGTTGCTAAAATAGATATCTATTCGGTGAAAAATTTTTATATGCATAAAAATTAAATATTTCCAATGAAATTCATGTTATCTTAGCTAAAACTTGATATACGTATGATATGAACGTAAGCACCTTATTTCGGTATTAAAATAAAATTTAAATAATTAAATTTATTATTAGTAACAAGTTAAATAATGGTTTAATAACAGTGTAAGTTACTAATGTATTTTTTATGATCTTTGTAGTTGTTTAATGTTCATGAGAAATGTAAATTATAAAAAAAAAGAAATAAGTAGTTAAAATATAATCAACGTTTTATAAATTACATAACAGCAACATCAAAAAGTATGTATGTACGTAATCAAATTTTTTGACTAACTCAAGTAATTGTTATTTAAATGAGCTTACATTTTAAAAGTAACTTCAAGTTTGATGTCAAAGCTTATGCATTGCACTCGGACAGCTTTCATCGGAGAATATGATTTTGTCAGGATTTTTACTAGAGCACTCTAAGAATGAAAAACAGGTGCGGCTCCAAGTTTTAAACCATAAATTATACACGTTTGTGTTCAATGACAAAGTTGAAGTTCACAATAACACATTTTTTGTATCACATATTTTACTCTGTCATGTAATGCTGATGCTCTGTAATCGAAAATAGATGTGAAGACAGTGAAAAAGCTTTTTTGTATAAGAAATAGAAGAAATTCGAATTTTAAAATAAAGTGTTAACACAAAAGTTGTAAAGCTTATTAAAATGATTCTTTTTTGTGCAGTAAGTTTTTCTTCACAGTGCTAGCTTAAAAAACGTTTGGAAACGGCTAAAAACTGTTTTACAATATCTACTTTTTCTATATTACATTTGTAGGTAAAGTTTCAAACATAGAAGTTGTCGAGTTTATAAAAATTTTCTTTTTGTATTGATGATTTTTATCATTATTGTTGTTCGAACACTTCAACCAAAGAAATCGTTTTAAAGTACCCAAAAAATTGTTTTATAGCATGTAACTTTTTTACTTGTCATTTGCAGACCGATTTTTCATACAAAACTTATAGATCTTATTAAAATAGACTCATTAATATTTGAACTTTCTATTTTCCATGCCATTCTAACATAAGATACAATAAAAAGCATTTAAAATGGCTGACAAATTGATTCGTAAAATGCTATATTATTTAACTAGCGGCCCCCCGTCTCGACTTCGCCCGAGACTTGCTAAATGGAACACCGTCGTGTGTTAACATGTAATGTAAAACGTTTTCAGTTAGAAATTTTACATCTATTCCTGACACTTCTCAGAACAAAAATCTTCTTATTAAGAACATATTTGTTCGAAATCCATACAGTTTATTTGGTCAAATAATAAGCTGTATAAAATAAAGAAAATATAATTATGCTGAAAAGTACTGTGCATTCCTTATGCCATGAAATAATCGTTGGCCCTAAAGGATTGTTGATTTGCAGTTTTTCCCGTATAATCTACGAAAAGGGCTATTTTGGAAAGCTGTTTAAGATTTAAAACTCTCAAAAAGAATGTATGTAAAAAAATTTTTTTTTCTCTTATCTCACAACTTTATTATAAGAGCAACAAAGTCCTGGAGCTTCGTCTCTACATTTTTGATCACCACAAAAACACAAATACATATTCTACCTATTTAAAAATCTGGAAGATTTAAGAGATTACTGTGAGGGTACTGATTAAATTTTCTGCATCAGTTACTTGACGCCTAAAATTGTATGTTTTTTTTTTTTTTTTACCGGGTTACCACGACAGCCTACTTGGCCTAGTCGCGGGGGCCACCCACTCACCACCTATGTGTGGGGGTGTATTGCCACACTCATCTCTAAACCTTTTTTCCTCGCCCCCTACCTGAATCCTGAATCCATGGGCACAGTGTGAGTATCTCCGGTGGAAAACCTTGCCAGTTCAGCTGACACTCTCTGCACCGAGGGTGCATCGGGTCCACTCACCACTGTGTAGCCTTTCCCTGGAAAAGACTCCATTATTCCAGGATGTCCACTCCTCGCCGGTTAAGCCGGCACTCTCTGCCGAAGCATCGGATCCAAGCTAATTAGCATCCCCGGAGAAGCCCCGTGTTTCAGGGGCCACTCCTCGCCGGTAAGGCCGGCGATCCCTGCCCGACGCCTGGCATCAGGTCCGCTAATCCCTACCTATAGCCCTAACACTGTTTCGCATTCACCCAGGCCCGGAAACCTGTGGGGCAAGGAAAAAACCCTGGAATTACTCTGAAGGAAAATTCCACGGAAAAACCCGCCCCGAAACAGCCGGGGTTACATAGGAACTTTTTCCGATGAAAACAGTTTTTGAAAAAAATCTGCATTTACCGGAAATCGAACCCACGACACCTAGAACTGCGTTGTATCAGTTACAAGCACACTTACCACTGAGCCAACGCCGCTCGTCCTAAAATTATATGTAGTAGGTGCACATAACGTTTTTCTTTTAATTCGCCCTCTTGCGACTTTTGGTATGGTTCAGACTTTTGTGAGCTCTAAAGGCGGTTTTTTGTTAACTTTGTTAAGTTCTAATATATTTTTTGGCAAGGTAGTTCGACGTCCGATGGCCCTAAAAAGGACCGGTAAGTTTCTTAAGTAAACTCTTTTTTGACTGAAGTTTCCAGCAAACGTGATCGCCTGGATACCTCAGGGTGATCTTCTCTGGTCTGCTGTTGAAGCCTCAGACTGATCGGAAGATCATAGTTAACATAGTCTTTTAGTCGACGAATCGCTTCCGGAAATGGTAGTAAAAATGTATTTGTTGGCAAGGTAATTTACATTTAGGTGGCCCTTAAAAAAATCAATGAGATTGATGGTTAAGTAGGGAATGTAAGTTCTTATAATGGCCCTGAAAAGGGCCAGTGGTGAAACTTCCAGCTATTCCTTATTGTTAATCTTGATGATGAAGAGCTGGCTGCAGGTAGCTTGACTCCTACCCTCGAAGTCTCTGTGTACGGAGACCGTGATGGAGGGAAAAACGCCGCTTACCAAAGAATATCTCGTCTTCAAATCGTTTCCCGGATAACCAACCGCTCATCATTAGTCGGGAAAGTGGGCCTAGAGAATATCTTCTCTGTGGGTATGCCATTGGGACGACTACTGGGAAGGAAGCCGTTGTGGCTACCCGTGCTCCTCAGGGCTGTCTTCCCTCCTTTTCTGGCTTGCATTTGTAGTATGAAATTCTCTGACGTACCAGGCCAGATGGTGGAACAGTCACATCATTCTGAAGTGTTGGAACATGTTGTACTCTGGCTAGACACGTCTGCTGGTATTTCACCGTGGACGGTATCGGTTAGAATGTTTTTTTATTAGTGGCACTCACCAATCCTGTAAGTTCAGGATGGAAGTAGACTTATGCCACTTGCCCATTAGAGAAGCGTATTATCGGTAACCGGGATATCCAGCTGTACAACTAACATCAACCTTCTTGATGCAGCTTGATGTACTGCCTGTGGTCGACTGTGAAGGTTTCCGTGACGCTCCGGCATATTACAACCACACTTATTTAATTGTTGCAGGTAGCTTCGATTTTATGTCGACGCCACCTAGCGGATCCTACTGAACTAACATGAAAAGCTGGCGTATTTTTGCAAAACTTTAAGCTTATTTATTTCTATTATTATTAACCTTTTCAAGATAAAAACTACACTAAAACCATCTAGGAAGTGTCAAGAATTAATAGGAAAAATTTCAGCAAGATCGGTTGAGTAGTTTTTGCGGTTAGCAATTACAACGGTTTTAGCGACTTTGCTTTATATATTAGTAAGATAAGATAAGATAAGATAAGATTACTTGATATTTAGCGACAAAACTCAAAATTCACATGGATATGATATTAGGTTATAAGAATGATCTTTTACGAATATCCTATAGTTAAAATCACACTTTCTGCTCTGGCAAAACGTGGATTAGTTGTGCCTTAAATACAAGACTGAAATCTGTTGTACCTTCGGAATAAAATGTCCCATGATTATTTAGATTATTTTTCAAATCGATGTTTCCTTATTCGTTGTGATCGACTAGGATATGAAATAAACGGCTTTTGATAGGATGACTTATATGTATAATACATTTTTATAGACTATTTTTTAATGATGTTTTAAGTTACTCTTAAACTATCAAAAATCTCTTCCTTTTGAATGATGTCGATTTCAGAATTGTCTTTTAATTTACTTTAGACATAAGTATGATCGTGATTTTTACATCTTAATGATTCAACGTATGGTTGACCACAAAAAAACAGTGATTGTCTTGAAAAATAAATAGTCCTTTAGATTCTAAGTTAATAACATACTTGGAATGAAATAAACTGACATAGTAAGTAAACTTCAATGATAAGAAGTCACCGTAAATTCGCTCATAAGCGACATTTTTGCATACATTTTTACATATGAATATCTCCAAAAGTCTAAGAAGTACCATGTTTGGATGTGTGCCAGCAAAAAAATAAGCGAGCACTTTTAGTTTTAAACTACTGGATGAAGTCTTAAAGTTTTAATTATCAATATTGAATAGAAACGGCCTCAACAGCCAGTGGAACCCTTGAGCGAAGACTTTAAAACGAGGGTCAATGGAACTGAGAGGGTACAATAACAGCAGCGGTGTTCTGACTCTTCCTTTTGAAAACTTAACTTCTGCCCGACACCTGTGGAGTTTTGTTTGGAGTTCCGAACTTTAATCGTATCTTACGTCTTTGATCTTATACACAGTCGATCGTTAGTGGTTTCCCAAGTGGTCCCAGCTATAACAGTAACAGTAGTTATGTACTGCTTGCATTGTCACTAGTTTGGGTTAGCTGAGTTGCCACGTTGTCTATTGCTTTTCAAACTGCTGCTTAGCAAATATACGTTCATGGCACGCAGAAATATAAATTGAGTTATCAAGACTATTAAGTGGCTTTATACGGATCTGATGGAAGATTATTTAAAGATTTTGAGTTTTTTATTTATAGCGGTCAAGAGGTACCATTATCATTATTTGGGATACGAAAAATGGTATTCACACCACGCAATCTGTAAAATCTTTTTTTTTCAATCAAACTTAAGCTCTGGGACATTTTTTACTTTTCCGTCCTAAGCGCATAACGTTCTACATAATTTCGTTGTGTACTTATGCAGTACGGTGTCTGTTATTAAAAATTTTTATTTTTTCGTCATGTACCCCCTTGAATCTCTTCGTTATATCCCAAACTAAAAATCCGTACTATGAAATTTCAAAAATTCTTGAGTTAACACGTGCCCCCAAACAAAATTAATTTCTTGTTTAGATAGCAAGAGATTTGAGTTTCTTAACTTTGTTTAATTTTTTTTACCATTTAAAGTATTTTTTCTGGATCGTAAAGCTATAAAAATTTGTTATATACTATCCGAACTTGTAACACTTTTTTTCTGCTTGAAACAATAAAGTTGAAAAAAATTTGATTTTCTGGATTTTTTTTAATTTTGTCTCCTTCAAAGGCTTTGGAGACCTAAATTGAATTTGAACACAGTCCATATGAGCTGAAAAAAATGTGCATCAAGTTCGAGCTACATGTAACAAAGTTTGATATTCAAAAAATCCAGAAAAATTATTTTACGTGGTAAAAAAACTAAACAAAGTTAAAAAAGAATGTTTGGAGTTTTATGGTATGGATTTTCATGTTGGAGTATAACGAAGATGTTTAAGAAGATAAATGACTAAAAAAATAATCGATTTTAATTTTCATAGGCATCTCAAGAGTGAGATTTTTCGATGATAGAAATATGTATATTATCAATAACCTAAATTAAATAACATTAAGTCTCCTTTATCGACACATTATCTTTTGAAGTCGTCTTTCTCATTACTCACACAAAAATCATCAAAACTTCTTAGTATAAAATATAATTAAGTGAGGTATTCATGTAACATAAAAATCACCTCAAAGATAATTGAAAATCATTTGGAAAATATTTCGGTCTAAGTTAATATTGCTTTGACCATAAAAGTTTCTATAACTTTTTTTTGTGCTTCCAACAACTACATCGGTTTTTATTTTCTGTACATGGTTTTTGGTTTTATTGGACATTCTTTACGAGTTTAAGTTTCCGTCAACTTCTAAGCATGACGTTACTTCACCAAACGAGTGTTATATTGCACTATATACTTAGATATAAATTTTTACTGGTTCTTTGTGTAAACATTGAAGGAATATTATTGTTTTCCTGAGAAAATGCTCAATCGCAGTGAATCTGGCTATAAAAATAGCAGCCTAAATGAGAAAAATATGTTTGACTATTTATTTTCTTCTCAAAATACTTGAAAGAGATACACGAAGGTTATTTTTTTATGTGCCTTAAATTTTTTTTTCTGTTGTTTTTAATCATTTTTTAGAATATTTATATGCTCAGATGATTTTAATGCTTAATATTAAGAACTTTTTAAATTCATGGTGAAGGATACTTTTATTTTAAAATTCAAAAATTAAAACTCATAAAACCTATCATCTTTAGGGATAGAATGTTAAATAAAACAAGTTCAGAGAAATTTCAAATTTATATAGTTAATTTTCTTTATTGTGGTGCCAATCTTAATCTAACTAATTTAAGATAATCACTGCTGCTCATCTAGCCGTAAAATTGTTTAAATCAACACTAAATTTTACTCAGTTTTTTTATGGCAGAATACTATCGTTCTATTCGAAACAATTTTCAAAATGTGTCCCAGAGAATTTTTTTTTGGTTATACGATTTAAAATGAAATATCAAAAATTAGTATAACTCTGATTTGCTTAGTCAAAGTCTTCCTATGATTAATGTATAGAAAAATTTAAAATAAATGTTTATTTCTTTATAATTTTTTATAAGAGACTTAATAGGGAATCACTTAGAAACTCTGTATTATTTCAAAATATTTGCCTGGGGTTTTTCGAAATATATTTAAATACAGCTTTTGATTAGGACATATAAGGATTATAGAACAAAAGGTAAAATTATAAGTTACACTCTTACAACAAATCATTTTTAAAAAGGTCAGTATAATATGGCAGTATGAATACGCACAAAAGAAACATAAAAGAGGGAGAACGAGCTCTCTGCGGGTGCAAAAAACAACGATGGAGTTAATTAAAAAATTAATCCTTTTTTTAGTTTCCTTGGTGGGCGGGCTTGCTAAAAGCGCACCCATAATTAAATGCAGGGCGCACAGCGGGTGTTCAAGCAGCTTTGTTTTGTGATCTCATTATTACACTGTGCTTTACGGCACTGCGCTTATGACGGGCTCAATAGCTCTTCTTCTTTTCTTCCTGTTTTACTATTTTTATCTTTCTGCTCTGCTCTTTTATTTTTCCCTTCCTCTTTATTTCACTCCATTCCTCTTTCACTTTGATTTCAAAAATATCATTGTCTATTTTTCTTTGTCTAACCCTTTCTTTAGTTTTCTGTCAGCTTTCATCTGCTCTTTGACTTTATTTTTCTTCTCCCTCAAAGATTATATTAGGTCTCTTTCATCTTTTTTATTGCTGGTATCTGTAAAATATTCATAACAGATAATATGCATCACGCAGTCAAACGTGAGAAAATAAATTTACTAACCATGCAAAAAATTTTAATGTGGTTTCACACAATTTTACTACGCTATGTGAAAATTATGCCAAAATCATAAAATTTCATGTCATAGTCTATACTGAACAATTGAATGACATTACAGTTATTTAATTCTCCGTATCTAAAGCGTATAGAAGTATACAGTTTAAATTTGAAGCTTGTGTACTATGTTAAATTTTATAAGTGTATGAAATTTCGATGCGTGACTTCTCATAGTTAAACGGTTAAAGATGAAAAATTCGTTAAATTGGATAAAAATTGGGATAGTGTTTATGCACTATAAGTGCGTTATTTTAACTTACTTAAATGTGTAGTGCAAGAACATACTATACTTGATAAATTCTTCTTTTATTAGGTAACTAATAGATCTTTTTTTTAGAAGTAAGACAAAATAGTTATTCATAGTTATGTAAAAAATCCTTTAATGGTTTTTTTGATAGGAATCTAGTAAATTTAACTTGGTCTGAGGGTATCTCATTCTTGCTTTAAAAGTAACTGTTTCTGCAATCTTGTTTTCTTCTTCTCCATGTAAAACTGTTGCTAGAAATACTCTCGTATTCAAAATTTTTTAGCTATACTTATCTTAGAAGTTAGGATTGATATTGGTATGTCGTAGACATCTAAATGCTTTTCTTATCGGTATCTACTTATTCACAGCTGTACGAGTGCCTCTTAATATCTGAAGTACGGAAGCGCCTATACGCCATCTGTATGCGATGTCGAAAGCACGCATCTTTTCACATAAAAGTTGCGTGGTTGCGAGCAAGCAAACTAGCATGCATGCACTGCAAGGTACTGCACTGCATAAGCTGTAAAATCCAAAAACTGTAATTGTTAGTCATGGCAAGTTAAAAAATAATAAACTTGGACGTACTATAAGCGTTAAATAATACTTAGTCTATTCTAATAATTTAATACGAATACAAACATTAATGAAGTAACTTTAAGGTTTGTAAAAGTCATCATAATTGACTAAGAGGTTACATTTACAATCAAAATATCAGGTTTTTCTGCCTTTGCTGTCGTGTAATGAATAATTTAAAATTATTAAAAACAAAACAAAACAAAAATATTTTTAAATTTTACAGTTGGTGCAGTGCAGTACCTTGCCATGCATGCATGTTGTACTATAAAACTTGAAAACAATGTACTTGGTATTACTACAAACATTAAGCATACTGGGTTAAGTATTGAATTAAGTACCAATATGAACTTTATCAAAGTAAATGTAAGGTAAGTACACGTAGTGATACTGACTTTATACGTAATTTTTAATGAAAAGTAAGTAAAGACTATTGAAAAAAGCAAATGCAACATTTTATGTATAAACTTATTTTAGTACTTGACATTAATATGTATTTCTAATTTTATGTTCTCAAATGTTTTCTATTTTTTTAACGCCAAGTTTATTATTTGTACATATTTTACCAGAGTAAAAAGTTTGTCTTTTTTTGTAGTTTAATAATTTTAAATTATTCATTACACGACAGCAAAGGCAGAAAAACCTGATATTTTGATTGTAAACATAACCTCTTAGTCAATTATGATGACTTTTACAAACCTTAAAGTTACTTCATTAATGTTTGTATTCGTATTAAATTATTAGAATAGACTAAGTATTATTTAACGTTTATAGTACGTCTAAGTTTATTATTTTTTAACTTGCCATGACTAACAATTACAGTTTTTGGATTTTACAGCTTATGCAGTACAGTACCTTGCAGTGCATGCATGCTAGCTTGCTTGCTCGCAACCACGCAACTTTTATGTAAAAAGATGCGTGCTTTCGACATCGCATACAGATGGCGTATAGGCGCTTCCGTACTGAAGAGAATTTTTCTTTTCTTTCATTCATCTTTTCTTTGGCAGGTATTTTTTAGCAGCAATGGAGGGACTTTTTTTTCTTAATAGTTGTATAGCACCATTAGCATAATTATTTTTTGTGGAATCGTCTTTTCCTTACGTTTTTTTGTTGTGAAGGACTATTTTATTTTTGTTACAATTTTATTGTTCACTCTACAAATAAAAACTCCAATGATCAATCACCCATGTTATGCGACAAAAATTTTATCGGATAACTTTCTGTGTGGTACACAATCTCATTACTTTACTTGCTTTTTGTACGTAGTATAGAATTTTATGATTAAATGTCAGCAAAGAGATAGTATGTGATAAAATGAATACTTAAAGTATATCTATTATTTACTCATGAAAACATGAAAAAACGTAAGTAAACAACATTAAGATTAGTATACTGGTATATGTTTACGGAATTTTATATAAGTATATTTTTGTCCAACAAATATAAACGTAACATTGTTAACTATACATATCATCAAACATCATTAATTTATGAAAAAAATGTACACATAAGAATAACTTTGATCTTATTATGCCTTTTAAGTATCAAAATTTACGCTCAGCGATAATTTAAAGTTACTGGTTATCTTAAGCGCGCTTGGCGTGTTCTTTATTATTGACACTTCTTTCGTAATAACATATAAAGATTCGGATATTTTACAGTTAAATTAGTTAGTTGCATGTAGTACATTTATGAAAAAAGTACAAAACAACGCTTACATTATTTTTCATCTTAGCAAACGACCGTCATACATCTTACCTATACAATTTTCATTTTGCCATCAATAACACATTTCTTTTTTTTTCAATAATTTTCATGTAAATAAATAATAATAATTTCAAACTATCTGAAACAAAACATTATGTCAAACTTTATCACTCTATATTATTTGATATTACATTGCAACAATTTCCTGGATTTAACTTTTTGAAAACCCTACCCCACAAACCATGTGATTAGTTTTAAAAAATCTTAAAACGAATAAAAAGGCTTCTATTACGTGATAATTATTCTTTTAAGATAGCATATATAATATTAAATTATCTTAAGATTTCACTAGATAACTTACAAGTCCAAGCACGGCAACTACCTTCAAACAGTACGTGAAGTGAATATAGCTTGTTGATATGAAATAAAAAAAACATTTTTTTTGGTGAATAATAAGATATTACTGCATTCATAATTAATTGTGCCTTTTGCTTAAGGTATTCAGTAAGTACAAGTAATTTTGCAAAACATTAGATAATGGAACTCTTTTCAAAAATGAGTTTTTAAACTCTCATTCAATGAATGAGTACATTTTGTTTAAAATACGGCTCGTTATCTTATGCTAACAATGAATAAAGAAATTAGAGATATTAAAAATAGCAATAACTAAGCTAAAAATTTTGTAATAAAACTTTAGCTTTGCGCTCAAGTTCAATGTCGATTACCATAGTTGCTCACTGCAGTAGATATATCAAGACCAGAGCTTATAGTCCTGCAGCTGGATATTCTGGCTACAGACGACACTCTGACAGCCATGCAGCAATAGACTGGCGACCTACGCTGACTTCCAACTTGGATCGTGAAGATGACCATGTGCCATGAAAAGAAAGTCGTTGTAAACGCTAACGTTTCTGGCATAACACCAGGAGACGTCTGGCTGGAGCATAACAAGTTTCAGTGGCCAAGGGCATTGTGCCATTTCTTCCGACCAACTTAAGGCTGACGCTAAAGCACCTTTTGCAACAACTACAAACTGAGGAGAATAACCTTAAGAAGTTCGGGCAGTCACGTCTGCTGAAAATAATATCAGCCTCTGACTGGAAGTATTACCACTGGCCCTTTTAGGGCCACCTTCAATCTTCACGTTCACCAAACCACCATCAATCTTATCGATCCTTTTTAGGTACATCTAACGTTAAATTATCTCGCCAACAAATACATATTTTACAACTATTTCTGGCAAATGTTTGACAGGAAATACTGAAAAAAAATAAGTTTTCCAAAACAAGATAAAAAAAACCGTGAAAGTAAAAACAGTGAACTTACGATACTTGCTACTGTTTTCGAAGTTTTTTTTTTCTCGCAAGCAGCTCTCTGTAACTACTATTTCTGTATACGAACCCACCTTCTTGAAGCCTATAATTAAGGGGTTATTTAGTATTATTTCAATTATCGCGTGCCACACGTATAGCTGATAACACGCTGGCTTACAGGTAGTAGCTACTGGAGCTTATACTCAGCCAGCAATTTACAAACTTTCCATCTTTTCTCCGACCCCCTGCACCCTACACGCTGCCATGCCATGTCGAGCAGCTGATAAGTTCCACGGCATTTTCAACGTTTGTTCGCCTTGGTCACGCGAATTATCTTACGGCTTGGTTGATAGTATACACAGGGAGAGAGAGCGTACATAGTGATAAAAATCAATGCCTCTGTTATTATACATACAGAAAAAACAAAGCTTTAATCGTGTATATGGGTATTGTGAAATTCGATCATAACTTTTTGTATTTTCATACAGGTCTGCGAACTATAACTGATGATGAATACAAAATTTTTTATACCTGAGGGATCGGTGGTAATATGCACGTGATTTCTATTTTCATGAAAATTTTATATGGTTATCCTAATTCTATGATTTGTCCATTATCACAGAGAGTTTAACAGTAATTTTTTTCATCACGCTAATTTCCTATTAACTTTATGTCGTTATTTTTGTTTTTACGCTATCTGTTCTGTATATTTCGCGAGTCCCTTTATTTTAGTATTCATAAGTCTTAAATATTAAGTGGCTTTATCCTTTGTGAGCTCTCCTCCTTAGCCATTCAGTTTATAAAAATCTGATTTTGTGTTAACATCTTGTTGCTTATAAAAATCTATGTCTCCACAATATAGAGAAAGAGAGAGAGTACAAGTCATTCCTAATATAATCACAATAAAAATGGTGGTAACATTGGTGATCGAGTTCATCAAATATTCCTAAATCGTTCTGTATATGACATTTATCATTCAAATTTTTACAAAGCAACTAGCATTGAAATAAAACTTCAATGTCGTACAATTATTTTCGTTCCATACATGTTAGGACGTTCTCTTAAAATATTATTGTTAGAAATTATGTTAGAAGTGTAATTGGAATAAGAAATTTAAAAATTATTTTAAAAGTACAAGAATGTTAAATTATCTGTGTCAACAAAGTAATGTCGATAACTATTACATGAAAATAAAAATCAAAGTAAATGTCAGCTTGAAAAATCTCTTCTGTCTTTAGTTTACTACTGTACTACAAAGAATTGAATTAATTTTACACAGATATCCTATACCAAATTAACTTTAAATATTACTTAGTTTGAGATCTTAACTTACGTTAAACGAGTGCTGATATGTAAAAATTGAATGCAACCTAAAGTTCTTGCAAATTAAAAACCAGTGGACAGTGGGTGCTTGGATATCCAAGTGAGAAGTTATACTATATATATATATATATATATATATATATATATACACATATATATATATTTATAGCAAATAATACAATTATAAATATAAGTAAACCCTGTATAAAACGATATTATGTACAAAGGTGGTGCAATTATCTTTGGAATGAGTATACCTATGTTAGTTGGGTGTGGTTTCAATAAATATTTTAATATCTAATAACAGAACAATTATAAACAATATTTTATGGCACAATACAATATAAACAATACGGCGGCTGGCCAGTACAAGACTGTGCTCTTTCATCAAATCTTTCGATGGTTTTAAAAAAACTTTCTAAGAAAATAAGAAATACTCATATGAAATAGCAGATCGTTCAACTGTACCCTTTTTTACATGTTTAATTTAAACAATTTGCAATTTTACATATAACCTTATGGAAAAATCACTTTAAATTAGACTTATAAGATCTACATAATACTCCCATTTTTTGTTTGTATAAAAGATTACTATTAGATAAACCTGTTTCATTTTTAAATAGATCTATACATTTTTTTTTTTTTTTTTTTTAATAACACAAAAAAAAGGGGTCAAGTATGCGTAAAAGCTTGTATGTAAGTTCATCCTTAAAAGAAAAATAATTTCTATCGTCGCAGCATATATTTGCACTCTTCACACCTCTGAATTTTGTTCTCAATCACAAAGGAAAAATTTTTAAAGAAGGATACGCTATAAAAATCAATTATTGTGTTTCTACAGTATGGAATTTTTTTATTTATTTATGAAAATTCTGACAACATGTGAAAAAATTGCATAATAAACAATAATTTATTTATTCTAAAAGTATCAAATTAATGATAAGTAAATGAATGTTCCAAATTTTTGAAAAAAACTTGTACCAAAAAAATACATTTTATTAAATAACTTATTTATTTAATGTAAAATAAAACCAAATAAATGAATACACAATAAATAAAAATTAATATTAAAAATAAGTTACGAGCTGTATTATACAACGAAGTAATCGGGGCTCCGTTGATGAGCCTGCTCACAGCAGAGTGGGTAAAGGGCTCGACCAGCTTGTCACAGGGCGGAGGTTCAAATTTCACTGGGAACTATTTTTTTTTTTTTTTTTAGAAATTGGTTAAAAGAAAAAAATAATTAAAATTCAAAATGTGTGGTGTGGTGGGATGATGTTGGGTGGTGTAGGAGGACCGGAAGTACGTCAAGAGGGGTGGGATGAAGGGGGAGAATCAAGCAGAATCCACTTTTGTTACACTTTTTTCAAGGTCACCAATCTGAAATCGTAGATTTTCTTTGTAGGGCCGAACGCGCCCATCTTATCTTACTATCTTACTAATATATAAAGCAAAGTCGCTAAAACCGTTGTAATCGCTAACCGCGAAAACTACTGAACCGATTTTGCTGAAATTTTGCACACTGATTCATGATACTTCCTAGATGGTTTTAGTATAGTTTTTATCTTAAAAAATTTAATAACAATAGCAATAAATGAGCTCAAAGTTTTGCAAAAATACGCCAGCTTTTCACTTTAGTTCAGTAAAATCCGCTAGGTGGCGTCGACATAAAATCGAAGCTACCTGCAACATAATTAAATAAGTGTGGTTATAATAGGCTGGAGCGTATCGATAGCTGTAAAGTCGAGCTTCGGCAGCTCATCAAGCCGTTCAGAGGATGCTGGTGATAGTCCTGCAGCTGGGTATCCCGGTTACGGACGACACTCTTCTCCAAGGGGGAAGGGACCTGAGTGTTCCTTCACCCTGAATCTCGACGAGTGTGATCAAAGAATAATAAATTACTTCCAACCGATGCCGTCTCTGCCAGAATACCAGGAGACATATTTAGCCAGAGCACAATTTGCACCAACTCTCCAGAGTTGTGTGGCAGTCCCACCATCCCACCTGTTGTAGTTAGAGAATTTGTGGCTACAAATGTAAGCAAGGAAAAACAGCTCTGAGGGTCACGGGAACCACAACGGCTTTCTTCTTGGTCGTCGCGTCCCCAACGCGCTTACCCACATGTTCCCGTCTAAAGATGAGCAATTGAGCAGTTGGTTATCCGGGGAACGACCCGAGACGAGATATTCTTTGGTCAGCGGCGGATCTCCCTCTATCACAGTCTCTGTACATCGAGACTCCCAGGGTAAGAATCAAGCAACCCGTAGCCAGCTCTTCATCATCAGGAATAATAATAAAGAATAGCCTGAAAGTTTCACCACTGGCGCTTTTTAGGGCCATTATAAGTATTTACGTTCCCTACTTAACCATCAATTTCATCGGTTCTTTTTAGGGGCCACCTTAGTGTAAACTACCTTGCCAACAAATAAATTTTTATTACCATTTCCGGAAGCGATTCGTCAACTAAAAGACTATATTAACTAAAGACGGGCACTATTAAACCAAGTCAGCCATTCACTAGCAGACGTCACCTGCAGAGTTTTTCTTTGCAAGGCTGGAAAACCCGGTAACCGACGACCCTATATTACCCTCTCGACTCTAAGAATTCAACCAGGAATTACTGATCCTCTCCAAGGTCTGCGCTGGGCAAACCTATAACAGCTATGAAGGAAAAAAAAACTTGAGCCAACGGGACAGCCTCCACTGGACAAGTATCTCTAACCAATCTTTCCATCTAAGATCACCAAAACAACTGAATCTGCAAAATAAAAAAGGTGCACAAGTATCACTAACCAATCTCCCCATCTAAGATCACCAAAAAACTGAATCTGCAAAATAAAAAAGGTGCTTTAGACACCAACGTTTTCGACGTTATACCGGGAGACGTTGGGAAAGAGCACTACAACTAGCCCCAAAGCTTCAGACTTTTTTATTTTTCTCCCGAGTAGTCTGGGTTTTCAACATCAGGCCAGAGAAGATCACCTTGAGGTATCCAGGCAGTCACAATTGCTGTTAACTGAAGACTGAAAGAGTTTACTTAATAAGCTCACCGGTCTTTTTTAGGGCCATCGGACGTCGAACTACCTTGCCAACAAATATATTAGAACTTAACAAAGTTGACAGAAAACAGCTTTTAGGGGTCACAAAAACTTTAAGCATGCCAAAAGTCGCAAGAGGGTGAATTAGAAAAACTTCCAGTGTATCTAATAAATACAATTTTGCTTAGGCGTCAAGAAACTGACGCAGAAAATTTATCGAGATTGAAACAGCAGCGTCAAAATCGACAAATAAAGAGTCTATTACGTGAGAGATAAGCTTTTTTTAACCCTCACAGCAATCTCTGAAATCTTTAAAGATCCTACTTCAGATTTTTTAATGAGTAGAAAATGTATTTGTGTTTTTGTGGCAATAAAAATGTAGGGTTTAAGGTCCAGGATTTTGTTGCTCTGGTAATAAAGTTGTGAGATATGAGAAAAAAAAATTTTTTTAATATAAAATTTTTGGGGGTTAAAAATCTTAACAGCTTTAAAAAATGGCCCTTTTCGTGAATTATACGGGAGAAACTGTAAATCAACGGCTTCTTATGGCCACCGATTATTTTATGGCATAAAGAATGCACGGTACTTTTAAGCATGATTTTTTTTTTTTTGAATTTTCACACCTTATTATTTGACCAAATAAACTATATGGATTCCGAAAAAATATGTTTTTAATAAGATGATTTTTGTTCTGAGATGTGTCAGGAATATGTGTAAAATTTCTAACTGAAAACGTTTCACATTACATGTTAACACACTACGGTGTTTTATTTAGTAATTCTCGGGCGAAGCCGAGACGGGGGGCTGCTAGTAGAAGTATATAACTTCAGAAAAAGTTATTTACAGGAGAAAGTCTTTTATGAAGTGCTATGGTCTCATTACCATAGAGATAATATAATAGAGGAAGTGAACTGTATATTCTTGTGTAAGTGGAAGCGTACGGTTAGTAGATAGAGGAAGACGACTGTTTAGGTCTTGCATCTCTCTCTGCTCTCTGCATTGATTGGCTGCTGCTTGACAGCGTATATAGTAGTAGTTGTAGTTGAACAGTAGGTAATTAGAGGCAGAAGGGCATTTAAAATAGCCAATCAGGATAAGAGCAGAGAGAGATGCAAGACCAACACAATCTTCTTTCTCTGTCTACCATCTGTATGTGGTCACGGCTTGTTCGCTTCCTCTATTATATTATCTTTATGCTCATTACACAACAAAGGTTAACGTTAAAAATTTGATTCAACTTCAAAATGGGCAAACTAAGTTCTGTTTATTCTGATAATAAATTTTTGCAATTGCCAAGATTATAGCAGTTAATTATTATTTATTATCTAATTAGATTTCTTACATAGCAGCATTAAAAAAAATTCTGTACACTATTTTAGTAATTGCAGATTTAAATTAAACGTGCTTGAATAAGAGCAACTAATGCATCTGCAACAGCTCAAACAATAACTGTATTTACAAGTACAGCTAATGCAATAGTCCCAGAAGCATCAGAAGCAGCAAATAAAAGTTGGACATCTACAAGTATACCAGCTACAATAATTAAAATAGTGTAACTGCCACCCACCGGAATAATTTATCCTTAACAAGATGCTTTGCAACGTTGAAAAAGATTTTTTTTTATAGAAACTAAATGATTTTTATTTTATTTGGGATACATACCAATATGTGATTTTTATCTTGCCAATATTCTTGTAAAATGTGTGTGCTATAAGACTTAAATGTCAACGTGAACTTTGATATATTCGAGAAACTAGTTGAAATGTACTAATATACTGTCACACGTAATCAAACTACGCGTTACCTTAATCTTACTAGCAGTACTTTAGCTACTCTATTCCTCCAAAACTCGACTCTCTTTATTTGTAAACGAGACGATTCTGCTCATTTTTGCGTCATTTCTTTTCTTCTAACTGAAGTATATTAGTGTCTACGATCACGTGCGGGCAGTTTTATTGTAAGAAATATGTACACTTCAAAAATTAATAATGTGTAGAGTAAGTTGTATTTCCGTTGATCAAGAATCATGAAATATGTTATTAAAGAGTTTATTTATACCTTGTTCTTAAAAGTTAATAAATAGATATGGCAAACTTTACAAAAGACTCGTATTCTTTAAGAAAAACCTCAAGTACTACAGAAGACCTTGGAAGTCATTAATATTAAGTGTTTTCTTAGAAAGGAAAGACTTTTTTCAAGGCAAGTTTAACAGAGTTTGCTGTAAAAAAATGTGTTTATTAAGTTCTTCATTATTTTTCATCAGATTTATTGACGAAATCACAACTTTGTATAAAACAGCAAATATTCGTTTCACTTTTCTGACCGATGCATCAAGCAAGAGAAAACGAGAAGCACCAGTAGCCCTACAGCTCGAGGGTTCACTATAGAGAATCTCGCAAAAGTTAGTACACGCAGCCGACGAAACATACCTGTTAAAAGCAGGGGACACTGTTCGCATCAACTACGGAAGCGCCTATGCGCCACACACGACCTCTCGTGAGGTGGTGGCTTACTAAACAAAAATCTCCCAGCCACCCGTGAGTGAGTGAATAATATTTCCTCAAAATTTTGTCCGAATGCCTTGACAAATCTGACGTTAAAATAATTTGTTTTTTCTTTGGTAATCTTTCTACAGTAGTGCGTATCTATTTCAATGATGCAACTTTGTAACTAAAGCTTTATTTATAAATACTAAGTAAGTAGGGTTCGATTTTACATTGCCTTGGTGGACTGGAGGACTTTTTTAAAAGCACCTTCTGCACATTGCTTCACAAAGCAGGTAAATATACCTATTTTGGCTAAATTCATAAATAATATCTAACTCTCATCCGTGTTTTTAAATTATTTTTTATTAGATGACATTAAACAAGTATTACTTGTCTAAAATTAGGAAATATTATTTGAAAGAGTATTCCTACAAATAGATTTTGAAACGGATAAAAGAAAAGCATGGGATTATTATTTCCCTTAGAAATTTGTCAAGAATACTTAAGAATAACAATTTAAGAAGAAAGAACGTGGAAGAAAGTAGTGTAGAAAAAATAGCAACAGCAATAATTATTGAGTTGAAAGGCAGTAGAAGTATCCTAGGGTATAGAGCAATGTGTCAAAGACTAAAAAAAATGTACAATTTAGATGTAAAACAGAAAACAGTTCTAAAATTATTAAAGATTATTGATCCAGAGGGTGTTGAAAATCGACGTAGATATTGATTGATAAGACGGACATACAAAGTGCCTGGGCCTAACTACATCTTGTTTTGAGATAACAACCCTAAAATTATCGGATATTATTATTGCAAATTAATAGAAAAATTGAAATACTTACCTTTCATTATAAGGACAGATCATGAAACAGAAGTTGTGGTAATGGAGAATATTCATGTAGCTCTACGGTATCATCATACAGATGATAATGCTGGAAAAGCTAGTTTTATCAAAGGAAAGAGTGTACATAATCAGTGGATTGAATCGTATTGGAGATTATTTAGACAACAAATGGCAGATTTTTACATCAGATTGTTCAAATTAATGGACAATGCTCAAGTGCTAGACA
The DNA here is from genome assembly GCF_036245765.1 of Copidosoma floridanum. NCBI lineage: Eukaryota > Metazoa > Arthropoda > Insecta > Hymenoptera > Encyrtidae > Copidosoma > Copidosoma floridanum. Next base: position 11,231,549 of record NW_028321883.1, read on the forward strand.
TCACCAATCCTATACATGTTGAAAGCCTACGCTTTTGTTTTGGTAATGTCATAAAAAGAAACATGTGATTGACTAAAAGAGAGTGGAATGAGCATACTATTAGAAAACAGAAAAATCCTAATGCTGTGAGTGGCAAGCCCAACGAACTCTATCATTGTTCTCAATATCCGCAAATAAAACGTGGTCCTAGAAGAATACTATATTACAGGATGATTTTTCTCAATTTTCTATGAACAATTGTATTTTGGGTATTAAATATAAACGAAAAATAAGTGTGGGATCGTGTGTGATAGATATGAGCGTGACGTTACAAATGTAATCAGCGTAGGCAGTAGGAAGTTGTTCTGAAATCACCGGAAGATTCGACGAAAGTGCACAGTCTTGGACTGGCCAGCCTATATATTATTTTTATTGTACTGTGCCGTTATATATTGTTTATAATCATTAAATTATTACATATCAGTTAAAATTACACTTAATCAACGTCGGTATACTCATTCTCATGATAATTACACCATTTTTGTACACAATATTGTTTCATAGAAGGTATTTTTATACTCAAAATTACATTGTTTGCCATACAATTTGTCAGAAGAATAACTTCATACTTGGGTATCCAAGCACCCACTGTCCACTGGTTTGTTTAACTGTTAAATTATAAACAAATTTCAATCGTTTCTACATGAACCATATCCTAATTTGTATCCACTTTCCTCGAATTCCAGTAGAATAGCAAAAATAATCTCTCTATAATCGTTTTGTAAACATTCTACGTTCTTAACCAATACTTGCTTAATATCCTTGACAGCTTCATGAATGATATATTTACATTTTACTTATTTTTAGAATAAGTAGAATACTTTTGAAACTGTAGTCTTTTTAAAATAGTTTTTATATTTTTTTTCAAGTGTTAATTTGCCAAGTTTCAACGTTCATCTAGACATAAAAAATCATTAACGTTTTTTTTATTATACTCGAGTATTACATTCAATTGGTCAAAATTAAAAAGTTATCCTTAAAATAAAAAGAGTGAGCATCAAACGTATGTTTAAAAAAAATTTACTAACTTTTTAAAAGAATGGGCTTCAGTCATTTGAGACCATTTAGGGCACTTTATAGTTTTAATACTTTCCAGTTTCGTATAAATAACACTATGTGTATGTATCTATTATAGTCTACACCTATACCTATTATTTTCATGAGGAAAGGCAACTGGGTTCCCTTTTCCTGCCCAGTTACTCGGCACTCGCGCAGGGTTGTCGGAAGGTGGTGCAAAGGCGCTTCCGTAGCGATAAGCAAACTATGCCCCCAATAACCCAATGGGTAAAAACAAACTCAAAAATGTTCCTTGCGGCTTCTCTTGACAAATTTTTAGACTTTCCTTTTTCCTTTCAAGAATTAAATCTTGCACTAAATGATAGAAACACTGACTCGGTTTCTTGAATGAATGGAATGGACTACAATGTCAAGAGTTGACCAATTAAATACAAGCTTTTCCTGCTTGATGAATTCAACGAAATATTCGAATCCAGACAATAACCCTTATGCTTGGAAGGTTTACGTCCATTTAATCAAAAAATCGTACAGTGCTCGGCTGAGGCCTATTTTCTTCACTATTTGCTTAATCAAGCTCTCGAAAACTCTTCTAAAAAATCGCATGCAATGGTGAGCCAAAAGCTCAAACCTTTTCTTCAAAGACCAACATAGTTTTAGAAAATGCTCTTGCATCGAAAATTTGGCACATTTCTTTTTAAGTGCTCAGGAAGCTGTAAAAAACAAAGATATGTATGCAGCCTTTTAGACATACAGTTAGCCTTTGACCAGGCCAATATAGATATATTGCTGCAGGAATTAGCTGACATGGGTTTTTCACCCTAAATTCTAAGATTTATAGGTCACATCTCACAGGCCAAGCGTATTCGCATTCGACAATCCACAAGTACGTTTTATCTTTCACACAGAGATGTCCCTGAAGGATTAGTGCTCAGCTCGATTTTATACGCCCTCGGCACCTCCTCTATTACTTCTGAACTATTTAAAAATGTCCACATATCTCAATTTGCTGACGACTTCGCAATCTTTATTAAATCTGACCCACTTAATGATGGTATAGATTTAGTGGAAAACTCTTATAATGTCCTAAATTCAAATCTCAATACAAGAGGTCTCAATCTAGCATCTCACAAGTCATACTTGATACATATTAACAAGAAAGGTATCAAATCAGGTCAAACTGAAGTTTAAATAACTACATATATTTGCAAGACAAATGCTTTAATTAGTTAAACAGGAGTTGACAAAAATAGAAAAAAAAATACAAGGAATACAAAAATAAACTGCAAGAGGAAAAAAATCAAGAACACGAGTTTTGTAATAAAACATTGAAGACAATACTGTATGAGAAGTTCCAAGAAGAAGAAAGTAATGTATTAAAATACTATTCATATTAATTAATTATGTCTACGTGAAAAGTACTATAAAGTTCATTGAAGCATGAAATAGAGCCTTAGAATAGATCATGCCTTGGATGCTGTATGATGACCATTGGTGCAAGAATAAAGGTTATTCCTTGGAGGATCTCATTCCATAAATGAGATAAAGATATATGTATCTATTATTCTCTCTCTAAGTCGTTAACGGGTAGAGGGTATCCATATATATATGCAGCATTCTCATCTCGCACAGCAGCTTACTAAATGGCTGTTGATGCCTGCTTTATTGATATGCTTAAGTAAAATTATCTAGTATTCGTAAAGAAATTTTGGAAAATTCAATTCCAAATTTCATTCTCAATAGGTTTTTTTTTTTAAGTACTACGTAATTAAGTAAATTAGTTCCTTTATTTATATAATACGTAAACAAGAAACTTGTTAAAAGTTTAATTAAGTCATTCATAATTGATGTCATTATTCATTTTCTTTTTGATTGACAGTACTGTTAATCCACATGAATCAGTTTTGCTTTTCAATAAGCCACGATAAAATGTAATCAAACGTTAAAAAATTAAATCCAATTATATGCATTCATTACATAACAAAATAATTATTTCAGGAATCAAGGCACAAACTACACAAGGTACATTTTTAAGTTTGCCCGTAGAAAATAATTTCTTACCAGTCGGTAAAATCCAAAAGTCTTACAATACGGTACGTATTTTTTAAGTAATTTCTTTTTCTGAAACTTTTAAATAAATTATTTAATACATGTACCATAAAAAATTATGATTTCAGATTTGCAGGAATCAATGGTTGTCCTTAACAACATGCAACAGCATTGTAATTTCATAAAAAATACAGTCTCAGTTTGTTGGGAACTGAGACATTGATGAAAACTATCATGAGAGGTAAAGTCAGCGATAAAAGTCTGGGTAAAAGCAAAAAAGGTGGATTGATTTTTGACACTACTGATATGAAAAAACTAGATAGTATAAAAATACTAGCGCTTCAAGGTAAATCAAATATATTTTATTTACATAACTTTTATGTATAGTGTATATCTATAGATTACAATTTTTATGTACCATGTTAATTTTAGTAATATTAAAAACATTGTTATGAATAAAATATTTTTCCACAAATTTTCAGCCTCTAATCACAGTTTGAATATACTTCTCGTAGTAAAATCAAAGGACCGTTTTTTTAAGCAAAATCACCATGTTAAATACTTACGTGATGACAAAAATTTAATATTCAAAAAGGGAGCAAAGAAAGAAGGTAAAAAAATCAGTTAATAACAAATTTCGTTATTTTTATTCAAAATAATCTAAATACTGTTGGTTTCTTTCAATTTTTATATAGAAAGCTTCAAGTCTTACACTATAATATTGCAAACAAGAGTCGTAAAGACAATATTAGTCAGGATTTAATGGCAAATGTCCAAGATAAAGAATCATCATGCGGAGTGGTTGATATCTCTACGGGAAAAATGATTCAGTGTTCATGATATGATATTTTTATGAATAAAGTTAATAATGTAGAAATCGAATGTACTGCTGAAGATATCAATATAGAGTACTTCACAGTTGACTCTGATTCACTTCGAATCGGAAACCTCATCAGTGAGAATAGTTTTAGGAGTATGAAAATGGATTCCAATTTGTGAACTTCGAGAGGGTGAGCAGATAATGCTATCAAGCTTATATTCTTATCAAATATATTAAATCGACTACAATAACTATTATTTATCGGTATGTCTGCTCACTCCTTCAAAGCTCGCTAAAGTCAATCAACATATGTTTTGATTCAATTAATTTTTCCATTTATACTAACGAAAATATTGTTACCAAATTTGTTCATTTATTTGAAAGTAAATAATTGAAATTATTTGTTAAGTTGGCTGAAATTTTGAATTAAAAGATATTTGTGATATTATAACGAATAAAGATAATTATTTGATTTTATGTATAATGAGTATTTCTGTTAGTAAAATTTTTTATTTTTAAATAAGAATCGATTTATGTAAAAGGAACTGTTTATTATTATAATCATACGGGATTTATTGGCCAGGCAGAGGGTCAAGCCCATGATATCGCTATGACACTATTCTGACATTTGTAACTTCTGCCCTGCTATAAAATACGGATTAAATTCGATTGAAACCGATTCAAAATGATGCTCACTTGAGTGGCTGATGTTGCTGGGAACAAGTGTCCGTTGATTACATGTAATGACTCCAACTTATCTCTTACGCTACGTCACGTAAATTGACGTTATTTAATGTTCTAAACTTCTCATGAGTTGTACAACTATATGTACAAATATTTATGAAGTAATCGATTTAATTATTTGACGCCTTTGTCGGTTACATACATTATATGCATATGGATATAGGATGCAGGGGGCAAAACCCTAACTAAAAATTATCAAAAGGACTCGATAAGTATTAAACAGATATAATTTTCCTAATAAGCATATTACACTTAGGATTACTACAAAATACAGATGATGCCTAAATTTAACATATTAATTATAGAATATGCGAAGAACCATTGAAACCGAGGCTATTATTTCGTAGGAAAACCTGCAAAGCTATACAGAAAGGTAGCTCTGGTTAGATGATGCTTATATACTATTGTTCCTACTGGGGATGCAGTAAATGTCCAGACATCACGATAATGCCCCAAGGTAGGAGAAATGATTTCTACGGTTTGCTCGTGGAATTCGAATATAGAACTCAGTTTACAACAAATTATTCACGGTTATACTTTTAACTCTTTGATTTTGCTAGTCGTAGCTTGTTTAAAAAATGTTTAGGAAATTAGAATATCATTTTAGAGTCATCATACAACACAGTATTTTATAACATACTGGTGCTCAGTGATGAATATGGATTAAATTCTGTGATTGATTTTGTTTAATCGTTTAATAGGTACTTCTCACTGCTGTCAAATTTGTAAAGCTGATCCAGAAAAAATACAAAGTTTAAAAGAAGAATAACAAATCTCACTTAAGACCCAAGAAAATTATGAATTATATTCATTAAAACGAAAATAAGAAAGCCCTATTGCATATTACCTTGCCTAAATAGCAACAGTACTTTTTTGTCCTTCAGTAATAACGAGAGCAAACATACGTTGTGGCAATAAAGGTCCGTACGAGTAATCGAGGCACACAACTGCTATAAGCTTGAATTAAGTAACGAAAAGTAGTTGAAGACATTTGGATTCGTTCATCAAAATTGATACGCAGTGAAATCAATATTGAAGCATCAAAACTTAACTTTTAGAGAGCAAGACATTGATAGAGTGAGGCGAAACGCTGGTATTGCTATAGTTGTAAGACTTAACGAAATTTACCAAAACTGGTTTCAGAATTTCACGATGCTCTGGATCAACTTTAATTTATGATGCATACTAGTGAAATATGTGTTTTGGCAAACGATAAAGCAACTAAAACGATATTGTTTATTACCGTCACAAGTCTATGGTACTTATAAAAATATCTAATAATTTTTGTCGATGGAACTTTTTACAGTTGCCTGAAATTTTTTAATCACTTGTTTACAATGCATAATGTATAAATAGTAAACTATAATTGTCGAGTCCAAGTGTATTTACTTTCGTAGGAGTTCTTCAAAATGTATAAACAGAAGTATGTATTAAAATGCGCCGTAGAGGTACACAATCCAAAGAAACGCAAGAAAAAGAAGAATTCTTAAGAGAACAAATGCTGGAATATCAACAAAGAACGATCTCTCAATTTAATTTTATTCGAAATTTTTCAAAAAAATTTTTACCTGTTTATTAATAGTTTACAAACATATTTTACTATTTTTTAGTATACAATTCACTGACGAAGATCTATTATACTGAATGACAAGAACACGTTTTACAATAAAACGGATCTATTAAAACACATCAGTTATTTTATGAAACTGCCATTCCGAAGCCTGGGTGAAGTGTGACGTAAAAAAGTCTAACATTGACAAAAATATATAGACCCGGGTTCCAATTCATCACTCATTAAAAAATACGATAATAGCCTGGCTCCAGTTCGACACTACTTAAAAAAGGAGATAATTCTTCAATCCAAATCTAACACTGACCAAAAAATGTATGTTTAATCGATATTTAAATGATAGTAATCACTTTTACATTATAAATAATGTTTGCATTGATATGCTGTACTGTTGGTTCAAAGGAGTTTGTGCTGACGATTTAGTCATCTTACACATAGATTTTAAAAAAAAGTATTTTAGCTAAGAATTACTCAATCTGAAGATTAAAACTTTAAAATTTGCTGGCTACGATAACGTAAAATGAAAATAAGTGCTTAATCAACCAGTGGCATCAAAAACTGAATACAAATAATAGCTGCAAAAAAAGTTCTTAACATGGGCACAACGTTTTGTACTTTTGATATTATAAAGACATTAAATACGGAAATTGTGGTAAAACAAGTTTCACGTTTTATGTTTTTCTAAGAAGATTCTTTCACTACCTATTGAAAAAACCTGTACAAAATTTTAGGTTGAAATATTAAACAGAAAAAAGTTTGGAAGCATTTTCGTACAACGGTCTCGCACCGCCAAGTACTTTTTTGTTTATATTTTCGTTTATAACTTTAAAAATCAATGATTGACCTTCGAGCTCCAAAGTGTTATTCGATTCTAAGTCTGAAACTTTCTTCACTTTTCTGGCCTAAGCTCATAGTATACTAATTTCATAGTGGGCAAAATTTCAAAATAATGCACGTACTCAAAGATGATAAGCGTGATTGAAAATTATAGTAGAGCAATAAATTGCATTATTCAACAACGTGCATCGCATAAGCATAAATAATACTTGTATCACAGCATCCGCACGTACTGTACATACAGGCACGCTAGTACGTGCAGTTCGTAAGCTCGACAGTGTGAAATACTGCTATCACGTAAACGAATTTCCAAGTGAGCGTTGCGCTCGCAGACAAGTGGAACGTTGTGACGTCGATCATCAATTATTTAGTCAAACATTAGTCTACCCTTAAAATGAACTAAACCAGGCCTCATGCTTATCCAAACTCCATGATTTACATAATACACTGCATTTTCTTCGTAAAAGGGAAAAACGAATATTTGTATTTTTATGTACGCACGAGATATCCTTATGAGCTCAAATGCATGCATAATGTGACACCACGTGAGCGTGTAAGTTACGGATTTCACGAGAGAAGAGGGAAAAAAGTAAATCGAAACCAGTTATGCGAGCGGGCTTTCTGGCTCCACGTCATTTTATTTTCCACCTTCATCTCGTAATTGCGTCTTTTTTCCGCTTCGGAAGAAGGCACACTTATCGCAATCGCCAGGAGACGTGGATGATTGTCGCGTGCGTGGTTCTAGAAACCGGAACATAAAATTTCGCGCGTAATATCCATTCTCCAGCGTCCCTCTGTCTCTCTGCTTTTCTTGGGCTCTGACTCTTCAACTTGTGTTTTCTTGGGAAGAGAGTAGATGCTCGTAGGTATCTAGTAAGAGAGAAGAAAGCCGGGGGCGCAAAGCTAGAGAATTTGAATGTGTGTGGATTATGTATGTGTCAGTGCACGTGGTGCGCGCAAGACCAGGATATTCGTGCCATAAATAATCCGAAGATAACATTACGGAGCGTGTGAATTATACCCTATGTATATTATGCTAGAACACAGGAGCGCGAGAAAGACGAGGACGGGAGAATGAGAAGCTGCCGGCTGCGCGTGCTCCCCGAGTCCTCCTGCACTTCTCTGGCTGGGACTTTTCAGTAGTTTGCACGAACAACTTGCTCGACGATTTCTGCTTTGCATCGCGCGGACGTGTTTTCCGCGTAATTAACGACCATAAATGAAATTTTCCTATCCTGTTTTTCTTCCTTGCTCTGCTAGCTTTATACCTGACGTAAGTATGCTTGCACCTCCAAGCCTATGAAATTTACTTTTAGTAATTTTCCACAATAATTTTATTAACAATAAATTTTATTCTCTTTTTTAAGAATAACCCTTAAACACGCTGAACTATGCCTATAATCTACAAATCCTAATGTACTATGTTTAATTTTTTTCACACTTTTATCAAAGAATCATAAGTAGGGACTTTAAATCCATAAAGTATACCTTAGAACATGGGACACAATAAGTAATTTTTCAACATACACCTAAGAGACGTTACATTATATTAAAAACTTCAATTCAACCTTATTCCACTTCACTCGCAGTCGAGACTTGCAATAATTTTCAATGACAGCTACACCTGCACTTAAAAATCGACTTTTTAGGTTTTAACAAAATAATGGGCTAACTGTTAATACATATACACACAAGTATAGATACACATGACAATTAGAGCTATACCTAGGTGATTAAGCGCATAAGTTGTTACTATAACGTGAGAGTCCCGTCATCGCACACACTCATTTACTTCTCTCTTTCGTACATTATTTATGAATTGGGTGTGAGCAAACAGCGTTGGGTTAGGCGGAAATGATTTTGCATTTTTGTCACTAGGACCTATATATAGCTACAGATCCTAGTGATAAATATTATGCAAAAGACGAGTAGGGGGCGGGAGGACCGGAGGAAGGCCAGTGGTTCTCGTTTCCGTTCTCCTTAATGCATTGTATATAGCAAATACAGCCATCTAGCATTTGACAGCTGATTGCCGTACAGTTGCAGGTATAAGTTAATTTCCTTATTCTGTTGTGATTTTCATAAATTACAGTAATTTCAAGTAAACGATATGGTTTTTGCGCTATTGCAAGAAGAAATTTGTAAACTCAGGTAACTGCACTTGATGCGTCATATTTTACACAATATGTGATAGTAGTTGACATTTTCAATTAACCTCAAGTGATTATTCATTAAACTATTCAAGTTGTATTTCATTCCTTATATTCTACAGTTGTGATTAAGTAATAAAAATCATGCAGATTTTTATAAATTTGACTTATTCCTTGCTTAGTTGCCATAGTATTTAAGTACAGGTACATGCCTTATACGTTATTTATGCTTTGTTTTATTTTTAATAGCTAAAATATAATTGTAACAATTGAATGGGAGTACCAACAGAGTTTCGGACATTTCCTGAAGCTAAATATTTAGTATTCTACAACTACTATGACTGCTTGGCTATTCCAATAACTTTTTGTATTTACCTGCATACTTAATGGGTCCTCAAAATCTAGTTGTTAATTACATTTTCCATGAAAACTTGATTCAAGAAGATAAAAGTTGAGGACTCTATTCTCCTTCGTGTTTCTCAACGTTGCTAAGGAACTGTAGGGCCCACACCAACTGGACCAGGATTTTGGCCTGGGTTCGACGTCCAATTAGCTTGTTCGTCTCAGCATGCTGGAGTAGCACTACCTGTTTCCCTATGATGAAAGATGTTGCCCAGCCTTCAGGTACTATCATTCATGAACTGAGGTGATACGATAGGCAAGAGGAGGTTAAGCGTGTATTAAGTAACTTTTTAGTTGATTATCACCAGCAGTAAGTAATAACGATAACAGTAACATGTTAAATAACTTTAATTTTTTTTTTTTAATATTAACAGGCTCTCACTATGAATGGTGTTCATACACCCGCATACATACAAATATAAATGTGGCCTGCTATCAGGAAAGATGTTGACACTGCTGCTGTTGACACAATCGAATCTGGAAAAACTTGGATATTTGGTTCTAATGTTAAGTTGTGTGACAAATCGTAAAAAGGTATATCATTGATTTATAACTGTACAAATTAACTTTATCTGGTTATGAAATACAAATAATTTTCAGCAATTATACCAATAAAACATGTACTCGATTCACGTACACGCTTAATCGAGGATTTAGCTAATCTAATACTAGAAAGGTAACGACAAGAAGTGAGCATAAAATTTTTCTCGGCTGTACAAGTAACTAATATAACATAAATGATTTTTTTTTTTTTAGGCATTGGAAAATAATTAAACGCCTTAATATCATCGGCTCGGGTCGACAAAATCTCCTTCATTAAGGAAAAATGCAAGTTGTTGCTGTATCAGACAGCTGGACTAAAATACTCCAATGTCTCCAATATCATTCATAGAAGTGTTTATTCCACAGCCCTATATACGTATTGGCTCATTTGTGAAAGCAGCTACATACTGCATAGCTACAAGGAGAATGCTAATTTTTTATTTTAAAGACAAAATGATTAACTTTTTAGGCAAGTTATTTTCTGTAATTGAATTGAACTAATTTGAATTAAAATTTTTTTTTTAATGTTCTACATATTTCTCCTTCTTTCAAGATGTTCTTATAAATTACTCGTTAAATGAGACAATAGTATTTTGCGTTAACAGCGAAGAAGCTATCAAATTCAATAACTATCTTTCATCGCCGTATAAAATCAATGTTGGTGCACGAAGACATGGAAATAATAACAATTAAAGATAAATCAAAGGATACGTTAACATTAAGCATCCAAAATAAACAAAAACATTTAAAAATATTACTCATAGCAATCAAAGAAATTTGGTATGGATATTTCTCTGGATTGTATTTTGTAGTTATTAACATCCATCAAATTGTATCAGAACTTTAGATTTCAGATGTAAAATTTCTAATTCAACATACAGTTACCAATATTTGTAAAACTAAATTTGGCAAAAGATTTTTTGCTTGTATGAACAACTGAATTCAGGTAGTTTAATCATATTTCTATCTTGATATGTCGAAAATTTAATTTTGAAATATTTTACCGATTCAGGAGATGAAAAACAATTGCAAAGTCATAATTTTATTTGAGGGACTTAAGAAAATCTTTAATCTTCATATTAAGTAATACATTTTTTAAAAAGGTTGAAAGTAGATCTGTCTCATGGTTGGGAGAAAATACCTGACGTAAGTATTTATTTATAGGTAAATTGTAATTTATTTCAATGCACTTAAGAGTAACGGTGATTATTTATTTTTTTAATACCAGGGCTTAAATAAGGCAGAAATTCTTGAGAAAAATAATTATTCTCTTCGTGACCAAATTGAAATTTTCGGATGTTTTAAAAATAATTCTTGTTCATACTACCATCGTGTAATAGCTGCTGTTAATAAGTCAACATTGGACGCATACATCCATGTAACTTTTTGGTGTTACGTAACAAGACTGCATATTTCATATTATTCTAAATCCTATATATTGTTGTTTACAGAGGTGGTGAGCTGAAATTAATCATCGTGGCTACAAATGGCACAAATTATTTGGCTGCTTGGACAAGAAAAGTTATTAAAACATTCAAGAAAATGGGCAGCGAGAATATCACCAAGCAGTTTAAGAACATTTGTGCTGTTCGTATACTACGTCATCTTCTCTCATAACTAGCAAGATTTTCAATTTCATCATTTCATGCTTTTAGATGTTATTACAAGAAAAATTTTTTTGTTTCACAAGTTTTGCTCTTGTAAACTGATGTAATTTTTTCATGAGTTTTGCAAATAATTAAAAGTATTGTTATTTAAATTCTATAAAACCTTATATTATTTTTCTGTTATACGTTATAATTTATACAATTCTATGTAATGTATACATAATTGGAGATTACTTCCGTTCTGAATAGAAAAAAATAATTAAGGCTTTCAATCTTATAGATTTGTCTATTTCTTTTCATGTATGTCTTCATTTTTCTCTTCAATCATCCTTATTCATACGTTATTGCATTTTGTTGTATTTTTTATTTTATTTTTTTTCTTCATGTGATGGTTGCAATACGTATATAAGATGGGAGTAAAAAATTTTTTTGACGCTAATACTGATTATAAAATTATTGCTTAGAAAAATGGTTGCTTCGTATATTATAAAACTATTTTAAAAAGTTTTAAAATTTTTCAAACACTTCTGAGGAAACAGGTAATAAAACAAGTAGTGCTACATATTTTCAGATGAGTTCGTGTTATTCATTAATTGATGAAATGTTTACATGATTGTTTACAATTACCTCAGTTTTTTGAATAAATTATTTTGTTTTCAACAATATCGTGCAATGTTTGTACTTTCATGATTGAACTTAGTAGCGTATTAAAAATGAATTAGTAGTACGTAAGACGTTTGTAAAATATATATTCCTTATTTGAATACTTCAATTTTAAACGTTAAATTGAGTCAACATATTGTTACTTACATTCGATTTGGATTGGATCGACTTCTGTCGATTTTTTAGTTAGGACTGATTGACGTACAATGTGCTCATCACCTTAAATTTGTTCCCGCTTCCCACTTCCCAGTATCAACCGACCGGAATCAAGACGAATTAGTTATCTCCGGTAACATTTCAACGAACGAAGAGCTCGCCTTTCAAGTATTTACATACTTCAGACAAAGCTCACGTCAAGTTGTAGAATAAAATAAAATGCATTTAAAGGTAAGTTTCATGCAATGTGTAATTGAAAGACGCAAATTCAACGGTAATTTAATACTACTAAAATACCAAGTTACTATTCATTTTTTACTTTGGAATTACGTTCGTATAATTTTTCAAACTATATATACAGGATACTATGGTTGACAATATTATATGACTGAATAATAAGATACTCAACATTTTTAAAGAAATTTGATCAGAACAATGCACAAAGTGACGCGCGGCTTTGATAAAATGTGACTACTCAAATTAAATGTACATTCGGAGGAGAATGGTATTTATAAATTACATTTCCAGAGTAGAAAAAAATTTCAAAGGAAACGATTGAAAATTAAGGATATTTCCACATGTAACTGAAATCTATCAAAAATCCAGAATGGTGTTCGAGGTTTTATAAACAAATTAAAACTTCATCGACCTGCGTAGCACGCATGAAATATATAAGTTATACTATGATATGTATTTTTCACGACATAAAAAACACAATGTACGTACGTCCATTATCGTTTTATCCTCATGCTGTAAACAACTTTCGTGACAAAATCTTTGGCACAAAACACAAGTAAAACGTCTATCCGTTTTATTCCTAAAACAAAGTAAACATTCATCTCTTATATTAACTTTCAACAACTCTTTAGCAACATAATCTCTATATTCTGTAGGATTAAATTGTAAATCATAATTACTTTGGCGTCCTAGTACATCCATATAATACATAACAAAAACGCCGCAATCGTAGCTATCACTTTGTTGAGGTCGTAATCTACTACAGTGAATGTGTTTCCACGTTGTAGTATTCAGTGAGTTGATATTTATTGTTGATAATTCACTTAAGTATAAATTAAAGTTTTTGAAAGCTTTTTTTGAACGTTCTTCGATATTGTTCTCATTCGTCTCGATAAAATTAGGGTTAAGATGATAAAAAACTTTATAGTGTACATCAAGTATAACGAGAGTCCAGTGATTGTTGAGACACCATGGCATTATAACATTATCGTTAATTTTCTCTTTAATATGAAACATGCTCCATAGAGGTGGAGGAATATTACTTTCTATCGAATTCAATATGATACCTGATTGTCTTGACGGGATGTAAACTGTTTTTTCCCAGTTATCTCGCCGCAGTTCCGCCCAGGCATCAACGACGTCACCATTGATGTATTCACGGCCAAATAATGTCTGGTACTCTTTTGAAAATAATAATATATCGGAATTTGTACTACTATTAAAATTTTTTATCCCACATAGGGTTGGGTCTTTTACCCCTATATCTTCTGACAGTTGCAGTCTTTGAAGAACGATGTAAATAATGTGTCGGGTCAAAAGCGATATCATCATCATGAACAGCATCCTGGACTATTTTTTCAATTTCAGGCGTAGGGATGATTTTTTCAACAATTTTTTTGCTATTATGTTTTACGCAAAGTAATTCATTAGAATCATCTTGAATCTCTCCAATATTTGGTGCTATATTCATACCTATTTCAGAGAAAAACTCAATTGTTGATTCGGCATTATTTTCCATCGATGTATGCATCGAAACGACTTTCTTTAAAGATTGTGTTTCAATATTACTAACAATTTTTGCTTTGGGTGGTCTGCAAACGCTAGTATTTGTAAAATTTTCTAAATCGCTTACACTTAAAGAACAAGCTGAATCTTCTCGTGTAGCCAATTTTTTTCGTGGACTATAATATTCGTCATCAATACTGGATTCCATATGGTTAACTTCATCATTTACACAGGAATTATATTTACTTTGAAATTGTTTGTCTTGCTCCCGACACATACGTATCAAGTGTTGTAATATAGAAATCGAACCGTACTGCTCGGGGTCAGTGGCTGAAACGTTTTCTATTTTTCTCTTGATAATTTGTTTTTTTATTTTATTTAACTTTTTTAGATCACTAATCATTTCTTCTGAAGGCTCGAATGTCAAACAACCTCCTTCATCTTTGACATATTGTGCAGATAGCAATATACCCTTCATACTTTCAAAGTTCAAGCGATTTCGAGGTTTTGTTTTTTCCAATCCATATTTACTCCAAACTCTTTCAGGTGTCACATTAGAGTTCGGTATACACAATACGCTAAGAGCAAAAGTTGAAATATTTTTAAAAAGCAGTTTATTATCGTCCTGTTTATCCTTAAGCATTGCCCAAAATTTGCCAGCATCTTTCATAGCTTTTTCATCATCGGAAAAATTATACTCTTGTAAAAGTTTCCATTCTGCATTAATCGCATTTTTTATGCTTTCCGACTCCACTCCCAATACTTGAAAGAAAGATATGGTGTCATTTAGATCAGGATGATCCTCATGAAAAGATAAACTTAATGCATTACTTGGATTAAAACATCTCAAATGAATTAAAGTTTGATTTTTTAAATCAAACCGACTTTTCAATTGGACACATATCTCCTTCAGGAATCTTTGACAAACCAAAAGAAATTCTTTTTTGTCCTCATCATCGATTTTATCATCTTCGTTAGTATTTAATAGCTTTTCAGTTTGAGAACCAATAGAAATATCACTTAAATCTTTGAAAAAAGTAGCATCAGTTGGATCTACACTTTCCAGACCGCTGATGGCAATGTATTCTGATTTCATGTACATGTTTAAGATGTCTTTGTATAACGCCCTCCTGATATCATCATTTTCCGGTACTATTGATTTGATATTTTGTAATATTTTATTGGCTTTTGTCAATTTACCTAATACCATTTCTAAAAACGTTAAATAACAAATCATCATTCTATCATTTAAATACTCTAATATTTTCTCAGCACTTTCATTATTCCGGGAGCCTTGTAGAACTTCATTTTCGAAGAATATTCTCAAAGCTGGAAGTCTTCGTAAAATTCTCTGAATACATTCATAGTAAGACAACCAGCGAGTATATATTGCCTTTAGTATAGCTAATGAATCAATACATAATTTGTCTTCACACACTGACCACATGTGTAATCTTTTGGCACTTCCAGACATGTAGTTGTACAGCATACTTACAAAATCATCACATGGTATTACTTTCAATGCGTATTTAGCACAGGAGTGTTGTATGTGACAACTGCATTCTATGATGTGAATCGCAGGTACTAACTCTTTTAACTGTGCGGCCACTGCATTAACAGTACCCTGCATTAAGTTGCAATTATCTGCACAGTACGCTATAATATTATGTAAAGGTACGTTGTGCTTGTCAAAGGACAATTTCAAACATTCTACTATTTTATCAGCGTTAGCAGTACTTCCTTCATCACCGTCGTAAAATTCTATCAAATCCCATAAAGATTTACGGATCTCACCGGTTTCAAAATCAAAATATCGAACCAATATGCACAATGAGTGATGCATACTTATATCGGTCGACTCATCGATAAGAATACTGAAGTTCTGATTTTTTAGAAATTTAAATAATCGAGTTTGTTGTGCTGGTGCGATTATGTGGACAATAATGTCACGCATTTTTTTTCTATCTATGTAAACATTTTGAATCACTTTAGGGTCTGGAGCTATTTGTTTCATAAACGGAATCAACTCATCGCACAAATGGAACGCCAAATTATGTTCAACAAAAAACGCAGCAATTTTCAACTGAGTGCGAAGGTAATCTGTGTTATGAAAATTATTAAAATTATTTATATGAGTCATACTGTTTTTGTGCTTCATCAAGACATTTCTTTCTGCTCTAAGACTGACAGTGCAGCACGAGCAAATAGCGATGCTAGGATCATTTTCATCAGATTCAATCCAGTCACAGAATTCTGGCAAAAGTTTCCAATGTGCTAAGAATTGTGAATTATATTTTTTTTGGCCGACACTTCTACTATTTATGATATTTTGTATTTCTATCATGTTTTCGCAATTGATGGTATCATTACCATTACTTAATGTTCGGAGATTCTCGGAAATTTTTAATCTACAGAAAGATGTATTTCCATGAACGTCATAATCATTCATTGTACTAGAGAGCTCTGATCTTTCAGTGATGATTGCAATTGCGTTTGTTATTTCAGTATTTGATGTATTTACACGAGAAACTCCAACATCTCCAACAGTAAGTGGTAGTCTTGTTTCAGAATTAATATTAGTCGTTATACCTACAACTTCAACGTTGGAACTAGTTTTCAATGCAAGCTCCTGTTGATTTTGCCCGAGCTCGTTATTATGAATGTTGTGGGGGTAGATCAAAGTTAAGAAAATGATAAATTCAGAAACAGTGAGTGAAGAAAGTTATAATGTCGAAAGTAAAAATTGCGACAAAAGTCATAAAGAATGTTTACAATGGCGAATGTATGGGCAACGAAAGCAAAAAATGTAGAAAAATAATTTCCGAAAAAGTGGAAAACAGAAATAAGATAATCCTAAACAATCTTTTCACGACTCAAATTGTTGCAAAGACAAATTTTTCCGAAAAATTAAGTTAAGAAAATCAATCTTGTTTCCAAGATTATTCCGAAAAGTTTTTTCAGCTGAATAATAGTTCAGAAAAATATAAGGCTGCTACAATACTGTCTGCAAAAAATAATTTAAATCAAAATTTATTTAAGTATTAACATGAAGACCACTATTATTTTGAAAATAATTCTATGAATGAACCAGCTGAAAGATACATGCAAACTTGAGGTCGTTAAATTTTTTGAGCAATTAATTAATGTGAAAAGTAGTAACACTTCATTTTTGGGCTACAACAGTTACATCTTGTAAAAAAGCTAAAGAATTCAAATCTTGCACTCAACGAATTACACAACTTTGAGAGTACGTATCTTAAAACCTATTGTTATTTTCAGACTTTACTATGAATGATTAAGATGTTCCCAAGTCATCATTAAATCATGATATTTTATATCGACATCATATAACGGTCATATTACTTAAAGTAAAAGTATCTATGACGGAAAACACTTTTGACCTTCATCCCATTAGTAGAGCCATAAATAACTGATGTACTCTTTAGTTTTTCTTCATGAAAAATGTTATTTTAGCTGAATAAGGTAGTATATTTATGTAACAATGAAAATAATTACTACTGTCTAGTTGAGTGGATCCGTAAAAAAAGTGTTTTTAATATCGCTGTTGCATTATGCGTACACTGAGAAAATAGGCTTAAATTCGTACCATTGTGGTGGTGTACACAAACTCATTTAAAATAACATGGACATTTCACCATTTCATTCCACTAATAAAACACGCATATATTGTGACAAATTAAATATTAAAGAAACAAACATTTGATAATTTAGTAACACTACATCACAATCAAACGACGAAGTTTCAAATAAAAAAAGGAAAAGTACTTATCTAAAATATTTTATTTCTCATTAAACCATGCTAGAGTGGCTCAGAGTGCCGTGGATGTGCTGTCCCTTGTTATGCTACGATTGAGCTACTACGTCACCTATTTTGTAAAAGTATATAAAGTGACTGGTAATAATTATTTAAATCGAGTATATCACGGCACTTTAGATGAGAATGTTTACCTTCAGCGCCCTCTAGCTCTTGTATCTGTTTGCCTTTTACAAATCAATTCCTAGCTCAGATCCAATGACAAAAGTATCCTGGTTTCTATGTAGTGTCTGACTACATTACGCCTATCGACTCTAAGACTTCAGTCATTTTTCTCTTATCAGCAGCGCCATCTATGATAAAATTTTCATGGGGTCTTCTTCTGCCGCAAACTCCATGTGTCAACAATGCATCGATGTGTAATTTTTAATACGCGATGATAGTTTATTCTCATTTCTTAGCTGCCACAGTAGGTTTACTATTCTGGCAGCCTTAT
This sequence comes from Copidosoma floridanum, assembly GCF_036245765.1. Classification (NCBI taxonomy): domain Eukaryota; kingdom Metazoa; phylum Arthropoda; class Insecta; order Hymenoptera; family Encyrtidae; genus Copidosoma; species Copidosoma floridanum. The sequence goes on from NW_028321883.1 coordinate 11,250,157, forward strand.
TAATTATTAAAGTATTAAGTAATTACACAAGTGCCGACCTTTGATTAATATTACAAGCGCCTATATAACCAAAGGTCTTCTATTTCTGACAATCATTATAATTGAATCATTCAATCAACAAATTCAAATACATATATACTATAAGGTATTTGTGTGTAAGTTATATATATATATATATATATATATATATATATATATATATATATATATATATATAAGATAGTCCGTTCTGGTCGCCTTGTTGTTAATTATTAATTAATAGGATTGATAGATGTTCGAAACTACCCAACTAACAGAGTACAATATTTTTTTATTAATACTCTTGTAAAATAAGTAATACTTGACTTATATGCATCTATGATATTTTTTGTAGGGATTAGGTGTTTTTTGATTAAATTTAAAATGCGTATTTATTACGAAGTTAAAGAAACCAGTTACTTTTGCTACTATTATTTTAAAATTATTTATTTACATGCATCTTTATACAAAATTGTTAATATTATTCTAAAGCGTATATTTATTATTTCAATTTTAAACTAATACGTATGTAGCTCTACGTAGAAAAGAAAAAGAAAATTTTAAGTGTATCAAACCCGTTTATTACAACACTATTTAAATACTTATTAGTAACTAAAGTGCACATTAAACGCCCCGGGTCACCTGGTGATAGGGTAATGGTGATAAGCTTGGGTTATTAATCAAGTTTCTATTAATCAATAAAGTGGCCAGTAAGCGCCCCGGTTCAACCGGTAATAGGCGCTTGGGTTATTTATTAATTTTGTAATAATTTTTAAATTGTCCAGTAAGTGCCCTGGGTTACCTGGTATTAGGTGGTTGTGTTGTAAATTAAAGGTTTTAAATTTTCGCACTTTATAATGCACTGCAATCAAGAAAACTAGATCATAATAAATATATGGTACATTAAATATATGTCTACAAATAGTAATTTTTTGGCTACTTTCTTTGCTTCTTCCTCCTTATGTATTTTTGAATCAACATGCTGCTGTAGTACAGATTTGCGATTTTTTAAAGATGTCTTACATGTTGTGCAACACGCGCAGCCATCTTTACCTAGTCTTATACAATGTTAGAATTGCGGTAGCAACTCCCATTTTCTTAAATACACCTCACGCATTCTGAGAGCCCCTTAAATATAAAATCAGCACTACTAAAAGCACTAAAGATTCACGAAAGTAGCGATAGATTACACTATCAGAAAAAAATGATAGTAGGAAAATAAAGAAGTTTATTGACTACAAAATAATTTTAAAGGGCTCGTGGAAGAAGCATTAAGCTTAAAGGAGAACAATTAAAATCAGCGGTGATACTTGAAAGAAGAAATATAACATGTAGCATGATGGAAGCGATAAATCGGGTGGGTGTCTTTTTTCCGAAAAGTTATAACTCCGAACCGGTAATTTTTTAGAATTGTTTAATAAAGATGAAAATTTTATAGAAATGTCAAGTGTCAGAACACTTTACATAAGATAATCTTTATTTTTATATGAATATTTAAAACAACATATTCTCATAATATATATTTAATGAATTGTTGAAGTCAAAAAAATTATTATTTAAACAACTATTTTGATAGAAATGCTATAATTTTGAAATTTTTCATTCACAATACTTATTCTTAGAAGGTTTATATTTAAGAAAAAAATTTTTACGGTAAGTGCAATCAAAGAAATTCCGTTTTTTTTTCGAAAAAAGAAAAGGAATTTTAAATCTTATAGTTATAAGTTATAAAAATTTAATTACACGAACTTACTTTTAAGTAAATTAATTATAAAGAATGGTTCACAATTCAGAATATTAAAAAAAGTGATGATTCAGAACATATCATAATAAAGAATTTAAAAAATACGAAAGGTCAACATTCCGAATTATTCAAATGGATAACATACAACGTAGGGTTGCACACACTATTTATATGAATCATTATTTGCTAATTTTTTAAGCACTCATTGCTGCTAGGTATATGTATACATTTTTTTAAATTATTTTATTTTATTCATTTCTGATAGGTATATAAAATAATTCATTTTATGAAATAGTAGTTTTTTTCATACAGTTCATGGCTATTTTTCTTTGAAATATTATACCTTACTTATCTTTCTCCCGTTGCTTGTATACGATTTTGGAAGTTGATTTAAAAGGGTCCGAAAATTCGATGTTTTCAATGCTTAAAGCCATTTATTTGTAAAGAATAGCTGATTAAAAAATTCTAGAATAATTCACTGCATGTTATCAGCTTATCTGTCTCGTCTGGCAAGGCGGGCGACACAGGTGGTGTGAGCAGTTGAGCACAGGGCAAGGTATAGGTGTTAATAACCTAACTACTGCGCAGGCATTATTTACTGTTCACTCGACGGTAATTGAAAAAAAAAAAAAAAACAGACTGGAAAATTTGCGTGCTAAAATATTGTAACACGTCGAGTGACTCTTAACGAATCTATCAATTGATTGGTGTAATTGTACTGTGCAGTTTCATGAGCTAAATTGAAAATAAGTGTTAGCAACACTAGAGAAAAAGCAAAATAAAATGCAACTTGTACTTTTTTTTCAGCATCTCATTGCTCAGCCAAAATAAACATTGTTTAGTATTTACATAGAACGTAAAAATTACTCTCATTTTTTACAATGTCTTTATTGGTCCTTAAATATTCTAAGTATTGCCTAGCTTTTGAGTACTTTCAGCCCTACGTTTATCATTGTTACTTCCAGGACATGATAGTTTCATGAAAAGCTCTACCCATCAGCCCTGCAGCCGATGCGATTCACTGTATATATAGGTATAGGAGTAATTCGCACTTTAACCAAACAATCCGCACTATTCTGTTTAGCTGAGTTTTATGTAATTTAGTAAAAATTTATAATTAATAATTAAATATTATTTGTAGTTTTATTTCAAAATAGGTGTTATCAGATGCTTTTAAAAGACTTAAAAAAAAATGTTTTTAAATAGAGTAACTGGAATATCTCAATAAATTTTATAGTCGCGATTAAACTTATTGCGTGAATTCAAACTTTGTCCCACAGCCCTCGCTATTGTGCATGATGACGTCAGAAGTGAAAATACCTTTTCGAGAGTGGTCAAAATCTAAACCAGCTGCCACTCTCACCAGAATTAAGGAACATTGTAAATTATCGAGATTTGTTGTTGTCATATTTCATTTTAGTGAACAGTTTTGTTGGTATTTCAAAAGTGCAATATATTCTTTTTTAAAAACCAGCCGCAACTTAGTACAATGGATAGAATATAAAAAGTTGTTGACCCTAAATGCCATTTGCGGCAAGATTAAAACGCATCTTATATCAAAAAATCGATCAAAAAAATACAAAAAAATTAAAACTAAGCCACAACTTTTCCCAGTTATTTTTTTTTACAATAATTTATTTCAAAATTAAAGTTCCGGCAATTTTTGGATTTAATAAAGGTAAGAAATGACTTTTCCATACCGATCATCTAACGTTTATCTGAGGCTGCAGTCACATGGAGCGCAATAGAGCGTGCAGGATAGAATTGTCCCCATAAGCGGCTGTGTTGAGTCTATTGCGCTGCAGGATAGCCCTATTGCGCAGCGCAATTGACGCAACACAGTCGCTTACGGGCCTGCACGCTCTATTGCGCTCCATATGACTGCAGCCTGACGATGATATTATCTATAGTACTCATCTCAGACAAAAGATAAGATAGAATTATTGGTACGACCATAATATCTATTATGTTGGTGGAAGACAGCTCTGCGCTTTGACAGTTTTGTGTTTATGTACACCCTTCGAATTTCCTGTGTCGGCAACATTCATATACCGTGATTTAATTCCATTGTATACAAGAGCTAAAGGGCTCGCGAACCTCGGGAATCCCAGCAACGTCAGGGCTCGTCTTCTGGGCAACGTTGTTCAACAAATCTACGTGCACATTGTCTCAAGTTTTTTTTTTATTGTTTTTCTTCATCCACCCACTAATCAACGAGTAGTTGTTTTTACTTCTATGTAATCTAAAGAAATTTTTTCATTCTAGTTGAACATATACCTGACAATGAATTGCCACTGCAGGATTGCTTCGTCTCACTATCTCCAGCTGTGAATATTTTATCCATCGCTTTAAACACACATTTAATTGTACGTTCTTGTGAGTGACCCTTGCTTTTTTTTTAAATTTACTTAGAGTGACTGGACAATAGCTAAATAAGTTCTGATCAACTTTGAAGGATCATAACAGCAAAAGTGGCTCGAGAAATTAATTTATTCTTGAATCCGGTATTTAAAAAATTTTTTTCTTATAAAATTAATTATTATATTTTAAATTTTGAAAATATCTACATGTACATGTATATGTTTCATAGAACGATTTAAAATAAAAGCGAGATATAAAAAACTAAAACGTCAGTTTCAGTGCATGTAAGTGTACATCTGTCAAAAGTTGATAGAGGACTCTGAAAATTTTCAGAGCATTAATCTGTAGTGCACTATAAAGTTATTCTTTCTCATCTGAAAAAAAGTGGTTGTGTAAAGTAAAAATTTGATTATCCCATGTACTAAACATGGCTCCAAATCATCGGAGAAAGACCCATGAAAAATTAAGTGCCTCTCAAAGATTTTACAATGGTCGAAGGTATCATGTAAGCCATCGTGGAAAACGGGGGAATGTGTTGTAAGTTTTTCCTTTTATCTTTTACAGTTTAACTTACGAAAGTGTGTCTCGATATTTTAATTTATTTGTTAATGTTTTATTTAAAAAAAAAAAAAAAAAAAAATTTGAAAAATTTTTTTTTGTGAAAGAGATTATCACTCTTCCCATACCTTATCAAAAAGCTAAGACTAGGGTCTGGCCAAACAAGCCTTTCATCAGCGCCAGGGCATCGGCAGGCTTAAATAATTATATGTGTAATATCATGTATCTATTGTATAGTACTACAATAGAGGTTATTTTGAGAAAAATTATCCTGTAATATAGTATTCTTCGATAGGGTAGCATTACACGCCAGTGAATGTCCCTTCAAGACGTTCATAACACATAGGTTTTTTGAACAGATATTATTCAAACGTCAAACGTATATTAAAATAGCATAAAAAATACCCACGAACATTGCAGCTCGTTTGACTGTACCATTATTTTATACGTGATACATTAGAAAAAAAGTATATTTAACATATAAACATATGAAAAAATTGCATCAAATGTCATTTATATGATTTGTAGGAATCTCCTAATTTTTGGGTACAAAAGATTGCTTTTAGAAAAACCTATCGAATTTTCAAATAGACCCACAAATTAAATTTTAAATAAATTTAGAAAGAGGGGATAAGGTTTGCGTGAAAGCATGTATATGAGTACATCCACATAAGAAAAAGAATTACTAGCTTTACTCTACACATTAGCGTTCCTGTCATTTCTCTGAGCTTTCCCCCACAAAGTATGTGAAGAACGTCCTAAAATCAAAAAACCACTTGAATCACGAATGAAAAATTTTTAAAAGAATAAAATACAATAAAAATTAATTATTGTGTTTGTACAGTACAAAAAAATTGTTTACAATTTTTGAAAATTTTGAAATATATGAAAGAATCGTATAAAAAATTAATTATTTATTGTAAAAGTAACAAATTGAATACGTACGAATAAATATTTATCAATGAATTGGAAGGGTGCACATTAAAATGCAAGGCCATAAACTAAATATAAAATGCATTTTAATGTTTCTGACTATGTTCCTCGTGAAAGCAAAAATCTTTGTATTAAATATAATTTCTTCACATTGATCATTATGTACTAATAATTTTTGCTCCGTTTGCAATGCCACGTGTTATTTTAACACTTACATTGTTGCCCTGAGGATGACGTCAGCATGACGTCAAAATATTGGCTTTTATGTTAATTGTGTAAATAAAGTCATGCTCCAATAACCAATTTTTTTTACTGTGTTATTATTGATTTTTGACTGTGGAGCAAGTGTTTGGAAGTTTCACCTTTGATATTATTAAAAAAAAAATGTTTTACCAAGTATATTGTTTATTTATTTAATTTATAATCAAACCAAATAAATTAATGTACATTAAATAACAATATCTGTGAAAAATAAGTTACAAACTGTAAGATAAGATTAAGTAACTGATTTTCTACTGTAGGGCCTGCTCATGGTAGAGTAGGTAAGGGCAGCGGCCAGAAAGTATGAGATCGGGAATTCGAATCATTTTGGAAACTGTTTTTTTTTTCTTTAGAATTGGTTAAAAGAAAAAGAAATAAAATTCATCAAATTAAAAATGTGTGGCGTGGTGATGTGGTGTGGCATTAAGTAGTGAGGAAAACGGAAGTACGTCACGAGGAGTGGGTCGAAAGGGGAGAATCAAGCAAAATCCACTTCCGTCACACTTTTTCTCAAGGTCAAAATCTGAATCGTTGATGTACCCCCACGCATAACGCGCCTGTAAAAGTATAACTTCAAAAACAGTGTTAAAAATTTTAAGAGAAATAGATCCTGAAGGAGTGAACGCTAGATGCAGGTAGGTATCATTTAAAAAGAAGAGTGAGCAAAGTACCGGGCCCGAATTTTCGTTTGGAACGCTGATGGCCATGATAAATTTAAAAAATTTGGGTTTGCAATTTATAGGTGCATCGATGGATTTTCAAGAAAGGTAATTACTTGTTGTTTAATCGGATAAAATTGCATTTAATAAATAGTACACACAATTTTTAGTAAATTACAAATCCCACTTGGATATACACAGAGGGGTTATAATATCTCCATAGGAAAGCCTCTGATCTAAAAATTTTTTGAGTAAAAGTTACTTTTTCAAACCACAGTCAGTCGTCCCCCTTCAAACCAAATAATGGTATAGGCTCTTTTGAGGAGATATGCAAGCTAGTATATGAGAATGAGACATCCTGTCTATACTTTTTTATATATAAAAATATTTGTTAAGTGCCAAACTGTATTTAATAAGCTTTAATCATGTTAATATGTACAACCAAAAAAATATAATATATAACTGTGCATAAATTAAACATAAGACTTATGTATCCATGCAGTTTTAAGAGTATATGATTGCTTTTCAGATAATGTGATTAAATGTTGATATAACTAACAGTGAGCCTGAAGTCATCGGATTTTATTTTCTAGAATATATTAAAAAATACAAATTTCTACAAACTTTGATTCGAACAGATAATGGTACAGAAGCCATTTTTATAAAAGACTTCCCAAAAGCTTTACGTTATGTGCACAGTCATGAGTTAGCTGAAGTAAATAGCTTTATTCGAGAAAAGAGTACCCAAAGTCAACGTATTGAGTCCTACTGGCGTCAATATAGGCAGCACATGGGTGACTTCTATATTAATTTTTTCAGGAAAACGGTGAACAAAGGTTATTTCAACATTGGAGATCCTGTTAATACTTATGCAACTGGGCACTGATTCTGAAGGGGTTGGTTTTTAATACCCTATGAAAGGGAGAAGAAACATAGGGTATGTAGGTTAATCAGAAAATATGTATTGTATAAGTGCGTATACATCGCTGGCATAGTGTACAAGCAATGATGCTGGTATCCAATTCCCTCGCCAATGCCTCATTGACACAGAATTGTGCAATGTAGCAGGCATCACCAGCACTATCACCACCAGCATCAACATCATCATCATAACGACATCATCACCGTTACCCACATTCTTACAAAAATAATTATTTCCGTTACCATTGCTATCACCAAGCTTTGACACTATCATTATTAGGAAAAGCTGCATGTATACACCATGTACAGGATTATTATTCTCCCTCCCCCCTCTCTCACAATTTATACGTAATATAAGTTGTAAATGTTATTAAAGGGACAAAAAATGGCTTTAACAATCAGGTTTAATAAGAAAATATGTAATTAATGTTTAGCAACACACCTCAGACACCGCACTAATGTCGTCCGCTATATATGCTGGATCTATGGTAACATAGACCTAGATGAACCAATACTTTCTAGTCCGTACTATTACGATAATAGATGGCGTTAAATCCCGGCAAATTAAGGAGAATGACTTAAGCTACTGAAGTGTGATAATTTAAAAAGCGCGAACCAAGGGATAAAGTTTGCAATAATTTAGATCAAAATATTGACAACAATAAGGAAGATTTTATTCCCAGCTATGCAAAAGCTTTCCGAGAGTTCGGGAGTCGATTTTCTTTTGTTTCAGACATCAGCAAGCTTGGCCTGCAAAATACTAGGCTCTTAACGTAAACAAGTAACTTGCGTGACTACTAGCATGACTCATCCCATACGAAAATAAGCTTGACCTTCAAAATAACGGGCCTTTTACGTAAACAAGTGGCCTGTGGCATTACTCATTTCAAACGAAACAAGTTTGGCCACTCACACCTTTGAAGGGACTTCTAAAACAACAGCTTTGTTCAAGGAAATTCAAGGATAAATTAGAACAAACAAGTATCCTACGTGACTTTTGGCATAACTCACAAACTATAAAAGGACTCTGGATTTTCGCAGAGTAGTTCAGTTGGAATTTAGATTCTGTTGTAGGCAGAGCTTGCAACGCTCTATTTTGGCGCCCCCTCTAAGAACCTACGGTGAGCATTCAAATCTGTAGTTGTTTCGCGATCGACTAGGGTAGTTTCAAGTAAGTAATCGCGTTTCTGAGTGTGTTCAAGATACCTGGATAACATTTCCAGGAAAACTTTCCAGGACGTTCCGTCTCATCAAATTACCGAAGATCAATGCATCCAGGGACTGACCTCGAAGTATCCAATCGTCCTGGAATTTCAGAGCCTAACCAGGTGACAGACCCACTGCCCAGAACTAAAATAGAGGACGGAGAGTGCCATCTACATCCTCATTGTTTGTGACCGTGAGCCGGGTCATAACAATAGCTTACACTTCACCTCTCGATTTTGACCACGCGAGGAGCAGGCTATGACTGATTGTTATATACATGATTAAACTGGTTAAAGTTTTTGTCGGTCTCGCAAGATTGTATACGTAACTGTATATACATATAAATCCTTTTTAAATACGCTTGTCAGAGATGGGATGATAAAAAAAACGCAACTTATGCATAAAATAAAAATTTTCATGTATTAAAAAAGTCGCCACGGCTGCTAACCTCGATTAAAATAGAGTACGACATAAGTTGCATTGAAGTCAATTAAAATTAATACAAATAACACTACTATTTAAGCTGATTGGTTAAACATAAAATAAAATTCATATTCGAGTCGATAGGCTTCAAAGTCACTTTTTACTATCCAAATTCATTAAAAACATAATTAATTAATTAATTGAAAGTACAGTTAAGGTCAAATTATTTTCAATCAACCAAATTGCCGAAGCCATTGGATCTATTTAAACCAATAAAAGCCGATTCATTTTGAATCTACTTGAATCTACTTCAATTGGTATCTACTAGCAGGGCAAGGTACTCAATTGATTTTGCTAAGATTTTTCACACTGATTCTTGTCACTACCTAGATGGTTTTTGCACAGTTTTTTTCTTAAGATAGTTCCAACAATGATTGGTCCACCAACAGATTGTATTAAGCCGGACATTTTTAAACCAAGTCAGTAATTTACTGGCAGACGTCACGAGCGAAGCTGTTCGTAAGGCGGAGAACTTCAGCCACCGATAAACGTCCCATTTAATCAGGAATCACCGATCCTCTCCATGATCTGTGCTAGGCGAATCTCATAGCGACGCTATAAAAGAGAAACAAACTGGATCAAACAAGATAGTCTTTAATAGGCAAGAATGGATGAAAAATTTTGAAGTATTGATAAACTGCAAATATCTTACATTACGTGTTAACATACTAAGGTGCTCTCCTCAGTGATAACTGTCCCTCAAGCCCAGGCACATCCGAACAGCGATTGTGCTTATAAGACGAGAACTATCATTCCTCCCTTAGCTTACTAAAAAATAACCGTATGAAACAATATAAATATTGTTCCAAAACGCTACATCTATGTATAATCACATACACAGATGTACGATATACATAGATATATATAATTTTACATGGATGTGGCATTTTGGAACAAGTGCAAATCGATCTCCATGGATTTTTTTTTTTTGGGAGGCGTATTTTTTTTCAACTTCAAAGATTTGAGCACCTTCCTTATAGTAAAAAAATAGTTTACCACTGAATTGCATCAAATCGCGTCAAGGTCAAAAGCCTCTCCGGCGCTTCGGTGAATACTTCGAGCCTATGTAGCATTAAATAGTATTTGCTACCATAAGTATTTTCCTGAGTTGAAAATAATCATGAATCTGTCATTGAAATTAAATGGTCTTATACTTTGGTTTAAAATATTATAGCAGAGCACCCATGTTCCACACAGATAATTGTAAAGAAAAACTTTTAAAATTATGCGATATTATAAAAATTAAAGGCATTGATAATTGACCGTACTAGATTTTCTGTTAATGTTTGGCTCTACAACGTAATAATATTGGAAATACAATTTGTTGAAGACTCAGTTGTTGAAATAAAAATTCTCTGAGAAGTAAACCCAACGAACGGTCTATCGATATCGAGAAATAGCATCTGCACCGATAATCATAATATATGTTCGACCCCTTCTTCGACGAGTAGGACTAGTTCCTCGTAGCATCTCAGGTGCAAGTGTAATCCAATACGTGAATACGCAGCAGAGACTTACGATCATCGCATCTTAGGACTAAAAAAAAAACCAGAGAGAAAAAGCGACCTTATACCATGATAAGAAGAAAAAAGTCCCCGGAGAGCGATTCTCTACCACAATTAAGAACCCCGCGCAGTGTGTCGCTGAAGTAATGGGAAAAGCTTGAGTTGGCTTAAGCGCCATGGGATCACCTGATGCGTACGCAAACGTGTTACATACACAGAGGGCTACCTACGAGCAGGGACTCCAGCTGGATATGTTCGTGGCGGCGTTTTCTGGTTCCGCGTTGCGACCCACAGTGCCCGCTGAGTCGGGCAGCAGGCACTGTCACGCATCGTGAATTATGGCGCGTATTATTAAACTGCGCTGACGCGCCCCTGCGAGGCCATAGGAGGCAGAGGAAGCCCGCCAGGCGCCGTGCCTGTTACTGCATGTTTTAGAGCCAGAAAAGTCCGTGCGGAGCGCCGGCCACCCGCTTCATCTGAGCCGTCGTGCGGAAAATTATGAGGGAAAAGTTTTGAGCTCGATTCGAAAAATTCGCATCGTTTCTTCCAGCCCTGTCTTCGCAAGGTGCTCTTGTTATTAACCGAACGGCTTTGCGGGTACAGTGCCTGAAAAGTCTCCCTCTAGATGTACATAAACTTACACTCTGATGTTACCTGAAAAATGGCCGGGGAATTTGAACACGAAAGTTGTTGGCGCGAATGTCATTAAATACCCCCCCCCTTCTCAAGAGTATCTATAACTTTACTTCACAGAAGTTTTAGCTGGAAAATTACTCGTAACTTTGCGTTAGAGATTTTTCATTTGTTGAATCGTACAGTTTTCTGTAAAACTCTCCCGGGACTACCTTCCATAATACGGCAGAGGTTTTGTTCCCAAAGCCCTCGGGGAATGCAATTTTTCGGCTTACAGAAACAGGTTACACGCAGTTCGATTAGTGTGAGCATACTGAAACTCTGAAGACTCAAATATTTATTTATAACGTTTATAACGATAGTTGACAATCTATTTGGGGGATACGTAATGTATTTTCAATTTTTGCAATAGTGTGTGAAAAACAGACATTTTCTGCTTTTTTTTTACGAGTAGAAAAATTAATTTTCCACACTATGCGAAAAAATATTAGGAAAGTTTTTCCTATACGCTGTATAGGTAAATAAAATCTATACATGCATGAAAAATATTGTACACAACACTATTATCTATTACCCGAACTACTGAGTTCATTTATTCCACACTAATCAATTATTGATAAAGTTTATATTTTATAAGACTGTTGAAATTGCATTCAACCTTTGAATTTTCAACTGGATCGAATTTTAAAAAGACATGTTTCAAATTCAATTTTTTTTAAATTATTTTATTTGCTATGATCAAACAAAATTTATCTTGGCTGGACCTTGTTAATTTGTTTACAGTCAATTGTATTAGGTATTCAGAAAAAATCATATACCATAATTCTAGGTATGTTTAAATAACACTTCCAAAGTACGTGATTCAAATTTACGTTGAACTAATCTCTATATGATGATTTCATTAAATCTACTTAATTTAATAATTTATTTTCAAAACAACTGACGCCAGGAAGCTGCAGTGTAATATACTGTTAAGATGCATTACATTTTATGTTCTCATTTCCTTTTTTTGTGCTTTTTTTTGAATTGTTCAAAAAACTTCAATGTTGTGCCAAATAAAATTATTTTGAAAATTATGTGGAAAAATCGCTTTAACATGAATTGTTCAGTCTTATAAAGTATCTTAAGTTATTATGAAATAAGAATTATTATAAGTTCTGGAGGTCTGTCTTGAAATAATATTTTTATTCATGGGAATTCGTTGAGCAGTGGTATTGTAAATTTGAACATTTAACGATTCATCGATGGGATGATACATCATACTTACTGCTTAAAGTTAGTGTGCCATTACAATATAAAACTTTTTCTTTCATAGTTTTTTTATATAGTTTCAAAATGAACAAGCCGACAGCTAAGTAATATTTGGGCATAGCTTAAAGTCATGAAAAGTTAGTGTTTTAAAAAAAATTTTATTAAATCATATCAACGTTTATATACTACTGGATTGACTGACTCTCTGGCAAGCAAGTTTATTTTCAAATGATCGTAAAATTTAGTGAAAATTGTTTTCATTCCACCAACGTAACCTTTAACATGTTTATCAGCCAATTAAGAAAATGGTGTTGAAATCAACTGTATAAATTTGGATGGACTTATCATGATTGCTGTCACCTCCTATACACACACGCGCGCTCGCCAAATAATAAGTTTCATACCCTTGGCCTGCGCAGCGGTACCATGAATAAGCGGATTTAATGTGACGATAAAAGAAAATTAAGGCGAGCTCAATGCCGCTGCATCAGCGAAGTAAGGTCAGGGCAACTTCCCGGATCAGATGCACATATTTATACCACTTATACGAAGAGCGACTCGGTAAGTAAGGTGCACCACCGGTGCAGCGGGCGCACGTGAGCTCCGAGTTTATGCGCGTCGAGAGCATGAATTCGTAGCTATTTACTGGATAATCTGAACTAATGGCGTTCGTAAGAATGAGCCATAGACGCGAACTCCGCGCTCGTACTCGGAGAGATGTATAGGTACCCTACGAACGACGCAGGGAAGCCAAGGTGCACGCAGCCAAATAGAAGAGACCCGCCATTCATATTTAAATTCAACACACACCACTCGACTCCACGGCGGTAGAGTTAAGTGCACCCGGCGCGGATTATTGCCTCCCCCTTCCTCTTCCCCATTTCTCTTCTCTGTATCAGCCTCATCCCCCTTTTCCGAATATAACAAGCTTATTATTACAAGAGACCGAGCGGCGCTCCCAGACCGGAAGCACAGGTAGCTCAGCGCACACCCACGCTCGTTTCGGACTTTGAATTCTGATGAAAATATTGGTGGGTATAGATACTCATCTTATTGTTACGCACTGTTGTGTACCACTGAGCTAAATGATGCGTTACGGCGCTTTACGAGAATGACGATTCCATTGGTTGTTCGGGAGTCCGATATTTTTAAGGATTGCTGTTGAATACGGAGGCTAAATAAGACTCTTATAAATACGTAATAATCCAAGTATAAATCTCAGTGAGTACTCGTTCACGCGCACGTTATTGATGTATTGGGACAAAATTTTTGAGGAAAATGTTCATGCACTGAGAAAAAAAAGTAATAAAAATTACCGAGAAATTCGAGCAAAAATTACCATCCTGCACAATAAATCGGATTCAAGCTGTCAAAAAAAGAAGAAAGTATTATTTTTAACAGTTAAAGTCATTGTTTTAATAGTAAAAATTAGAGTTAAAACAGAAAAAATTACTTTGCTGGAACAGTACACCTTAAAAGGATTAGTTAATAAATTTCACTTATCCGCATCAAAATTTTAACTGCTAAAACAATGATTTTTACTGTTAAAAATAATAACTTCTTTCTTTTTTTCCAGCTTGCATTGTATTTACTGTACAGAATGGAAATTTTAGCTGCAATTTCTCCATAATTTTTATTTCTTTTTCTTTCAGTGTACTCGGTTTTTACGTATTAAAATGCTTTGTCACTACACGTAAACTTTTCCAAAGGAGACTTATGTTGCATTAATAACTGTTACTAAAGAAAAAAAGTCGGTGTGTAATGTCGTACATTATAAAACGTCATGTAAATGTTAGATTTATTTTAATGAAATCACCTTTAAAGTTTGTATGGAATAAAAATCCCACTATCATTAATTATACTTTAATTGTTATGCGGTAAGAAGGTAAACATTTTGTAACACAAACTTGAATGATTCAAACGTATAAGTTGGAACGTTCAACTCGTTTACCAAGTCGTAAAATTTCTATCAAATCCACGAGGACTGATAAAAGGGGATAAGAGATAGCTTTCTCGAGTTTCCTTTACCGTATAAGTAAGGGGTATGGGAGAAGATTGAACCTCTTTTTTTTACTCTCGATCGCCGACCTAATTCGCGTTTCCTTTGAGTCGCATTTATTTCCCATTTCCGCATCGTATTATGCGACTGCAACGTTTCCTTCCATCAGGAAGATTTCATTTACCTAGGAATCGAACTTATCTATCGGCACAACGGTGGAAGGAACGAAGCCAAATAATACCACTCTTCCAATTCCATTTCGGATATCATCCTTTTGTACGTTTGGATCCCCAGTCGACTAGACGATTGACCCCATTCTTGGACTGTTCCTTCGTATCCTTTACTTTTCATCATCAGTTTCTTTATTTTTCATAAGTTTTATCTATTTTTATCGTAGCGGTTTCAAACATTTGAAAAAAATTTTTTTTCCATTCCATGCAATTTACTTATTAATTTGAATCCACTGATAAAAAAAATACTTGAAATATGTGAAAGTTTGTCTGTCATGTATGTATTATGAAGTAAGAAAAATGTGTGTTCGAATGAAAATGACGAGCGTTGTCATGTAAAAAAGATGTTGTTGATTTTAGTTAGAAACGTTCAGTTTTGCCACTAATTTCAATGACTATAAGTCACATTTTGTTTGGCAGAAATAAATATCCTTCAAATTCGATAATTTCCCAACGATAGAATTCTTTGTGTGAAGCTGATTTTGTCAGCTACATGATTTGAACTTTGAATTTCCTAAAAAGATAATACTTTGATATAAGTATTCATGGCTGTTTTAAGTAATAAAGTAGAAAGAAAATTACAGTGGAAAACTAAAACATTAATGCCGTTTATACTTTCACGATGAGTTTCAGCCCTTTATTACGAAATAAATTAACATTGAAACCTTATAATAAAATAATTTGAACAATATGGAAAAACTAGAGGAAAATATATATATGTTAGAAAAGTAAAAAAGTATTATATCCATAAAACACGTTTTCTACTGGGATTTATTAGAGAATATGATAGTCCGTCAGGTAGATATAAAGTCAGTCAGGTGGATTATGAAATAATGTAAAGTACGTTTTTTTTTTTAATAATAAAAACTGACAGAGGTAGAGTATTTCAAAAGTTCTCATTTGATAAAGGAACGTCAATAGGATATAATGCATACATTGTAATTGTAAACAATTGTTTTCTACGAAGTGACGTAACTTTAAACTTTAATGCATTCTATCTTCATCAATTATTGATTATGTAAAAAAATTATAAAATACGTGTCTTATGTTTTTCGATGATTTAACTGACCAATCTAATAGAAATCAGAAATATGTTATGTACTTTTATTATCGAAGCCGTACAGTTTATAGTAGTAGCTGATATTTGATGTAACATTTAAAAAAAGTCAAAATGACGCGCACGCATAACTACATTTCTTATTTACTTTAGGTATGGAACAACTTTAACGCTACTTTTTAAACTTTACTTACCTGACTTACATAGACTTGGCATACTTTTTTGATATTTACCGACTTCAATTTTACCGACAAAGTATCCTAGTAACACAAAATTTTTTATGCGCTCGTAATCGTAAATTCGATGGTTTACGATTCCTGCAGCCTTTGCCGCGTCAAACTTTTTTATATAAAATCTTACAGGAAATATAGGTCAGTTGTGTGATCCGTCAGCTATCTACCGATCAAAGCCCACCTCTTCTCATAACATACATGTACACACAAGCCGATTGAGCGCATGTTTCTCCTTTAGGAGAAAAGATTTCCTAGCAAATTCGGTCAATTTTAAGCATCCGCGCGAGAATGTGGCTCCAGGCGCGCTTCAATACCACGTCACTCTCGGAGGCCGCTGCCGTTAAATTCGACACGTATCCGTACGTGCTCACCCTGGCAAACGTCGCAACAGACTTTACGAACCCTCGCTTAAATAAAAATGGAGCCACCTGATGTTGCACGAACATCGACTACTTTATCCGATGGTGGACTGATGGATAGAAATAAAGTTGATTGCTCCTGGCATTTTGTTGGGCTTATTAGATTACGGGCTATTTGGTTTTTGTTTGTGCTGCACCATTCACAAATCAACAGTTTTTCAACAGTATGGTGATTAAAGCGTTATTTTCGTTTGCTCCTAAAGACTGAGAGATTTCACATGTAAAACGGCATATTTCTACGAATTAATTCATGATTTTGTAACAAATACCCTTGATCCATCTAATGAAACTAAAATTTATTTTCTTTGTAAATGATTAATTTATACTAATAATCGTAAAGAACTGACTACATTTTCGCGTAAATGTTTTTTTTTAATTTAGTTTATTTGACTTTTTTCAGAAATTCCTGAGGTATTTAAGTTTTAGTGGCAATGTATTTACATATTGTAGATACAAATGTGAGTCCTCCGAGATCAATACAAATAAGGGCTGGAATTGCTTATAATAAAACAGTAGATATATTACGTAACAAGTGCGCAAACTAGGCAATTTTTACAAGAAATAATTAACGGAATTTTAAGGTCTATCTTTCATAGTTAAAAACGAACTTTTTTAATAATAACATATGGGAATTATCAGACTCGCTCACTTGAATGGCTCATGAGACCCAGACTTAATCTTAAAATAAAAATTGCAGAAAAAAAAAAAAAAGATGCATGATGATCATCATATTTCAAAAGCGTAAGGAGGGTGGCATAACAGAAGCCAAATAATGTCGAATATTTCATTTCCTTTCGTCGAATTGCAGGTCATGTGTTTCCAAGGTTTGGCAGTTTGATAGTTCGAGTAGGGGATACTTTAATATGTAGCTAGCAGCAGGTCTTGACGGGTCGCCATATGTTACGTCTAATAATGCCAAAAAGATCATTCAGCGCTTGAACTCTGTGTTGCACTGCTTTCCGACCTTTTCAAACCAATTGTATTTTTTCGCTTCTTATCCTCGTACATTACATCTTTCATTCTTCATAATCGAAAATGAATCAGCCAAATGATTTTAAATGAAAATGTTAGTTAGAAATGCGAATACAATATACTATTAAAGACAAATTAAATGTTTATATATTTTATGTCAAAGAAAATACAAGCATGCGCATTTTTAGGCTCTGCAAATTAATAATATTTTTATAAATATTTTTTAATTTAATTTCTGTATTGCTAATAACAAGGTACTAGAAATGTTCTTAAACGTCGAAAGGTGTGATGCTACATTGTTGGCGCTCATCTTCAGTGTCACTGCAATGAAACGTGGTGTAGATCTCCTTAAAATTTGATAGTACTTTGTTCATCATTTTTTTTTTACGTGCTGTACATTGTGCCTGGAATATAATTACTTAACATCTAAAGAAAATATATCAAAATTTCATTTATTACTTAAGATAATAACGAACGTACCTGTGTGTAAGCTTTAAAAAAATGTTTTGTCACATTATTTCCAAGGTCTTCTAACATAGCTTCATAAGCCACTTGTACCCCAAAAATTTCTGTTATGGTCTCGAATGCTAGTTTAGGCTAGAAAATAAATTTCTCAATTGTTTGAAAGAATTTTAAAAGAATTTTTTTACTATTAATTTCTTTCAAATTACAGTAAATCAAAACAAAAATTTTAATTTTCATTTGTGTGATCTTGAAAACACATTACATTACTTGTCACAAGTATAAGTAATTCAAAAACAGATAAAAAAACCATCTATTAAGGTATGTGATGTTTGAAACATTCTAATCAAGAAACTAAGACGTTTCGTCGAATTTTATTATACTTGTATTTTAAGTTATAAATGAAAAGATAGTTACCTCATATTTGAAAGCATTTTTGGGAATAAAACAATTTATTGCTAACGGTGGATAAGTTCCATATGGAATAAACCATTCACTTCCCAATCGATGAAATAATTGTTCTAAAATTTTTTATTCAATTATTAGTGATTAATAACTTGTATTCATCAATTATAGTTGGTAAACTATTTTTACTAAATACAAGGAAAAAAATTTACCATTTATAACGTTTTTGAACTTGTTTTCTCTTAATAAGGAGTATAAAAAAGCTCCCATGTTTACTCCGTAAGTTGCATAATAGGTCTCTCTTGATAATTATTTAATACATCATACAACACAAAATATATAAAAAGTAGATTAAATAAAAGTTAATTTTAAGTAAGAGTATTTGAATTGCTTAAATTTTATGGACTTACTCATGTATTAAAGGCCGTGAAAGTATATGTTGAGTAGCAATAGTGTTGAACATCGTATGTAAGACTGTAAAAAAAAAATTTTCTTCAAATTTGGTCCGAGACTTGGTTGAATTATGGTTAATAATCTGTCAAGGTCTTAGAATGATCGCTTGTCTAGTTTTCCAGACATAAACTTTCAAAGTTATTTATTTGACATGTATACTTAGTATGTAGGACAATTTTTTTTAAATCGTACACCTAAATTCATAATAAAAAATTTTCTATCACGAATGGGTGAAAAAATAATGTGTTATCTTTTATGCGTTTTGTAAAAACTATAAATGTTTAAATAACTGCTTGAATAGAACAGAGTAGAAAACTTTGTTATTAATTAAGCTTTTATATATTTTAATAAGTCCAATTATATCATTTTTAAAACAATTCCGTCTAAAGTTTGAATATTTAATTATAGGAAAAAACAGGAAAAGACTCTGGTTGAGACATGTTTATGCTAATATTAAAGAGACTTACAATATAATGTAATAAACTCTTTTCATACGAATAAATAATCTTTGATGGAATATACTTTAATAAATGTGTGTACAAAATTCGAAGGATCCATGTTGTCATACCGTTTTTTTATTGTAATAAATCAAATAAATTTCTTTCGTAATAATATTATAGCAATAGTTAGTAAGATAGAGAAAACTTTGGCTTTGATATCAGAAAATGTTTTTTCAGGTTTTGAAAAAGTTAATATTCAGACAATTACCTGAGCTTGCTGATGTTCAAAGAAAACTTTACAAATGAATCTAAAGATATTAGTATTTCTTTAGACTTTATAACGTCCTCTAACAAGACTTATTATATTTTTCTTACATTTAATGTAGCATATGTTTTTATAATAAAAGTGTACTCTCGAATTTAGAATAAAGGATAGTCAATCATAAATTCTCTATGTAGGATACACTTAGTTACTTGACTTGAATAGTTTATGAGACATTGATACTTACTAAAGCGATTTCTAGGTTTTTCAAGTTCATTAATACTGAATGGCCAATATTCATCTGAAAGCCTAGAAAGACAAATACCGTACTTGACAATTTACGCTGTCTAAAAAATGCAGTTGTTTTTTACTTTTTTACTAATTATCAAAGCTAGTTCTAATGACTATTAATTTATATACGTATACAAAGGTTTAAAATATTTATCATCCATTCTTACACATATTGATAAGATTAAGACTAAAACTTAAGGTAGTCTTTCACCCACTATTTTTTAATTTTGGTTTCCTTGAAAAAAATGTATGTTATAGATTAAATTTTTCTTTCTCGGAATGAACTGTGAAAAAATATTTCTATCATATTGGTTTTTGAGATAATAAAATTGAAAGTTTAAAATTTTAACACAGGTTACAATGGGACTTTTCGAATACACGCAAAAAGAGCTATTTAAGTAACTAAAAAAATTCTGAGAAATATACCGTTAAAAAATTTACAATTCGTACTATTTTTTACAATTTCATAACTGTTGGTTCACCAGTAGAAATAAAAAGTAGTGAATCATTTAACAATTGTCATGTAACTTGTCTGTTGCATACGTGAATGTTTCAAATATTTAGCAACAGAGCAGCCGCATATATACAGCCATATGCGAGTATGTGCGTATAGCAAACGTATGGCGACTATGACAACCTGATCGATACTGTTGCCATATCTCAGCAGAATGTAATAATAAGCCTTTTCTACATTTAAGCGTTATACGTATTTTGAATTCACTAACAGATGATGCATTGAAAATAGGCCTGTTAGTGATAAACTACCTTAAGTACGATATTGTTACACCTAAAGTCAATCCCTCTACACCATATAAGCTGGCCATTTAATTTTGATACTCACTTATTTTCTAAAAGAAGGATATTCTTATTTCGCAATAGACTCCGGTAATTGATAATATCATTAAAAAAATTCCCAGTTATGTTAAGCTATAAAATATAAGAAACAAAAAGTAATCGTTATATTCTTAGTTTGAAGTATTCAGAAGAATATACGTACCCCTTCATAAAATTCCGACGTCAATGTTTTATTCCAATAGTCATTGTCGATATTTTTAGTAATTTTAAATAATTGCAATTCAAGATGATTCTTTTGTTTTTGAGACAATGTTTTTGATTTGAGGATCTTATTGTGTAAAACATTAACAACATTAATTTTAACTGTATTTAACCTTTTTATATTTGATACCTACAGTTATCCGTGAGTAATTAATAATTTATTTAAAAAATACAACAATCAAAAGTTTTTATCAGCAAATTTTAGATATTAGTGATTACCATGTACTCTGTTTGAAACAATTCTAAGACAATATTAGAAATTCCATAAAGTTTTGTTTCTTGAAAACAAAAAACTGATCTGCAATTTTTCCAATTCATTATAAATAATATTTATATTAATAGTTATTTACGTAACAAGTGCGGAAAATACGATTTCCCGCACGAGTAGTGATTGACTCACACGAGTGCCGGAGTTGACGGGAACGAGCTGTACCAGTTGAGCACACAAGTGCGTAGCACGAGTGTGATCGCAAGGTACGAGTTACCGTCACCGGCCACGAGTGCGAGTCTATCACACGAGTGCGGGAAATCGTCCCGCACGAGTTGCGTACAAGTTTTTTCGCAATGTGTAAGGAAAATAGGTACAAAATAGGTTTGAATTTTGATTTTCAGTGTGTAGCAAATTTTTTTCCGGTGTGTGGCAAAACCTTTTCCACACACCTTTTCCGCACACTGTGCGGCAAAAACCTTTGCCGCACACTTTTTCCACACAATGTGCGACAAAAACCTTTGCCACACACCTTCTCCGCACACTGTGCGGAAAAACCTTTGCCGCACACCTTTGTCGCACACTATGTGGGAAAATCGATTTTCCACACTAATACCTGTGTGGAAAACATCAATTTTCCGTACACTATTACAAAAAACTTATTGTTCTTATTAATTATTCAAAGCATACAAACGTTTCAACAAAATCGATTGACTGCGCCCAATTCCAATCGTAATATCTGATGTAGTCAGATACAAATTTCAGTTGAATAGCACGAACTATAAAGTAGTTTAATAAAAATTAAGTATAGGGCAAAAAAATTTTCTTAAATTACTTGATCTTACTGATTGATTCGTTTGGATAATAGTTCAGTACTATTTTAGCAAGTTTGAAAAAGTATACTTTATTTCTTACAGTTATGATAGTATTATTGTTTATAGTAATACCGAAGGGGGTGAATGTATTTTTAAATATTTGTAACCAATCAAGCTGAAATAAATATGATTGAGTATACTTTTCATAGCATGGGAGTGAGTTAGTGTTATAAAATTTGTGTGTACCCTGCTGATATTATTTCTAACATTGTGATTATATAAGTTGATCCATGACTCAATGGTGAAGTCTTGATATTCTGGATCAGTAATTTTAAAATTTTGAATTTCTAAAATAAACTAAAAAATATTATTTAAAAATTTTTTTTAATATATTTGTTTATAAGAATTTTAAGTGAAAAAATTCAATCCAAAGACAGTTTTACATATTTACTTACTTTTACCAATAAACTGTATATATCCAACAAGTTTTCATCTTTTACAACACTTCGCAATGGCAGCGTTACATTTTGAAAAGGTTTACACAGCGATACAAATTTTTCCATATTTCCGTGATAACTAAATTCGTTGAACCATGTATTATTTTTTTTTTTTGAGTTGTTTTCATACTGTAGTATTTCAATTTTTTCCTCTGTCTGACTTTTTCTTTTTTCGTTCAATACTTTTGATATGTTCTTGCAATACTCAAATGTTTTTGTTTGCATTTGGATAAGCATATTTGCTGACAAGTCAGGAAATTTTTTGGCATTCCATTTTTTTAGTGACGGTGGTTCTAGCTGAAATCAATTGTAATAATTAAAACAAAAAAATTATACGACTACAATGAAATAATATTTTTACCTAGAGAAATATTATTTTCTCTAAATATTTGATTCATATTATTTCGAAATTATAAACTCACCAGAATTACTTTTTTTTTTGGCTCAGAAAAGTCATTTACAACACTGATATCGAAAAAAGTATGTCCAAAACCTAGTGAAGCTAATTTACCATCAAGTATTTTCCAATCATTTTCATAAATTCTTTCGCTTAATTTCTTTAACATGTCATTAAAAAATTTCTTTACTGAAAACAAATCCAGTATATTATTTACGTGATCTTTGTCATTCACATTTCTGTCATCATCGTGAATATTCTCATCTTAAATGTAAAAATTTGCTGTTATAAAATGAACGCATTACTCTCTAATACATTTAATAGATTATTCTCACCAAGTTTCATACAACTTTTGTATAACTCTTGTTCAACGTAAGCTGACTTAGACTTTTGATGAGAATTATTGATGATACCTGAATCGTTATGTATATTTAGCAAAAAAATTCTAGCAGTCACAATTAAATTTTGTTCAATTACTTGTAAACATTGCCATTAGCTTAGAGTAGGAGTGCTCAATAGAATGTTTGAAATTGTGGCTGTTCCTTACTTCTGATTGATTTTTTTTGCAAAAATACCAGTAAAAGTCAGAGCAAGCTTCATTATTCTCAATTTCCAATTTTTCTGAAAAAAAAAATGAATGATAGTTTTTGATTGTTAAGTTTCCTTCAAGATTCGGAAAACGTATTTCCGAGCACATTGAAAAAGAATGTAAAAAAACTGATAACAGACTTAAAAAAATTTTTTTTTAAATTATAAAACACATTTTTGTATGTTTGGAGTTCCAACCTATGCACGATATGCATACTGACCCCTATTATTATTTAATTTAATTAAAAGTTTACATTTACGAATTTTTTCAGAGTGATAAAATAACTTGTTAAAATATATTATTTTTATCTTTATTGTACCTAACAATTCAAATTTTTTTTATCATATAATTTTCAATTTTTCCACCATAAACAAATCTCATGATCAGTTTAGACAAATTGAGTCTCGAATACACAGACTTTATGACGTAACCTATCACTCTTTTAAGAATAAAATATAGCTTGATCAACGAATATGATTTCTCGTATAAACTTACTGCTAATTTTATTAACATCGAATTTTTTGGTTGCATTATTGATATCACTCCAACTAAATGCGTCGTTCTCAGCTTTAACTTCAGTAAGATCATTGGCATTGACAAGAATAACATTCTGGGGAACTATATTTATCAGGAAATAACTGAAACTGAGAAAAAAGGACTTTTGCCATAAATTTTTGAGATTGTATCAAGAAAATTATTTTTTATGTATTAATCTAAAACTTATTCAAGCTTAAGGTTTATTTTATCCATTAATGAGAGTATTGCTTTCGTGAATGACAATGAAAAATTCAGCTCATTTAGTTATATTTATAACTAAATATAGTACTGAGATTACGACTAATGATTTAGAAATACATAAACTACATGGGTGAATAAACTAATGATTCCAAAACTTTTGTTTTTACTCATGAGACTTATAAGAAAGGATTTGTACATTGTCTTACCTTTTTGTTCAACCGTCTAAAGGTGATATTTATATTTCAGACTGAAATCAGTGTATCGAATATTTATTCATTATCTCTTCTTTGTAATAGGACATGGCAATACATAATTTTTTTACTATAATAGTATACCTATGTTTTTCGCTATTTTTGATCTTACAGTTCCTATTTTCAAGTATTGTAATTGATATCTTATAAGTAATAGTAATTTTTTTATTTGTATCAAGATGTAGCTAAAATTAATATTATTCTTTTCTTTTTATTGAAATGTCCATTATGATTGCAGTAAGTGAGTTTTAGGTTTTACTTTTATGCGGTAGAAGTACTACTGTTAGATTAATATGATAAATAATAAGGCTCTACGATAAAAAAGCATATATTGATGATGCACCCTTATAATGCGCATATAAGGTAGTTACGTTAGAAATGATTATTTCCGACCTTCGAAAGTGATAAAATCTTGAATTTTATGAAAAACAATGTAGTATACTAATGTACTAATCACATTGATAAACAAATACTTACAGGAGAAGAAAAGCTGTCATTATTGCCTTGTCATAAAACTGCATCACTAAGTATAGATAAAATATCAGTATGGAAATTAACTACATTTTTTTCCATGGAAAAGTAAATTATACTTAATTCTAAACCTCTTGATGTCTCTCCTTGCACTGATAATTATAGAATTAATTCTAACATAATGAATTATTTATGGTTTTAATGTGTAATATGTAATAGAGAAATATTAAACAACTAATAAAATGTATTGTAAATTATATTTTTCAAGCTTAAAATTTGCTTCTAACAAATTTAATTTTCTTCAAAATTATTCATGTTTAGTTTTCATGGAAGCATAAAATATTCATCTTTCAGATTGAAAAAAAATGAAATCGAATACTTTTTGATCTTAGCAAATAATAATAAAAAATATTTGAAATGTCCAAAACCTGTTTATCTTGCCAGAAATCGCCAGATTGAGATGAAAATAGCTTTGAATAAGCTTGTACGCCATAAAAAAAAAGAAAAAAATGAGCTGTGGATCAACTCGATTGGTCCAGCGGTGACCCCCCAAAAACTATCGATTTCGCTTGAAACTTAAAAAATTCATAACTCGTGTTCTTTTAAAGATTAAAAGCTGAAATGATAATAGGTTATAGCTTTTGTAACCACCAACTACCACACAAAATTGAAGCAAGATTAGAGGTATACTTTTTACAAACTGCAGCTTAATGTCAAAAAGCACCTGTGTAAAATTCCCCTAAAAAAATTGTGGTATGGTAACGCACTATTGTTTTACGGTATCATTTCCTTAAATAGTTCCTGAACAACTTACTAAAGTTCTAACCTTTTCTTTAACGTGAAAGTTTGGTATCTTCTGTTATTGTAAAAGAACTTTGGTATAAGTTGTAAGAATAGCACATTACCGCACCTCACTTTGCTTATTTGCAGTTTGCAAAAAAGTACACATGCGATCTTGCGGAAATTTCGCGTAGTAATTGGTGCACACAAAAACCTTATCTTATAAAAAATTTTAGCTCTTAATTTTTAAATATACGTAAGTTATGAGTTTTTGAAATTTAGATCAATTTCGATGGTTTTTTGCAATTTGTGGGTGGTACTGCAATTACCGCTGGACTAATTAGGTTCATCTACAGCTCACTTTTTTCTTCTTTATTATGGCGCAAAAGCTTGTTTAAAACTTTTTTTTTAACCTAAATTCACGATTTCCAACGTAAAAAACTGGTCTTGGCCATTAATGCTATTTATTTTGGATCACTTGCTGTGATCAGAAAGTGTTTGATTTTAGTTTCTTTTTAATTGTATCATAATTACCTGTTTAAGGCAAATTTTTTCTTTAAAATCAGAATTATCTAAAAATTGTCGACATCTTTTGCTAATTCTATCATACTATATATTCATACATTAAAAAAAAGTTTATTTATAAGGATACTCATAAGATGTTATTTTTGTACTATAAAGCAAACTATTTACAAAAGTTTAATTAATATTCATGTAATTGTTATAGACGATCATTACTTTAGTGTTTATAAACTAACATATTTATTTATAAGTACTTTTGGTATTAGTGTGTGCATCAATTCTTATTCATCCATACATAAACAACTATACATTGACAATTAGTTTTCTGACCATTAATTTCTGAATAAAAACATCATTGCATTGTGTTTTATAATTCAATTATCTTGTAACTCATGGCAAATTTAAATACTCAACTGCTATGTATTTTTATAATTGCACTAATATTCATGTATAATTGTTAATACGGTTATAATACGCTCACACAAAATCAAGTAGACTTAACAATATAATTTCTTAAAAATGTTGGATAGTCACTAGAAATCGTGAGTAAATTATGTGTAAATTACCTTTTGTATAGGAATACCAACAAATCCTTGGGCAGATACGCATGTAGTGCCAAGATTCTTTTTCGCTAAATAGGCTGCTACGTTGTCCTGTAAAAAAAAAAGGAGAAATGTTCCCTGACATATTTTATTAATTTTAAAGTTATTAAAGCTCAGTTTTTGTCAATTCTCATTTGAAAAAGTATTGAATTATTAATTCACTTATGTTAACACTCTTGTTTTGTACTTGTTTTAGACTACAATAGAGTTCGCTAGTTGGTTGTGTACATAATTAACTTTGCCATCTTCCGATTTGTCAGATCCTTGAATTTGAGTAAATTAAAGTGCTGTTGATATGCAAATCAAGTATATTACCTTACAAGTTACTTATATCTTTTGTGACAAAGTGTAAGAAGTTGATGTTCGATATTACAAAAGTGATGTTTTACGAAGTACTTCTGATACAAAAGTTTTCAATAACGCTGAGGAGATATTATTTTTGCTATGTAGTCAAGTTTTCAGTTAAAAAAAATTAATTGAAAATTTCAGTGCAAGCCCTAAAAAAAAAGTTTCTTCAAAAAAATACGTATGCATCATGTATGCGTTCATTGTAAAATTAAAAGATATGATTATGTACGACGTATAATTTAATTCCATATCAACTGTAATAAAATAAAATTATTTATCAAGTTATTTTTGTAACAGGATAAAAAAATGGAGTAGTGTTATTTCAGATTATTTTTACATTATAAAACGTATACCACCACACTTCAATGTTAATTGTACCTTCTGAAGCCAGCTTGTAAAATTTTTATTTACTAGTAAATACTTAAGTACAAATTTGCCATAATCAATTCATGAAGATATAAGTAAATATTAGCTTTTAACAACATTGTCAATCATGGTGTTACAGTAGCAACGTATCAAAGTGCTTTGTCAACAAATGTCAGAAATTCAATAAACTGTAAAAAATAGGTTTAAATAAGCAAAAAACATGGGGTTTGAATGAACTGTATTGAGGAAAGAGAAAATAATACTCGAAACTATAGTTGACGCCAGCACGACGACAAACTTGCAAGCTCGGTGTCAGCGAAATTCAAAAGAAGAGATTTCTTTTTCAGAGTCCTTGTTTTGATAGTCGATAAAAAAAGATGGATGAAGTCGAGCGATAGTACACGGAAAGAATTGGGTTGGTGAAGTGGTGGTGGGGGGGGATGTCATTGCCATGGCAATATAGAGTCGGCGATCGCAGAGACAAAAGGATTGAGGAAAGGGATGAGACAATTGTGCGTAGGCAGAGGGAACATGGAGTAAATAGAAGGATGAAGAATGGAATACCAGGGTGGAAAGGGTAACGCATAGTGCACACTGTAAGGACGTTAGATAAGCGAGTGGGAGAGGCTGGCACGTGAACCAGCTTTCTTTCTTATTAGTTTGCTTTTCTGCGACTGCACGTACAAGCGCATACACATGTTTCCATAGGTATAAAGCTTAGGCAAGGCATTCGTGAAGAAATCGTACGAATAACTCATCCTTCCGTTGCTTTGTTGCCAATGTAATAACATACCATACGCACATTAGGCGTTTATCAAGGACACATAAATCTGTACGATATCTGCGAATGCGATGCTGTACTTCTACTTGGAACTGCACATAAATTTTAAGCTTGGATCACAATGCAACTTTTGTACCACGAAAAATCAGAGATAACTCATTACTTAAGTATGTTTCGGTACTAGTTCCAAATAATGTTAGTTCTTCATCATGTTTCTTGTTTCATTAAATCATTTGGTTTCTTTGAGAAACGAATAATTCAGTATTCATTGCATAAATATATCTGAAAAAGCTACTCAGACTGTAGTTTCAGTATTTCTTGAACAGGAAGCTTCGTATTAGATACAAAAAATGAAATCCTTAGTCGAAATGCTTTTAATCTTTCCAAAAAGCTTCTAATATAATACTTTAAAATATCCATGTATGCTCAGAAAGTAGGTAAAATGAAAAAAACTGTTAAAAAAAGAAATCTTCCGTGTTCGTTTATAAACTGTAAATGAAATCTGTCCTTTATTTAAACTAAATTATTAGATAATTCTATAAGTTTGGACGTATAATTTTATCAATATCTCATGCGTACAATTTTCAAAGTCAAAAAAAAGTAGACAAATACACTTCGAGCCTTAGCCATTCAGATTGTGAGCGAAAAATTAAAAAACGCATGTGATTTTAATTAACATAACATTTGAAGCGAGTTTCAAAACGACCGCAATTCGTGGATACATAAAAACTTAAGATTGGATGCAGTGCTTTGGCTCGCGAATGTATTACGAGGATGAGTCGAGGGGCTAACGATGCCAAGAGATCGCCACACATGGAAGTCGAAAAAAAAGGGCAGGTTTAAAAATGATAGGCAGTACAGCACAGGGGAGCCACGCCAAGCCACTGACAGACGTGCGCGCACGCACGCAAGCTTTTAGACGACGGACGCCGGACGAGTGAGCGGGCAACGGTCCAAGCTGCGGAAACTTCGAGTGGTCAGGCACCGAAATATATAGGGTCGGTGGGGCACGTTGCCACCACCACTGTAGACCGGCGGGCCGAGAACTTGGACGACGGCGACGAGTCCGGCGCATCTGCTGCCAAAATTACGGCGAATTGATGCAGCCCCGGTCCATTGGTCCTCATCCCGTGCCCTCGCGTCTCTTTCACTCAGGACGTTGTATTTTATTCGCCCGGCCCGGCATTTCCTCGCCCCCGTTCTGTCTCTGTCCTTCCACCCTCTCTGTCACCAACTTCCTCCCCCTCTCTCCTTGAAATTAGTTGAACTTACGACTCCCATTGCAGTCTGTTACTGTTATTGTGCGGGAGAGGTGAGAGACAAATTATACATGCACTTGTATATGTATCTCGTTAACACAACCAGAATTCGATTAAGAAGTTGTCGCGCGCCCTCGTATAATGAAATTCGTTACCGCAGTTTCGCAAGAGAGTCGAATGAATCGCATTACGTTGGTTTCCATATGCTTCATGCAAGATTATCGTATTAAATATGCAATTCATACCACTGATGCTCGTATTAGAGATTCTCTCTCGTTCGATGAAGGCTTCACTAAGAGATTTCTCAAACTCGTGCAAATCATTGCGTCATTTCGTTAAGATTCCACGTGTGACAATGATAACATGCACTTTTTACGTACCACTGCAGGAAAGCCGATCGCTTACTGTATACATATACTTTCATTGATTTTATTTTGGTATCACTATAATTATGAAATTCTGTTACTTGAAATTTTTTTTTTTCAAGTAACTCTTGAAGCCCAACTTTTAAAAGCTTTTGGAGCTCTCATAGAGTTTAAATAATTCAATGCAGCTGATGCGATGTGAATATGACTATTTTTTGTGAAAAGCACAGAATGCAAAAAAACTCTTTTTTGTTTTATTGCATAAAATAAAGTTTGTACAAAAAAATTCAATTAGTTACTATTCACTATTAAAACTTAAAGAAAAAATATTTGATTGGTTACTATTCATTATTAAAACTAAAAGTGCAGATTTTTACTTTAAGAATTTAAAAAACAAAATTGTATTAACCGAAAGAAGTTTCTTAATAATTCGGTTTATATATCTTTTTTATGGTATTGAAGTTCAAATTGTCGGATTTTCCAAAACATCCAATCTACGTGCATATGTGTGTATTTTTGTATCTCGATATTTTCGAGATTTCATAAGCTGATTTATGATAGTCTGGGCTCAAAATTTTGGGTACACAAATATTTAGATATTCTATAAGTAATTTACGTATTTTTTGTGTTTGATTCCATTTATACCGATTGCTGGACTTTTGCGTAACGTAAGCCCTAACTCTACCAATCACCCCATCCTTTTTTCCCCAATTTCTGTCTTTTTTTTTCCAACCATGCGAGTCATAGACTGCAAAACATGTCAGTTTTTTTATTGATTTTTTTTTATAAATTTTATTGACAACTAGCTGAAAATTTAATAGATAACTTTTTTTTTTTTAATAGATAACTATAGTGAAAGCATAGGCAAGCATCAACTACTGGTATTTTGAGGTTAAGTGCAAATTTTACATAATTATTTCTACGGACCTCCATATCATAGTTCTTGTACACAGCTAGGCACACAGTAATTAGGTATAAGTGATTCTGCTGCAAGCTGCTAAATAAAATTTGAAAAAAAAAAAAAAAAAGCTTTCTGCCACTCGATCACTTAAAAATTATAGCCACATTCATTCTAATAACGCAAGGTCGAATATTATATAAAACTTTATCAGATAATTTATTTGTGCCTTCAATAAGTTGCATTAGATAGTTTATACATTGATTAAGGAAAAGTGATCGAGGGTTGTTGTCGAGTCAATGAACTTCATAAATTTTTGAAAGATCGTAATCCACCAGCAAAGATATGCATTAGTGAAGATTGGACAAGACTCAATAATAGAGTTAAATATGATTTAGTAACTAATAAAATCGTAGGGTTTGTGTTACCTTTGAACAAAAATTAATTGCCAGTACATTTTTTATCGCAAAATTAGCCAAGACGATAGAAGAATGTTTCAATAACAATAAGGTATCCAGTATACTGAATATATATGTAGCTCAGATTTTAGTAACTGATGCGCCTCTTTTTGTTTGTTAATTTTTAGTACATGCACTACTGGATCACGTTTTGGAATGCGACCTTTAATACCCAAAAAACCTAGAAATTTGATCTCAATTGATTTCTATGGCCCACTGCCCATTTTACGGGAAGAGGTATGACCCATTTTGGCAGTAATCGATGTTTTTACGAAATTTGTGGTATTGTATCTGATTAAGCGAGCCAATACGGCAACGACAATTAGAAAGTTATTTAACCACTATATTTCAGCGTACGATAAACCAATTCGAATACCGTTAGACCATGGAACTCAATTCACCGCGAATAAGTGGCGAAAAACACTTGAAGAAGCTGGAATTAAAATTTGTTTTTCCTTTGTGCAACCAACACAAAGTTACATTATTAAAAAAGTAAATAGAGAATTTGGACGATTCTTTCAGGTATTAGTCATAAACAAACACAAAAATTGAGAAAATTGGGTAGAATTGTTAAAAAAATGCACAAATAAAAGCCATTACAACACAACAAAATACATCCCTACAGAACTGCAGTTAGACACCTTACGCACACGATTCTAGCATAAGTGTATCGAGGCTTTTGATAAAGTACAAACCTCTTACACTGATAAAATTACTTTGGCATCCAACTGGAGTGGAATGAAAAGAAGAAAAAGGGCTGATAAACATAATATTTATAAAACATACACAAACTATGAGTAAGGGAACATGGTGCTGATAAAAATAAATCCAGTGTGCAGTGTCACTCAGAAAGCGGGATCACTGCAAAATTATTGGAATTGTATGAAGGCCCTTACGTCATTACTAAAACTATAAATAATGCCACCTTCGTATGAGTGAATGATAAAAATCAAGTTAGGGGAATATTTCACAGTAATTAATTATGTCCTTATTTTGCGCAAAATGAAGTCACGGAGGCAACGACAATGGCTCAACCAAAAGACAAAATGGACTAAACAACGCTTAAAGGCGTTACTACGAGAGCTACATGAATCACAAATGGACCCTGTCTCAATACAAGACCCAATTAATACGTCAAACCAACTAACTGACCCCTCCCCATGAGTAAAGAGCGTCGAAACAAACAACGATTATTATATATCGACATCGATAACGATATCAAGACTGAGAATCTCGAACGCCTCACAATACAATAGAAGCAGTATGAGGTGAAGGAAAACGTACAGTCTATATCGTCAGTAGTTTAAAACAAATTTTTTCCCTCAAATGTACAAATTTATAATTAAGAAAACCTTTATAGATGGGAAACAAATGCAGAAAGGAAGATTAGAAAGAGAACAAAATATAGAGTGGACAGAGAGACTACAGGCACTTTATCATGGGCCATGAGACCAACAAGGATACATTTGCCTCGGCTGGAATGGATAGAGAAAAAGAAAAATTTGGAAAAATGGCCTAGGTCCATCCCAGCAAACATGAGTACAACAATGGGTAGTTGGGTCCACGTACCCAAGGAAAACCCACGTTTTTTCCACAGGACCAGAAAGTAAGTGTGAATGTCACTTGTGAGTATAACTAATACTAACTGGTGTCTACTAGGAATTTTGGTGCCCCACCGCTTAAAGCGAGGTGGCGACGTACCTCCAAGTAGTCGAGGCTCAAGGGATAGTGACGATGCTCCTTGGGCAAAGTACCTAGATCGATTACTAGAGCCGTGTTAAAGACATTCAAGGGTCTCAAGGATGACCTAACCCTACGTGACTTTTTCAGCATAGAGAGCCCAGTACTAATACTTCGTGGCTGAGCTAATAATTCGCCCTAGTCTAACCAAATGTATGTAGGAGAGAAGCAGTGCGGAAAAATTTTGAAATTATAATTATTGTATACACAAAAATCATTTACAATAAGAGCAAGAAAATTTAATTCAACATTAAAACTATAGTTTATGTCTGTGCGCGAATTTTAAAACATCTGTTACATTTTTTTTATACAATCAAATCAAATTATTGTATTAGTTAGAATTTAGCAACGAACCCAAATAAATATAAGTAATGTACACTGCGATTGAAAACACAATTTCTTTATTAAAATAAAATTGAATAAATTTCAAAAATAAAAGAATTAAATGTACTAATTTATTAAAACCTATCCCTCCGCAGCTGATTGCGAGTCCTAATATTCCTAAAATCTGTTTAAAAGTTAGAATCTTACTTCATAAGACATTTTATTAAGTCGTCATTTATTTTAAGCCTGACAATTTCATTTACTTTAAAATTTTCATCTGATTCGATCTAGTTTTAGTTTACAATCAGCTTAGTAATTGATTTATATAAAAAATTAAGTTTTAATTCATAAGCATTTTATCTTTGCCCAAAGAGACGTAAATAAGTTTGTTTAGAATAAGAAAGAATAATCAAAACAAATCATAAAAAAAAAAAAAAAACATAAAGGAATTAATATAATTAACTTTTCAAAAAAAAAGGAGAAATCAATAAAGTAATCATCAAAATATTCGCTATAGATATTGCAGGGATTAATAAATTATTCAATAAGTTAAATTAAACTTTGATAAAAGCTACTTTGAAATATTTTATTCCTAGAATTGGCTACCCGAGCGGCTTTGCTCTTTTATACTGGATAATGAACACACCCTCCAACATATAGCCACAGGAATTAACTGCATGTGTGTTGGTTTCTAATCTTAGAGTTCCCTAGTACAGATATAATTTTTAGCCATTCTTTTTACTACAGCCAACTAACTGGATTTACACTCAAGGAAAGGGAGTTCGTAATAGAGAATTTCCCCTTATTTTGTGGGGGTGAGGGGACCATATTTTCTGGAAATATTCTAAGTTTCTGTGGGATGTAGTGGAGGGCTATTCACGAGGGAGGCTATGGGGGTAGTTGGGGACGTGGGAGGAATTTCACTCATTCTTTGAGTTAAATTCACAGAGAAATATAGAGAATATTTCCTTATTTTGTGAGGGTGATGTGGGGAGACCATGGGGGTGTGGAGAGGATGTATGGACAGACCCACCAAAATAACTATATAATATAGGAAGATATTGTTCAAGCTCCCATAGTTCAAGTATGCAGCCATATAAGTCTAAGGTACACTTTTCCTCATCCGAAGAGCAGACGAAGTGCGCTCCGTCATCGATAGTGTAACCATCTTCTCACATACTGGCACTTATGCTCTACTTTTTGGAAAACTGGCTTTCCCAACAATGGGAGTGCCAGTGCCAGTGTAGTGCGTCGTAGTTAGATTATCGTACTGTAGCTGGTGCAGTAGCCATATAAGATCATGGCAAGCTTATGATTATAGCAAGCTTAGTTACAGTTAATGTTACTTGCTAATGAAAATTATTTAATTGTTTTTTATCAAAAAACTTATTAAATGACTTCTGAAGTTATTCAATGTCTTTAAAGGACTTTTAAAATCTCTCTGAAATCTTTTCAAGTCCTTTGAAGTTTTTCTAAGTCATATGAAATTTGTCTAAATTTTTTAAAGTCTTTTGAAGTCTTTTTAATTCATTGCAAGTCTCGTAAAGTCTTTTGAAGTCTTATCAAGACCTTAGAGTGCACAGCCCCTCATGTTTTCTTCGACATAATGTAGATTTATTTTCAATTAAAAAATGTAAACAAAATCATTTATTACTTAAAATAACCGTAAAAAGTAACCATAAGGTTACAAAGTTGAAAGTCAATTGAAAGTAATGAAACTTTAAGTTATGGAATGCAATCGATGAATAACATTCAAAAGGATTTAATAATAGTAAATATAGTGGTTTAGTTTCAAAATAAATAGAAACATACATTTTTCTGTAAATAGTTTACATCTAAAATTGAAAAATGTATGGCATTTAATTAAATCGCAAGGAGGTAATGTACGTACCAATCAATTGGCTGTAGTTTTTCTCTTTCAGTTAACATTTTAAAACAACTCAGCAGACAAAATCGTGAAGGGTTCCTTTTTACAATCAGAACACGTTAAAAATAAAAACAAAGAGTGTATGTCCTCGCAATAATAATACAGACTGTGGACGTAACTACTTTGTCGCACGCGAGGTGTGGTTTACTCGTTTGGGGATAGTGGGGTCGGAGAAGTTCGGGTAAGCTTCGCCTGCCGAATCTCCGTTGATTCCAAGCTGTGACGTGAGCTGCCTCTCAGTTTTCTTTGGACGTGCTTCGAAATTCAATGACAGACTTATCAGTCGCAAAGTAAATCCCGGTCGACGCGCCCGAAAAATAAAAGTCTCATCAACAAATTTTTATTCATCCGACCTGTTTATTTCATCTTATACCCTACGTATAAGTGATTGCAGTGCCAATAGGAAACGGTGTAAGTACTTTGATGTATAATATAGTTGCGAGGCGTGAAATCGTATTGATCGACCCGTACAAATGAAAGCATCCGTACAGCACCTAAACTCCTTTAACGATCAACATAGGTATATGTGGCTCGTAAATGCACACATAATTGGAGGCCTTCCAGCCTCATGTTGACACCCACCTTTACTATGTGTATACGTGATCCACGTGACATGCGTGTACGAATTAGAAAGCTAGTTAATTCGCCCATAAAGCAAAGACAATATTTGTCTGCGGGGATATTGCGTTGCACGACCTACCGCAGTACACGGATATCGTTTATGTGCAGATGTTAATGTGTGTGCCTACCCTAATTTAGTTTCCTTACTTTTGTTAAATGCTGTTTTTTTTGTTCCTTAATGTTTTGTATGAATTGGTTAGGAAAATATAAAAAAACCTTCATTTATTTTCATAAGCGTTTATTTAATTTACTTCATCTT
Source organism: Copidosoma floridanum (assembly GCF_036245765.1). NCBI lineage: Eukaryota > Metazoa > Arthropoda > Insecta > Hymenoptera > Encyrtidae > Copidosoma > Copidosoma floridanum. The sequence continues at coordinate 11,286,185 of NW_028321883.1, forward strand.
CTTAACTATGTATTTTTCTGTGGTAGGGTATCGTTAGAGTATTGGAAAATTTTTTGGACGATTTTCACTTGAACGATTGTGCTGAAGTTTTGCACACACGTAATTAATAATATTGGTTTTCTTAACCCTCTGAGAATAAGTATTAAATGGCTTCGTAGAAGAGAAACCTTGGCATAAAAGTGAAATGAAAGAGTTTAATAATCATAATTAGATAAGCTACTTAGCAGTTATTGCCAATTTTGTTTTTTAGAACGTAAGCCAAAGAAGTTTAATAATATTTTAAAGATTTACAAAGACTTCTAAGGATTTACGAAAGGTTTTAATCATTTAAAATAAAATGTGACTTGCAAAGATTTTCGGAAGAAAGCTAACATTTTTTTAGACGGCTTTAAATAACTTTTGAAGAAAATTTGTTGCTTCCAAAGAGTCACAAGATCCAAAACTTTAATACAAAACTCCAGTGCAAGTGTGTTTTGAACGACATTCATCATAAGTTTCTTGTCAATAAATTTAGAATTTTCATACTATTAATGTAAATAAACTTAAAAAACTGAACAATTATTTAAAAAAAAAAAGACTTTAAAAAAAATTTTATTTGATGTGATGTACAGGTACAAAACTTTTTTCTGAAACAGCATTAGTAGCTATACGAGTAAGTTTTGGTTGCTGAAGATTCAAATTAAGAGATATATAATTAGTTTAGTTATAAAAAGCCAACGTTTATTTAAATACATCTAGTGATTTTGAATGATTGTCAATAAACACTGAAACAAATCACCTAAGTTCCAATATAATAGAAAAACCTTCAATATTTTATTTGATAAATTTAATATTTATAAGCTGTAAGCATATTTAAACGTATTGTATAGTTACTTATAAAATGACAATAATAAATAAAACTTGGAATATTTTTTTAGTAAATGAAAAACACGCTAAAATTATATGGACCAAATGAAATACTATTAAAACGAATAAATAATTTTTATTTCTAAATATTTTGGATTTTAACCCTTCAAATTGTAAAGTATACTTTTTTCTGTGAGATTAAACAGTTGAAAAAACGTCAGGTTTTAACCTGAAACTGAAATTCCTTACTGGTACATTCATAATAAAAAGTAATACTATTAAATAATTATATTATATAGGTAATTTTATTACATAGGTAACAAAAATGAGTCACTTAGCTTCTACCTAACATAACTAATTTTATAACATAACTTTTGGTTGAGATTTTTCACATCTGATATCTTGAAATTTTCCGTGAGAGAAATTTTTACTATGTTAGAAACATAAGGAGAAGTATAAAAATATATTGACTTATCATTACGCTATTGCACTTTGTAAATATAGTATTTCAAATAACATTAAATACACTGTAGTTGAGTTTAATAAAGCGATAAATTTAATTCTTATTTTTTTCTGTAAAATAGTGGTGCAGTAATCAACAATGAATCTTGTGGAGTATATAAAATTGTCCGTTTTTATGACAAATATCGCCACACAGTTCAGTTAGGCAGTACAAACAGAATCAACCAGCTTTGTCAGACGAGTCCTCGGGACATATCGTGCATTAGTAAGCAGGTGTGAATGTCGTTGGGGAGCGTGCGGTTGGCGCGCTCCCGCCAGAGAGTCGTGTAAGTTGTATCTCGTGTCATGCGGCTGTCGCAGTGCTATGTCATCTGGGGAGGAAAGCTCTCTGCATCTCGGATCAGCCAACCAAGTCGACAAGGAGTAGAAATTTTCGTGAACAACGAAAAAACAGTCAAGCACGGGTCGAGGCTAGCCAACTGTGATGTGAGTAGCATCAAACCGAAAAATTTTATCGCGACATGGAGACCTTACATTTTTAATACTTACAAGACGGGAGGTTATGCTGGCAAGGAAATTTTAATTTAATAAATTATTATCTAGGTTTGATTAAAACAAGCATGTAAAAATGTACAATGTATATTCAATTTGATCTTGATCTATTTTAAAAAGATAACGTTTTTAGCAAAAATATCAAAACATAGTCCAGTTAGTAAAATTTGAATGTCATTATAACTAAACATAAATTAGTTTGAGATGACATTTGTTACATAAATAAGTGTCTGCAGAAAAAGCCATAATGTCTATTGATATCATTACAGTTAAATAGATATGTAATAATAGGTATGACAAGGGCACAAAGTTCGATTTCGAACCCAAACGGTAAGAGGTAATACTTACTCTCGGTACCGAAATATTTATTTTATGCTTCAAATGATGAATTGGCATAACATGAGTTGTTAGTAGAGCATTCGACACATTTGCGTCAGGTACATAAATGTATGTTTATATATAAAGTGTGTAATTAGAGTATCCGAGTTGAAAGGTATAATTTTTGTCACGTGCAAAAAATTTAGGAATGAATACGGCAACTTTCCCGTTTAAAAGTATATCATAGTGAGCTAGTTGCCCCCCCCCCCCCGCCATATTTTTGTTCACATGAATATTGGATTTTATATTCGTATATAAATACTTTTGGTATACATACAATATAACGTAAAGAAAAAAGGAAAATAAGTATTTTAAATCTCAACCGATTACCATTATACCAAGTTTTATGTCTTAAATAGTATTATTTGCCTACTAAAATTAGAAATTGAGAATTGTCTTATTTTTTAATATATTTGTTTTGCAACTCAATTTGAATCAAAACATTAAATTCATATCTAAATAATTCATGTTAGAATTTTAATATCGGAATCATAGTCAGTACTTGGACTAAATTACAAATCAACATCGTAATAAGCATGTGTAAAATAACCATTGAAATTCTACGGAAGTAGTTTAAACTATATGAATTTATTTTTGTAATTCTGAGAAATATAAATAATTAAGTTTGAAAAAAGTTAAAAAAGGAAAAGTTTTTGTTGCAGTCTTTTTGGTAAATTGCAGTTGATGAAAAGATCATTAATTTCAAAAGGATTTATTTAATCTCGTTCTATCAATAATATACTTAATAGTCTTTAAAATTACGTAAGAGTTTTATCTTGTAGAAAAAAATAAAATAAATCAAGGTAGCTGTAACTTATGTCGATGGATAGTTAATTTTTAACTCTGTATACATATGACAAGTAGAGGTTCGATGGCCGAGTGGTTAACATGATAGCTACGCAGGTTCAAGAGCTAAGTGTATGAGGCTCTTTTACCGTCAAGCTTGAATCAGATGGCGCCAGGGCACGTCGCGGCTGTCATGGCCGTCTCACTCACACAACATTACTTTTCAGTATTGTATGTATACAGGAAATTAAAGTGTAGTGGTAAAGCGCAATATTTGAAATTTTGAAATGAATAAGGAAGACAAGAAAGAATATTATGGAAGCTTCAAAGTTTCAGAATTGAAAAAGCTTTTAAGAGAGAAAGGAGCAAGAGTCAGTGAAAGAAAAGCAAAACTCGTGGACAGGTAAGCCATGACTTGGGAGCGGCAAAAATGTTGGTCTCCCAATTGCTTCGAGCCACTTTTTTTTTATCACACTATCAGAAGGAAATTTAAATTTCACTTTCTTATCGCAGGATATTACACTGCACTTCATTTTTCCTACTATCTTTAAACGTAAATGCAAACAAAAATTGTCTGCAAACAACAGCAATCATTTACAAAGGAATTATGTCTTCTGCTTTGCTCATTACACAGATAGGCTCACGAACACAATACACAACTGTAAATTTGACGGTGTGTACGTATGACAGCCGCGACGTGCCCTGGCGCCATCTGATTCAAGCTTGACGGTAAAAGAGCCTCATAGGGTTCGATACCCAATTTATTCAGGATGTTTTCATGAAATCTTTATCTGTCAAATACATTGCTACTTTAATGTACTTGGCACTTTCTTGTCTTGGTAACTGTCAAAAAATCAGAATATAACTAGACAATGTACTATATTAGCTCGCGAGACCCAACTAGGCAGTATAATTTAATAACCGATACCTAAAATGACCCAAACAAATATCGGCCCGAGAATTTTAGGAATAAGAAAAGAAATCGAGTGCAAATGGGTATGTGTGTACTATAAATGCACAGGTATGCGATTAAGGGGGTTAGAGCGGTACAGTCAACCTGAAAAGTTAGTTTCGATTGAAAGTTAGTGAATTTTAACATTATTCTTGATGAATCGTACGAGCCATTTGATATCGTACAGTATAAGATTAATTAAAAATTGATACTTTAAAGTTAAATGTATGCATAATATTTTATTTCTGGCCTGCTGTATATATAGATGTACCAATAGCATTTTGTTCAAACTTTTAATTAAAGTATTTTTTAAACCGTAACGGCTTGCTTCTTGAAGTTTGGGTATGTTATTCTAATTGTTATTCACAATAACATACTAGTTTTTTGAAAGATTTGTAAAAATATTTCCCAAGTTATTGGTGAAAATGTAAGTTTCCCGACGACGTTTGCATAAGAGCATGTGTACAAAATCCTAAGTTTGCAATTTTTTTATCAAAAACTGTGATGCTATGATTCTTGAAATTTTAACATCATGAAAGCAAACACATTATAATTTTTTGGAGACTGTCGTCAAAAATTTGCTCTAACCCCCTTAAAGGATATTTAATGATTTCTTTAAGCAATTTAAATATACAATGTTTTATATGAATGACCGATGAAATTTGAAATCACTGCATGTTTTTATACTGAAATAGTTTAAAAACTTTCCAGCTACTCCATTTTCTAGTTGGTCTATAAAAATATTTTTTTTTTTTACAATTTTCTTATATATTCATTCTTCTTCCTGGAATTTAAGAATGACAAAATCGTTTGTTAAAGAATTTTATCAACATTTGCGTAAAAGTTAAGTAATAATTGATGTGCCTGCTGTTGCTGTTAGTACCTAAACGTATGAGCTGAAATGTTATCGTCTTTTCTTTCGTTACCATTGATCCTTTTTCGAGCGACAAACGCACAGAGCAGGCTTTTTTTGAACGCGCTTTAAAACATAAGGTTAATTAAAGACTGCTCGCAGCATGGTTAAAACCAGAAAGTGTCGGTTTCCAACGTCAACACCGCGCGTGGCAGGGCTTGGGTCAGGTTTTAACGCTGGGTGTAAATGTAGACGTGGGGAGAGGGGTGAGCCGTGACTGACAATTGGCCGTCATCTCGAGTGAAAAAACGGAGCACGAGAAAAAAAAAGCTGACACCGTGTGCCCATCCTATGATCCAAGGCCTAAGTCAACAAGTCCTCCCTTCGCTGCTGAGTGAACAGACGGAAGCACGTGCGTATTTCGGCCCACCCAATGTGTGACTTTGCTAGAGGATTTTTAATGCTAAATTTCATCACTCTAAGATTCAACACTGAAGCACTCGTCACTTTAGTAAGTATTGTTATCAAAAGAAAGCAGAGTTGTTGGACGATAATATTGACGTCGATAATTTGTTTTTCGAATTATGGAGGAAATCTTAATAAAAATTGCTTCAAACTTATTGTTGGTGCGTTATGGAGGCATTTATGATATTAAAAGAAAACTCTCTAATAGGTTTTCTTTTCCCTTAAAAAAACATATTCCAAGTAATAAGTAATTTGTACTGACAATCTGAGCTCTTGTGAGTTTCTCAGAAAATATTCGCAATGATCATAAGTTGTGGACTCTGAAACCCCACATAATTGGCTCACTTTGATCCTACAATTGATTTAAATCCTTATGCCTTACTAAACATGTTTGTAACTCATAGAGCTCGGGAAGGATTTTCAACTGAGGTCATTACTGTCGTACCAGGGAAAAAGGGGCTTAAGTGATATTTTAGTCGAAAATGCGTTTTTTTATGTCAATCGATTCGTAAGGTGATGACCAACCTAACTGTACTAATAAAAATTATGGACAATTGTTCAATTGTTTGTTGTAATTAATTAAATTTTACTAAAGTTAGTAAAAATTTTGACCTGGTAGTGAAAAAAGGGCATAAGTGACAGAATATGAATATATGAAGCTAGAAGACTCTGGGCAGCACGAGGAATTCATTATTTTAAAAAGCAAAACTTTTTTAGTTGAAAAAAAAGAAATGTAGGTGGTAGCTCTCTGTCTCTGTTAGTTGCACAAACAATCCTATGTACTGTTATTTGCACCCAGTTTAGAAACGCCAGTTTCATATTTCATCTGCAAGAAAAGGGATCGTTTCCGTTACTGTTAGAGATCTCTGGACCTGAGGCGAGAAAGGCCTGCCGCTATTCATACGGCAAAAAGTCATCGCACTTCTCCCTATCTGGCTAACGCGTGTGTGAAGGAACAAGGTGGTCTTTTGAATATTTCGCACTCTATCGCGCCCCTTCGATCTTGACGCGTCGGGATTAATTTTAGAGTTGGTGCACATTCGCGGAATCTCGGAATTTTTTGGGTGGTGGAAGTCTCGCAATATGGCTGGGATTATTTGTATACCTTTGCTTTAGACCAGATGTTGTCTTAGATGGGAGGAGGGACTTACGTCTTTGAACAATCGAATTTAAAGATAATGACAAGTGCTTTACTTGTAGGTAATATTTTGCTGTAAATAAGATTTCATGCAAATTTATTCGGAAAATACTTGTTTCGCAAGAATTGACATTTTGTGACTATAAAAAACTAATGCTGCTTGCAGTTAAAGTTTCCTTAGTCTCATTGTACGAAACCAATATCATTTTCATCTTTTAAACTTGCACGTTGTACTTGTGTATCAGTGTAACGACACATTCACTTCTTTTTTAAACATCATCGATATGATAAACTTAGTGATGACAAATAATTTTTTGGAAACGTAGCTAGAAAAGGCCAAAAAATGAAAGATTTCTAATATAATAGGTGTAATCGTATAGTATGCAGTTAACATTGAGCTGATGGGTTCAGTGGTCGTAATTTAAAAGAAGAAGGCACACAAGTGCAACGTATATTCAAGAAGGAATGGCGAGAAAGAAAAAAAGTGATGAATAGAGGCAGAGAGAAATGTCCTTATTAAACGCTCACTGGGCACCGCACGGAAGAATGGATAATGTATTTGGCTCTTTCTCGCTCGTGACCTTTCACGAAAAACTTTTTCGCGGCACTTGTTCATGCATACGGTTATAATACATATTTTCACCTACGAAGACTCGCTTTATCATCGGTTATCTCTTTTCTAGTTCCATCTACCCCGAAGGAGCACGCATACATACATATAGCGATCGGAGATCGGAGGGCAAGAGAGCTGCGGAACGAGAGAGCAAGACGGGGAAAAGGAGTGGGGCTCAATTTCTCGCTCCGTGTCCCGCCCCGGCGCTCATCCCGATGTTAAACGAGCGCACGTGTGCAGCACCAGCAACAGCAGTAGCCCAAGGGCCAGGTCGGAGATCCATTGCACGAGCGAGCTAGCTAGCCCAGCGAAGAATGAGGTGCTGGAGGCACGGAAGTAAAAGATGTGCGAGGGAGGAAAAATATACCATGTGGGTTTGTGTGTGCGCGCGTGTGTGCGCTTGAGATATATGCACGCGCTCATGTCTGACTTGCCGTTCCGGAGCTTACTGTGTTTGTTTCAAGCCAAAGGAGCTGGTTTGAGAAATCGACCGACTAAACGAACCCGACGCTCCGAGCTGCGATCTGATAAGCTTTGGAATAAATCTCGTCACATCCCGACGTCTACCCGATGCCGCTTTTTCTCCGCTGGCTACTTTCGTTATCACCCGATTCTGCTGGAGCTTGTCACGCTATTTTAAATTCGACTCCCCTCGCGCGTTTTTCTCCTTATCTTTTTTATTTGGATGAGGGTATTTTCTATGAATTAGGGTCTCACGATAATTTAAGAGGCCTTGCAGACACTTTTATTTCTAGAGGCTCACCGAGATCACCGTAAGTGTCATGAAAACGTTATCAAAGTTGATAATTCTGTCTGTTACGAACTGTTTTGGGTTCAACCATATTGTATGATCTGTATTCTTATAATATGTTTTTGAATCGACTTATCACATAAATGATAATTTAGTCTTATGAGAAATACTTTTACTATTTCCGTATGATTAAAGAAAATCAAGGAGCTTGTGTTAAAAGTAGACAAAGTCACATTCTTTACATTTATTAAGCATGACCAAAAGTTACAGCGGAAAGGGTGCAACTTCAGTCTGATAATCAAGCAGGTACTAAGTAGTAGTCGTTTGCGAGATGGATCCACTTGGGGTTGAAATCTCATCAGCCAGTACAGTACCCAAATGAATTCCAAAATTATGGCCTCTGCCAACCTTTAACCTTCGCTCCTTGTCTCCAGCGTAATAGGGATACACGAAGGAGTACGAGAACTCTAAATGCAGTGCGGCCATCAGCATTATCTTCTGTAGCTTGTCGCGGTTTTACGGCAAATAGGAGTCGCGGATGCGTAACGAAGCGTCGTCGTCGTTGGCATAATCAGGAGCTTTCTTGTGCTCGCGTGTACAGCACGACTAGCTGAACCTTCGCTTCGTCGTTGGCTCAAATGAGGAGTATTAGTGCGAACATGGTCTAACACTTGCTGATCAGTGCAAGGAGGGTTAGGTACATCGGTGTACATGGATTAGAGAGAAGAGGTTGGGAATAAGACTAGAGGTCGAGGTTAACCACATGGCACTGGTGCAGATGTGCCTGACAACTTTGCCACCACCTATAAATCTGTACAATAATCTCTGATATAATATATTTTGGTAATCAGACCCAATACAGCTAAACAAAGACAAAGACTGCCGTACTGAGAAAATGGTATCAACGATTTAAAAACTAATTGTGAAGTATGCGCTTTCATTTCATCTTCAAAATAAGTGATTACGTTATTTGAAATAAAAAGATTCAAAGGATTTTGAAAACAAAAACTTTGAGTTCTTAAATTAAAAGGTAGAAAATAGTATATTACGTAACGAGGCTGGCGGTTCTATCACTGGTGTTGATTTAATGACTTAAACAAAGCGAGTAAAATTTAAATTTTTTAATACTCTGTTACCAAAATACAATTTTTCTCGTGCTTGCATCGATTATGTGATCTGCTTGATCTCCACACTAGAGGGCAAAGTAATTTTGCATGCACCAGCATGAGGAGTGAATACAAGGCATATTGTATTTCGTACAAGAGTCTAAAAAGTACTTACTTTGCACACAGAATATTTATTTTCAGTGATTATAATCAATATTTTATGTTACACAATGATTGCACTTGGTAATTTTGACACTCGTGTTGTCGCGTTACGTATTTTGTCCAAATAAACTGCACTGAAAAAAAAATTTCGTCAATTGAAATAAATGTATTTATTTGAATTCAAGTTATTTGAACCGAATAAATGTTTATTTGAATTACATTTTATTTATTAGCATTGATTAAATAAATAATTGGTGAGACAATACGATTTACTACATAGTCAAATATTTAAGTGAAATAATTTCATATTTAAGATAAGAGAATATTTATTAACTTCGACTAAACACTAAAAAACTTATTACTTGATTCGATTAAATATTTTTTTTGTAAGTATCACCCCTGTTTGTTGTTATCCTGAATATACACTTTTTTTTGGTCAACTAGGGTGTATTTGAACTGATGAAATATTTATTTGTATAGATCAAAATAAATAATTGTTTGATTCAAACACATCATTTTGAAGAATACAAACAAAAAAACTTATTAGTTCGATCAAATAAGTACTGGTATTGAGAAGATCCGCATATTAAGTTGGTCAAAATAAATATTTACTTACTTCGACTAAACACTAAAAAACTTATTACTTGATTCAATTAAATATTTTTTTTGTAAGTATTATCCCTGTTTGTTGCTATCCTAAATATACACTTTTTTTAGTCAACTAATGGTGTATTCAAACTGACGAAATATTTATTTGTATAAATCCAAAGAAATAATTATTTGATTACAACACATCATTTTTAAGAATACAAACAAAGAAACTCTTTAGTTCGATCAAATAAGTACTGGTATTGAGAAGATCCGCATATTTAGTTGGTCAAAATAAATATTCATTTACATCGACTAAACACCAAAAAACTTATTACTTGATTCGATTAAATATTTTTTTTTTAAGTATTACCCCTGTTTGTTGCTATCCTAAATATACACTTTTTTTGGTCAACTAATGGTGTACTCAAACTGATGAAATATTTATTTGTATAGATCCAAATAAATAATTATTTGATTAAAACACATCATTTTTAAGAATACAAACGAAGAAAATCTTTAGTTCGATCAAATAAGTACTGGTATTGAGAAGATCCGCATATTTAGTTGGTCAAAATAAATATTCATTTACATCGACTAAACACCAAAAAACTTATTACTTGATTCGATTAAATATTTTTTTTGTAAGTATTACCCCTGTTTGTTGCTATCCTAAATATACACTTTTTTTGGTCAACTAATGGTGTACTCAAACTGATGAAATATTTATTTGTATAGATCCAAATAAATAATTATTTGATTAAAACACATCATTTTTAAGAATACAAACAAAGAAACTCTTTAGTTCGATCAAATAAGTACTGGTATTGAGAAGATCCGCATATTTAGTTGGTCAAAATAAATATTCATTTACATCGACTAAACACCAAAAAACTTATTACTTGATTCGATTAAATATTTTTTTTGTAAGTATTATCTCTGTTTGTTGCTATCCTAAATATACACTTTTTTTGGTCAACTAATGGTGTACTCAAACTGATGAAATATTTATTTGTATAGATCCAAATAAATAATTATTTGATTAAAACACATCATTTTTAAGAATACAAACAAAGAAACTATTTAGTTCGATCAAATAAGTACTGGTATTGAGAAGATCCGCATATTTAGTTGGTCAAAATAAATATTCATTTACATCGACTAAACACCAAAAAACTTATTACTTGATTCGATTAAATATTTTTTTTGTAAGTATTACCCCTGTTTGTTGCTATCCTAAATATACACTTTTTTTGGTCAACTAATGGTGTACTCAAACTGATGAAATATTTATTTGTATAGATCCAAATAAATAATTATTTAATTAAAACACATCATTTTTAAGAATACAAACAAAGAAACTCTTTAGTTCGATCAAATAAGTACTGGTATTGAGAAGATCCGCATATTTAGTTGGTCAAAATAAATATTCATTTACATCGACTAAACACCAAAAAACTTATTACTTGATTCGATTAAATAATTTTTTTGTAAGTATTATCTCTGTTTGTTGCTATCCTAAATATACACTTTTTTTGGTCAACTAATGGTGTACTCAAACTGATGAAATATTTATTTGTATAGATCCAAATAAATAATTATTTGATTAAAACACATCATTTTTAAGAATACAAACAAAGAAACTCTTTAGTTCGATCAAATAAGTACTGGTATTGAGAAGATCCGCATATTTAGTTGGTCAAAATAAATATTCATTTACATCGACTAAACACCAAAAAACTTATTACTTGATTCGATTAAATATTTTTTTTGTAAGTATTACCCCTGTTTGTTGCTATCCTAAATATACACTTTTTTTGGTCAACTAATGGTGTACTCAAACTGATGAAATATTTATTTGTATAGATCCAAATAAGTAATTATTTGATTAAAACACATCATTTTTAAGAATACAAACAAAGAAACTCTTTAGTTCGATCAAATAAGTACTGGTATTGAGAAGATCCGCATATTTAGTTGGTCAAAATAAATATTCATTTACATCGACTAAACACCAAAAAACTTATTACTTGATTCGATTAAATATTTTTTTTGTAAGTATTATCTCTGTTTGTTGCTATCCTAAATATACACTTTTTTTGGTCAACTAATGGTGTACTCAAACTGATGAAATATTTATTTGTATAGATCCAAATAAATAATTATTTGATTAAAACACATCATTTTTAAGAATACAAACAAAGAAACTCTTTAGTTCGATCAAATAAGTACTGGTATTGAGAAGATCCGCATATTTAGTTGGTCAAAATAAATATTCATTTACATCGACTAAACACCAAAAAACTTATTACTTGATTCGATTAAATATTTTTTTTGTAAGTATTATCTCTGTTTAATGCTATCCTCAATATACACTTTTTTTGGTCAACTAATGGTGTACTTAAACTGATGAAATATTTATTTGTATAGATCCAAATAAATAATTATTTGATTAAAACACATCATTTTTAAGAATACAAACAAAGAAACTCTTTAGTTCGATCAAATAAGTACTGGTATTGAGAAGATCCGCATATTTAGTTGGTCAAAATAAATATTCATTTACATCGACTAAACACCAAAAAACTTATTACTTGATTCGATTAAATATTTTTTTTGTAAGTATTACCCCTGTTTGTTGCTATCCTAAATATACACTTTTTTTGGTCAACTAATGGTGTACTCAAACTGATGAAATATTTATTTGTATAGATCCAAATAAATAATTATTTGATTAAAACACATCATTTTTAAGAATACAAACAAAGAAACTCTTTAGTTCGATCAAATAAGTACTGGTATTGAGAAGATCCGCATACTTAGTTGGTCAAAATAAATATTCATTTACATCGACTAAACACCAAAAAACTTATTACTTGATTCGATTAAATATTTTTTTTGTAAGTATTACCCCTGTTTGTTGCTATCCTAAATATACACTTTTTTTGGTCAACTAATGGTGTACTCAAACTGATGAAATATTTATTTGTATAGATCCAAATAAATAATTATTTGATTAAAACACATCATTTTTAAGAATACAAACAAAGAAACTCTTTAGTTCGATCAAATAAGTACTGGTATTGAGAAGATCCGCATATTTAGTTGGTCAAAATAAATATTCATTTACATCGACTAAACACCAAAAAACTTATTACTTGATTCGATTAAATATTTTTTTTGTAAGTATTATCTCTGTTTGTTGCTATCCTAAATATACACTTTTTTTGGTCAACTAATGGTGTACTCAAACTGATGAAATATTTATTTGTATAGATCCAAATAAATAATTATTTGATTAAAACACATCATTTTTAAGAATACAAACAAAGAAACTCTTTAGTTCGATCAAATAAGTACTGGTATTGAGAAGATCCGCATATTTAGTTGGTCAAAATAAATATTCATTTACATCGACTAAACACCAAAAAACTTATTACTTGATTCGATTAAATATTTTTTTTGTAAGTATTATCTCTGTTTGGTGCTATCCTCAATATACACTTTTTTTGGTCAACTAATGGTGTACTTAAACTGATGAAATATTTATTTGTATAGATCCAAATAAATAATTATTTGATTAAAACACATCATTTTTAAGAATACAAACAAAGAAACTCTTTAGTTCGATCAAATAAGTACTGGTATTGAGAAGATCCGCATATTTAGTTGGTCAAAATAAATATTTATTTACATCGACTAAACACCAAAAAACTTATTACTTGATTCGATTAAATATTTTTTTTGTAAGTATTATCTCTGTTTGTTGCTATCCTAAATATACACTTTTTTTGGTCAACTAATGGTGTACTCAAACTGATGAAATATTTATTTGTATAGATCCAAATAAATAATTATTTGATTCAAACACATCATTTTTAAGAATACAAACAAAGAAACTCTTTAGTTCGATCAAATAAGTACTGGTATTGAGAAGGTCCCCATATTTAGTTGGTCAAAATAAATATTCATTTACATCGACTAAACACCAAAAATTTTATTACTTGATTTGATTAAATATTTTTTTTGTAAGTATCACCCCTGTTTGTTGTTATCCTAAATATTCACTTTATTTAGTCAACTAAGGGTGTATTTGAACTGATGAAATATTTATTCATATAAAATGATTTATTTAGATTGAGTTAGTACTGGTCTTTAGAAGATTTGAATATTTAGTTGGTCCAAATAGATATTTATTTTCTTAGACGAAATATTAGTGAACTTGGTTTTCATATGAATAAGTATTTGTGAGTAGTTTAGCTGATTTTAAAATTATAAAAATAATGTATTTGTTGAACATTAAGTTTGATTATACAGTGGTGATAACCCGCGTATTAAAACTTTTAAGGTAAAGGTGCAATAAATACTAAATATTTTACACCGATAGAAATTTCGACCATAAACACACCAGTTTATGGTGAAAATGATGACGAATGGCCATCTTTCTGACCATTAACTCACCATCATTCTAGCTAAAAAGCATACCTACACGATCAATGGGTCGCTGGTCAAAAGATGGTCGGAGAAAATAGTGAGCGTCGCAAGTCTCAATATCGATACTCTTACGATCGAACTAAATAACTTCTTTGTTTGTATTCCTTAAAATAATTGTTTTTCGATTTATACAAATAAACATTTTATCAGTTTAAAAACACACTTAGTTGAAGTAAAAAAATGTTCTGTAAGCATTAAAAAAATATGCGATACTGTGTATAAATAAATATTTATTCCATTCGAATAAACTAATGCTTCATTCTTCATAAATATTTCCTGGTGTCAAACTCGAATACCTTAAAGCTATTGTATAAGTTTTTTTTTTTCTAGAGGTATAACAGGTTTTAGGTCAGCGGTCTACGTGTCAGCGTTCCACGCGGAATATTCGGGTTCGATCCCAGTCAACTTAGGATTTTTTCTCAAATATTTCAGCTCTTTAATAATTTAATATCTTTGTCCACTTATAAATAGATAATGTTATAGTGTAAATAATAATAATAATAATAATAATAATAGCAATAATGATAATAATAATAATAATGATAATAATAATGATAATAATAATGATAATAATAATACATCAACTTACAATATATACAGGGCGTTCTGATTTTGAGCCCGGAAAACTATACCACGAGATAAAGCTCATCAAAAGCTCTCGAAAAGCTTTTTACAAAATTTGGATTCGATGGATAATTAACGAGATATTGTTGATTTAATAATCGATCAATTCCTCCAATCACAGAGCACTTAGCCTCAGGAGGCGGGGCCTAAGCATTGTGGAGGGGCGACTACGCACAGCTAAACTCTTTTACGGAGAAGGTGGTAATAGGTATGCCAGGAGACAAGGTTACCGACTGCAGAGATTTGATCAGTTACCGTACCAGCGCAAAATTCAAATAGCAAGGCCGAAGTATTTTAACCGGAGATCTGATTTTTGAGAAATGATTACGCACGTCCACTACGCTTATTCAGTGCAAATTTTTTTGAACATGCATCGCCTGATAAAAAAACCAGAATGTGAGAGGGTCTCATGCGTTGAGCTCGAATACTCAGTAAAACTCTTAATCTTTTAACGTTGAACTGCTTGGAGATAAAATTTTAATTTTTTGTATACTGTAGAAGAAGCTCATTTCACGCATTAACTTGGTCAAATTTTTCTATTTCATCAAACTTTTTAGTCTGATTTGCGAAAATAAAAAAAATAAAAAAATAATAAATGAAATTACGATTAAGCAAGACATGTGCGTTCATGGGGCACACCTCTCTAACGTGTAAGATGTTACTAAAAAAGGATCAGTATTTAATCCATACGAAGCTTTATCGTCTGAGAAATAACAGCTACATCTAGAAACTAGAGAAAATCTCACGCTTTCAGCGCGATGGCTCAGCGCGAATCAGAATGCTTATTTTTTCATCTACGTGTCGATAGGTCTTGAACCTTTTGGTCCCTGGAGTACAACATGACTAATTGAAAAATTTCATTTGGATTTAATTATTTAGATTCAATAAATTAGGATTCAAATCTTAAATCACAAAAAAAAATTAATTTAATTAAATAATTTTTTAAGCAATCAAGCATCGGCGATGAGAAACCCAATAGTTTATCAGTATATTTAATAACAATGTCTGCCTTGGTGAGTAAGCAGCGGTGATTCAACCCCAACTGTTTTTTTGGAAATGAGATATTAAAATAATCTTTAAGGTGAGTAAGCATCCGCGATTAGAAGCCCAACTGTTTATTTGAGAATTAAATAAAAAAATAATTTTTGAGGCTAGTAGGCATCGGTGATTGGAAACCCAACCATTTTTCACTGGATTTATTAATAAAATAATCTTTTAACCAAGTAAGTATTGGCGATTAAAAACCCAACTTTTTTTCACTGGATTTATTAATGAAATAATCTTTTAAACGAGTAAGCATCGGCGATTAGAAACCCAACTGTTTATTTGGGAATTTACTTTTTTTTTAATCTTTCAGGCGAGTAGGCATTGGCGATTAGAACGTCAACTGTTTATTTGGGAATTAAATTAAAATATAATTCTTGAGGCGAGTAGGAATTGGTGATTAGAAACCCAAATATTTTTCACTGGACTTTTTAATAAAATAATTTTTTAACCGAGTAAGTATGGGCGATTAAAAACCCAACTTTTTTTCACTGGATTTATTAATAAAATAATCTTTTAAAAGAGTTTAGCATCGCCGATTAGAACATTGACTGTTTTTCACTGCAGGTTTTATTATTAAATTAATTATTTAACCGAGTAAGCATCGGCGATTAGAAACCCAACTGTTTATTTGGTAATTTTTTTTTTTTTTAATCTTTCAGGCGAGTAGGCATCAGCAATTAGAACGTCAACTGTTTATTTGGGAATTAAATTAAAAAATAATCTTTGAGGTGAGTAGGCTTTGGGGATTAGAAACCTAACTGGTTTTTAGGAAATTTATTTACATAATTAATCTCTTTGAAGATTTATGAATAAATATACTAAACAACTGTATGATTTCTTTTCACCGATGCTCACTAGCGTAAAAGCTTATTTTACTAATAAATTCATAAAAAATATGTTGGGCTCCGTATCACTACCGCTTACTCGCCCAAAGGCAGATATTGTTAATAAATCCACTGGAAACCCATTAAGTTTCTTATCCCTGATGCTCAATTGCTTAAAAGATTATTTTATTGATAAATCCACTAAAAACTACTAGGATTTTAATCGCCGATGCTCACTCGCCAAAGAGATTATTTTATTAATATAATCACTCAAAATCTGTTGGGTTTCGTATCACCGATGCTTACTCGCTAAAAAATTATTGTAATAATAAATTCACTAATCAATTGTTGAGTTTCTATTTACCGATGCTTACTTGCCTAAGGCATTATTTTATTGATAAATCCACTAAAAATCTCTGAGGATTCTAATCGCCGATGGTTACTCGTCAAAGAGATTATTTTATCAATAAAATCACCCAAAATCTGTTGGGTTTCCATCACTGATGCTTACTCGCCTGAAGGCAGATATTACTGACAAATCTACTGAAAACCTGTTGGGTTCCAATAATCAAACGTGCTTACTCGCCCAAGAGATTATTTTTTTAATAAATCCAGTAAAAAATAGTTGGTATTCTATTCACCAATGCTTATTTGCTTAAAAAGTTATTTAAATAATAAATTCACTAGTAAATTGTTGAGTTTCTATTTACCGATGCTTACTTGCCTAAGACATTATTTTATTGATAAATGTACTCAAGAACTGTTAGGATTCTAATCGCCGATGGTTACTCGTCACAGAGATTATTTTATTAAAAAAATCATTCAAAATCTGTTGGGTTTTTTCTTATCGTCGATGCTTATCTGCCTAAAGGCATATATTATTGATAAATCTACTGAATACCTATTTGATTTTTTAATGCCAATGCTTACTTGCTTGTAAGATTATTTTATTGATGAATCTACTAATAAACAGTTGGATTTTTAGTCGCCAATACTTACTGGCAGAAAGAGATATTTTATCGATAGAGCTTTGTATGGAATAAATACTAATCCTTTTTTAGACGATAAAGTTTGACAAAATGCATAAAATTTGACCAACTAAAAGTGTGAAATGGGCTTCTTCTTTTTTTACACTTTTTTTATCTTAAAGTAGTTTCAAAATTTTGTAAATTTTTTTCCATAGACAAAAAAAAAAAAAAAAAGGAAACAAAAATAAAAATTGTGGCTTCTACTAGTCAATTACTCTCACCATGTTGGACCTTTCCGCCTACTTGAACTTTTAGTGCTTATGATGTTGGAGGGCATAAGAATAGTTATGTTTTGAAATTAGATAATGTAAGCTCTAGATTTAGAAGATTTTTGATAAATGAACTAGCTCGATGTGCGGAATTTTCTTGCCTTTTTTCTAATAGTCATGTTGTATTCCAGGGACCAAAAGGTTCAAGACCTATCGACACGTAGATGAAAAAATAAGCATTCTGATTCGCGCTGAGCCATTGCGCTGAAAGCGTGAGATTTTCTCTAGTTTCTAGATGTAGCTGTTATTTCTCAGACGATAAAGCTTCGTATGGATTAAATACTGATCCTTTTTTAGTAACATCTTACACGTTAGAGAGGTGTGCCCCATGAACGCACATGTCTTGCTTAATCGTAATTTCATTTATTATTTTTTTATTTTTTTTATTTTCGCAAATCAGACTAAAAAGTTTGATGAAATAGAAAAATTTGACCAAGTTAATGCGTGAAATGAGCTTCTTCTACAGTATACAAAAAATTAAAATTTTATCTCCAAGCAGTTCAACGTTAAAAGATTAAGAGTTTTACTGAGTATTCGAGCTCAACGCATGAGACCCTCTCACATTCTGGTTTTTTTATCAGGCGATGCATGTTCAAAAAAATTTGAATTGAATTGTTCCTCTGTGAAATTTACTGAGAAAAAAATATGCACTGAATAAGCGTAGTGGACGTGCGTAATCATTTCTCAAAAATCAGATCTCCGGTTAAAATACTTCGGCCTTGCTATTTGAATTTTGCGCTGGTACGGTAACTGATCAAATCTCTGCAGTCGGTAACCTTGTCTCCTGGCATACCTATTACCACCTTCTCCGTAAAAGAGTTTAGCTGTGCGTAGTCGCCCCTCCACAATGCTTAGGCCCCGCCTCCTGAGGCTAAGTGCTCTGTGATTGGAGGAATTGATCGATTATTAAATCAACAATATCTCGTTAATTATCCATCGAATCCAAATTTTGTAAAAAGCTTTTCGAGAGCTTTTGATGAGCTTTATCTCGTGGTATAGTTTTCCGGGCTCAAAATCAGAACGCCCTGTATAATATCATACATATATCTAAGTGGCTATATCAAATATGAAACCGCTAATCGAATATATAAATGCTAATCCCTAATAAATGGAATACTATATACATGAGGAATGATCGAATAATATCAAATAAATAATGTATGTTTCCAGGTATAATTTTCTATTATTTTTAATAAACTTTCTTCTATAATAATGTGTTGGGTTTGGATCAAATAAATATTTTTTAAACATTAAGAAATAT
This sequence comes from Copidosoma floridanum, assembly GCF_036245765.1. Taxonomy (NCBI): domain Eukaryota; kingdom Metazoa; phylum Arthropoda; class Insecta; order Hymenoptera; family Encyrtidae; genus Copidosoma; species Copidosoma floridanum. Next base: position 11,305,384 of record NW_028321883.1, read on the forward strand.
GTATTACACACTGATTAATATTTAGTACAAAGAAAAAAATATTTAGTCTGCTGTAAGCTTTTTTAAATAAAAGTTTTAAATTTAATTACTTATTTATTCGATACAAATAAAATATCGTTATAACCAAATAAACATTTTTTAGATTTGAGTATTTACTCATTTGTCACAAACAATTTTTTTTTCAATTAAAATAAATGCACTTGTCAATGTAATAAATACTCACGCGAAGTTGATAAATAGTTATTAATGCTTCATAACTATTTCTTCACACTTTATAAATATGTATTTACTTATATGGTATGTTTATTTGAAACAAATAAATATTCACTGTAGTTGAAGAAATATTTATTCCGTGATAACAAATATTTGTTAATTTTAAGTACAAGCGTTTTAGACTTCAATATGTGTTTATTGATTAAAATAAATCTTTTTTTAATTCCAAGTAAATTGACATGTTAATTTAAAAAATATTAATGCAGAATTAATAAATATTTATTAGTATTGAATAACTCTTTTTTTTGTATTAAATAAATATTTATGTAACAATATTTGATGTGTTTTCAAAAAAAATAAATATTTCTTAAATTTTAATACATTCTTGCTCAAATCATTATTAGATATAGTTGAAGCAAATAATACATTATGGTATCAGTTAAATATTTAGTACTTTCAAAAATGAGTGATAGTTTCTGCAATTAAATATTTATTAGGGCAAAATATAAATTTATATGATTTAGATAAATCTGTTTATTAATTCCAAAAAAAATATTTTTTTGTTTGTATTCTTCAAAATAATTTATTCGATTCAAAGAAAGTTTTTTTGTTAGAACGAAATTTTTTTTTGTCATGCAAGAATCACCAACTTCAAGCACTTGTTGTATGAATGTATTATAAACAACTTACTAAATTTTACTTGTTCTATGATATTTTATTTCGTATCTGTAAGGAGGAATTTTAAAGAAAAATTTATTTTAATATTCTGAGTCCATTATTATTATTAATAGCATTGTATTATCTTTACAATTAAAAGTGCAAACAAAATTTGAATTTGGTTATGTTAAAGTGACCCAAAAATCTCGTGCTAGATTTTTTCAGGACAGTCAGAAGAACTGCCAGTGGTTAAAATTACACAAAAGATTGTAAGAATAAACAGTGATGCCATGCATGCTCATGCGATGTAATGTGATTCTTTTTTCATCGCCGTAGGAGCAAAATAAACAATTTTGAATTAGTGTACTTGCGTATAGAGTTAGTTACGTGTATAAAAACCATCATAAAAATTTCAGAATTTACCAAGGAACATTTGCGAGTTTATCATATCTAATAAGTACTACCTACACGTGGAATCATTGATCTTCAACGACAGTAGACTGTTTATTCATTTTTTAAATTTGCGTTGAGTAATAATCACAATAGTTCTAATCATTTCAAAAAACTAAAGCACGAAATCTTTTGTTAATAAAAAACTGAAAAACCTAGTGTAAGTGTTTTTTTAAAAAGCAGTATGACTTATCTCTTTCATGAATGTTAACTTCACGGTAACTATTGAGCAAGCTGATTGTTTTTAGATTTTAATGACACATAGTCACTCTAATGTCAATATTGACATATATTAATCATGTTTTAAAGTACTAAGATTATAAAATTATGAGATAAATATAAACTTATGATGTGAACACGATAGTATAAATACTTAATTTAAATTTTTAAATTAAAAAAAAATTGTTTGATCTACAGCAAAGTGTGAGTGAATTATAAAAATAATCGGAAACCTGATAAAAAAACGGAGTAAGTAGTAAATTCATAAAATATTTTTATTGATCATTTAATTTCATGCTGGATCTCGATTCCATGAAATTAAAAAAAAGATTCACGAATAATAATAAATAGTAATACTTTAAATTAAAAAAATTTTATCTTTATTTACATATCTTTCAGCAAATGATAAAAAATACAGATTGCATATTAAATTAATTTTGTCACTTTTTCATTTTGTACGCTGTGCAATAAGTATCAACAGTACTTTGTAAGAAAGTGCAAGCATGAATACAAGAGAATTAAGTTTTGGTAACTTATTTTTATACGAAATACTAACCTCTTGATACGTAAAAGTTGAGCTGTGATACTATAAATGATTCTTATAACCTTTATTATAACTTTTGTAATAACAAATCACAATTTCAACTAAATCATTACAACTAAATATATTAACAATTGATCTCTAATATTACGTGTACATCGGCGCAGTTATGCACTTCAAGTAAGGAATGACGAACACAAACTGATCAAGTGCTCGTATCGTCTGTGCATCATCAATAAAGTATATACGCCAAGCGAATTCTTTAAACGATCACTTGAGCAATCTCGTTGCTTTGGGCCTTGAAAGGTGTGTAGCTATTAATAAAAATTCTATCATGAATTTCTGTGAGATTATACGTTATAGATTTTTAAACGCTCTTTTAATTCTTGTAGTAATAAGATGACTGTCTTAGACCATGAAAATTAAATAAGAGTTTCTTAATTACTGATAGAAAAGTGGAATTTCAGGTAAGAAATCCAACTGTTATAAGCCTTTTCGATCAAAACACTGTTTTTTGTTGTTCACAATAATTTGTAATTCACAAAATTTTCAAAAATGTGTGGACGATGTTTATTGTGACTAATCATATCATTATTTTATTTTAAGTAGCCTACAAATTCAAACTTCTAAGTTTCTTTGCGAGATAATCGTTTAACAACTAATTTTTTCCATTCACTTGGGTCTATTGACTTTTATTTATCTGTACGTACTTTCAGTGACTCTTCATATACCAACGACGTTCTCTCACAATCGCCTTAGTTTAAGCGAAATATGCATGACCAAAAAATAAATTTTGTTATTTGTACTACATCTTCATCTGCATTACATTTACACAGCATTTACACAGATACATGCAATTCTATACCAAAATGAGTTTGCATAGTGTGTTGAAATAAATTTGCTGGATGTCTTGATGATAGAAACTTAGAAAACTTAGAGTACGTAATATAGAGGTATAGAAGATCAATGAAAAAAAACAAGAAAATGATTCAGCATCGTTTTGATCTTAATCACTTGCTCAACTCGATAGTTCAGTACAACAGTTAGCTTTAGAAGAATACTACTGACATTATTTTCTTATGCACTTATGTTGTGTGTACTTCCATTGTATTAAATAATACAGCATATGAAATTTTATACAGGAAAACTGGAGTTCAATTATTTTGAGAATTTTTACATACATTAAAATAAAATTATTTTTCTTAATAAAAATTATTCTTTTTTCTGAAAAAAAATTTTATTTTTTACTATTTTTAATATAATACTCTGTGATGGTAGTTTTTGTACTTGGTGGTGCATGTCTCCAAAGCAAGTACCAAGCCCGAGAGACCCCGTAAGCTTGCCCTGATTGGATGGGCACCAGGTGCGAACCCTGTTTTTCCTAGTTAGGACACACCTGACCGTCAAAAACGCCTGAGGTAAGAAAAAAGTATTTTCTAGCAGATAAGTGAAATACATCTTAGATGTTAAAGTAGATCGTAATGCATTTGGAACAAAATATTTAAATAATTTTTTAAAAACTTGATTTATTTTATTTTCAAAAATTTTCACCTTTAGTATTAATTTGGCACAAAACTATTTTTTTGAGTTCTGTATTATAAACAGTAATTTTTCTACCTCGGGCGTTATGAAGAGGCTGGTGTGCCCTCTGTGCGGTGTGCTTCGCTGTTCCCTCGGGTCGCAAAATAGCCCCGGAGATGATGGCACTTACTCGACGAAAGTTACCTTTCTGCCCTATTGGGCCGAAAATGATTTACTGGGAGCAACGTGTGCCCACGGGCGCCAAACTGCACTTTGTGACCTCAGTCAGAAAAAATATTTAAGCGACTCGGACAAAAACATACAACAACCGCGCCCTTTGGGCGCTCATATTTGTACTATGTACCCTAGTGACTTAATCTACGATTTAAAATTTTTTTAGCATTTTTAGCAAAACAATTATAAAAATGTCCATGCTTAAGTCCATAGATAGGTATAAAAAAGTATATATCAGATATTTATCTTCATATATGCAGCCGTAAAAAAAAACTCCAACTTATCTTTTTGGTTCTCCGCATCACCCACAGCTCCCCTGCAAATAATGTGTGAATTATTTCAGTTTTTACATAATTGATACGTTATTGTGACAAAATATGTTTGTATTTTCTAATAATATTACTAACATAACAAATTGATAATTAAAATGCTAATAAAAGGCTTTGGGTTGGATGTGTTTAAACTAGAAGTTGTAGCATTTACATTTATAACATTTTTAAATGCTGAGGCAGTGAAAATGTCTCAATATTTTATCGATGTATGTATATTTGTTGAGACATTTTAATTGATGATACTTTAACTTTACCCAGTATTGTTGATTCTTAATGGGACTGCACAATAAATGTATTTGGTCAAAGCTTTAGCTCGGAGAAGGCCTCTATTGTGTAGTTTTACATCTCCCTTTTTTTTTTTTTTTTTTTTTTTCTTAAGTAAATTCATCGTCGCCATAAGGGGCTCAGGCATGGCTATTTTGACACTATATAGTGTATTTAGCCAGACGTTGGTTGATTAACGGTATAGGTGAAACGGTAGGGAAATCGGTAGGTTTATTGAAGCTCAAATCCCATCCAAAAAAAAAAAACTCATTTATTAATGAAAATTATTTTTCATTTTATTAAAAACAAAAGTTATCATTTTGAACTGACGATGAAAGCTAAACCACTCAAACTAAATCGCTCATAATACATGATGGATTCAGTTACAATACAAATATATCTAATTCATTTCATAACGTCCTTCTACATTGGAAAACGTTGATCTATAACGGACTAATAACAGGTTAATGGTTATAAGATAATATATAGTGTCAAGTGAAAACAGAGTCAGCAATCACCATAAAATAATTTTATTATTTGTGCGTACGTGCAAAGTCATTGCCTGATTTGTATGCGTTTGAATTGACGACGCCAAACGAAATTTGGAAACTTTTTTATGAATTATTTTATTATTAATGTGGGAAAGTAAATACTTTGAATGGATATCTAGTTTTTAATTTTAAGGCATTTTTTAATTACATATTTTCTTTATTTCTTCAATGTTGGTATTTATTATAGTCTTCGAAGATTTTACTCATATTTTATTATTTACTGTGACCGATAATAATATACATACCCTTAGTGAGATTTTTTTTATAAGTATCCATTAAAATTCGTAGATTAAATCTTTCTATTGTAATTTTTGTTATTTTTCTTTGTTTTATTATATTTTCTTTAAGCTTCAAAGATGCTTTATTATTTTCTAAAATACTGTTTCATTTTGTCAGTATCCAGTTCTCTTATACTTTGATACACTTACTTTTAAAATCTTCATTGGATATACCTAGTGTTTTAACTAATTTTTTCAGTATTTTAATGGCCTGAATATTATCATGAAGTAATAGAACATTTTCTTATGGCAAATATTCAGTTACTTAGTTTTTTAGAGGGTATGAAAATTCTTCATTCTTTTGTTTGGGAATTTTTCGAGGAAATTTTTTTTTAAATAGTCTTAAAGTATCTGCTCATATGTTTCCGTACACGAGGTTTTTAAACCTTTCGTAAAATCCCAATTCCATTGCAAGATTTTGTATTTTTTCAGCATTAAAACTATATTTAATACAACTAATGTAATAAAACAGCTAGTGAATAAATACATATTATAATGATTTACCTAAGAACTTTATGACCAACTGATACAATTGTGCATGGTTCAACTATAGAAGTAAGATTTTCAATAGTTTGAAAAAATTGATTTTTATTGCGTTTTATTTTTTTACAGTTTTTACATTTGTGACTTAGATGCTTTTTTGACTGAAGGACTTCATCACATAGTTAGTGGGGGAAAAGTTCAGTTCAAAATTCAGAGAGGTGAGAGGAGTGAAAATGAATGCAGCAACACTGGCAATTATTTTTCTCATATGGATGTACTTACATACACGTTTTAACGCATAGTTGACTCCTTTCTTGTGTTATGAAAAAAAAAAAAAACTTGTGGATCTATTTGAAAATTTAATAGGTTTACCTGAAAGTAATCTTTTATAGAAAAAGATAAATACTTTTCGATAACATGTTTTCGAGGAGATGACGATATCTTAGCTATTTTTTCTCAACTCAGTTAGTCTTTTGCAGCTTAAAACTTTCCTTTAAAAGTGCAAAAACGCACACTTAACCTTGCCAAAATCCTGCTTGTTTTCCTATAATCGTTGAACTGGGAAAAAAAAAATAGAGTTGCACTCATAAGGCCTGTGTTATTTTCCCCCTAAGTGAATATATACATCGCGAGAGTCACGTGACCTTTTAGAATTCCAGTACCTATTTTTTAATCTTATTGTTAACTTCGTTTTCCAAGTAAATTTTTTTTGTATTTTACAAAATGCGCTGAGTTTCCAAATTGATGTAATTGTTAATTTTTTTGCGCTATCTAGGGATATACAATATTAATCATTTACATAGTGCTTGTGTATGGCTATCGCATTATTAACTGTAAGTTTTTCGTTACTATTTCTGTAATTATATAATTTTTAATAACAATATGTATTTCGTATTTTGTATCTTTTTTATATGCATGTAAGTATTGTCATTAAAAGCATTTGAAAAATTTTACTTTATAAGTGAAATTTCATGTCTTGGAAAGTTTTTGTGTCATGTTCATCAATAATCATCACTGTTAATTGTATCTTACAAGTAAAATGTAATGACCTACAATGATTACTTGCCATGGATAGGTAAGATAAATATTCACAACAGAAATTAGTATGAAGACCTAATAACTCTTAGAAAAATTATTTGCATTTCACTAACTTGATTTAACGAATGAATAGTAAAAGATGTACTATTAATAAGCATAGCCAAGTAATCCATAAGTCGATACGTAGCATATGAAGGACCTTTAATCAGTAACTATAGTTATTTGATATTTAAAATAAGCTAGCAAAATAAAGCAATTCAGTGAGGTTGCTTCCTTTGTATCAACTTAAATAAAGTGATAGTTTAAGGCAGGAATACTTTTTTTAGTGATTACTTTACTTATTTTATTATTAATTTAAAACAAGTATGACAGGAGAATAATTAAAACTCAGCATTAAGTATTATCATCACATTTTATTTTGAATAAAACACATAAGTTTATTGGTTTGATCGCGGTGATTTATTACCATCCTGTATATTAAAAAAAATTTTATTGAAATTGAAAAATTGAAATTTGATATCCTTTTGTAGAAGCGTATTTTAGGCATATATTCACTTTGCGTGAAGAAGATTCCTACAGCAGGACTTAATTGAATAATAATTTTCATCGCCCATAACAGATATCCAAGAAAATACGAGTATATTGCAGCCATGCGTTATTTAACTGTCTACAAACTCGTAAGTTCCTGCATACCACCCGCTGCTAAAATCTTGTATATCCAATATGTAAGCGGTCGCATGTACTGTACTGGTTGCAATCATAGCATGGGTTTAAGGCATCACTCGTTCATTCCAAGAACTTTTTTGTATTTTTCAAAAGTATACGGGAAATTGAGATTAATCATAATAATTTTTCTTTTATTCATTTACCTTATGGCTTTATTATTAATATTTTATGTGTCAGATCATTTTACACTGAAATTTACCAATCCTTAGACTTTATTTTAAAATTTTTTGAGGTATTGGTTTTTAATTGAAGTTGTTAACATGAGATACTACAATAGTAGATTTTTATATTGATTCGCATGTATTTCAGGACAACTAGGCCCAAGAGCTGTTGTGAAACAACGTCTAAGGGACCTTTGTGATACCTCTAGAAAAGTAGAAAGGAAAGCTTCAGTAGCAAATAAGCACTATACTTTTTCTACCGAGGTTGCAGAAAATGTCCAAAATTAAAAAATAACACCCAAGTTAAGCAAAGTAATTTTATTAATTTTAACACTTCAATCTTGACAGCAACTTTTGTGCAACCCGCTTCGAAAAATTTATTTCTTGCGATGAGCAGACGATATATTTATATTTATGTGCTGTATATAACCAAGTAGTTATACACTAGTAAATCCATAAAAAGTATTCTGAAATCGTCCCCTATTTTTTTTATAAAAATTTTTTTTTTAGTGTACACCCTCAAGATGTTGATTTTGATAGCAATATGATTTACTATGTGAAAAAATCCTTAACATGAGTTTCAGTCGAAGTAATACCGTTTTCCGTAATTTATATGTAAAAAATATTAGCTTGTCTATTCGCTTCGAGCCGATGCAGAGGCTCCGCCGTTTGTAGCAGATGTTTGACAAAAATTCTTGCATGTAAACAAAGGCCTCGTACCATGCAGCTGCTTGTGATTGGCAGGCTAGAAAGAGAACTACGATCTTTTTCTGCAATCCTTTTTTATGTCAAACATGCAAAAATTTTTGTCAACTATCAGCTGCAGAGGCCGTATGGCTCAAAGATTACAAGCAACCGGTCTATACACGAAATAGGTACGTCTATTACTAACATTTATCTTGATAAGGTTTTTTCCAATGAGACATAAATTCAAACATTTCAACAGTTGCTATTCTGTCAAACATTTTTGACTTTTTTCGCAACAGAAATATGTATTTTGAGCTCTAAAAAATTTTTTACAGGGTAGAAGCCAATAAACTGACAAAAATTTTGTTAACTTTTTATGGTATCTCTTTTTTGTATAATTTTTTAGCACAACCAATACTCAGGAGTGCCTTATAGTTTCGCAAGAGTAAAAAGTGTGAGTACCACTTAAACTTATTGTTTTTGTGTAAAAAAATTTTGTTAAAAAAAATCGCGATCGCAGATCTCGGAGTCAGGGATGCATGTATATATGTATGTATGGGCGTAGTCAAGTGTTTTTGACTAACTCATGCAGTTTTTGTCGGATTCCGCTGAAATTTAACAGAGAGCTTTGTCTATTATGTCTGATGTGATGGTTTGAAATTAGCAAGGTTTCCTAATTTATAAAAAAAAGGCAGTCATTTTAAGGTAGTGCTTTTACTGGAAAAAAAATAAAAAAATTCAGTTTTTCGGCTACAACTTTGTTACGTGATATTTTTAACGTTTGCTGTCGGAGATCTTTGTATACAAAGTTGTAGATATAATTAAAATAAAATTTTTTCGTGCTTAACATTTGCTAACAAAGCTAGCTGAGATCTGTAATATCGTCCAGGATGTACTCCAAACGTTCTGTGAGTCTAAAAGTGCTCAAAAATCGCAAAAATGTAGTTTTTCCCTATCTAACTTATTTTTTTTATACTTAAGATTTTAAAATTGAATATAAAAGTTGTAGATTTCATTGAAATATAACTTTTTGGTATAAAACATTTTGATGTAGGATGCAACTCACACGTTTTATAAACCAAAAAGTGTTTGTAAAATGAATAAAAAGTCATTTCCACCTTTCCAACATTTTTGTTTTGCATTTTACATGAGAAATAAATCGCAAGAGTTACAGATCTCGTCGAAATATACGTTTTTTGTATCGAACACTTTGAGTTATGATATCAAATTAGCGCTCTAAAAAATGCCGAAAAATCCAAAAGTTATCATTTCCCCCTATTTAACTTACTCGTTTTACATTTTAGATCACAAAGTTAATGTTAAACTCATAGGTCTTAAAAAAAATAACTTTTTCATACCCATAACTTTTGTCTGTAAGATAAAATTAACGCTATGAATCTCAAAAAATAACAAAATAATAGCTTGTTCAGAATTCATACGATTGACGCTTGAGGCAAAGCCAAGGGCGTTATTCATTGTGTTCTGAGAATTGATTCTTTTCGTCCCGTGGGATGTATAAATTATTTTGCCAACCCTGCATCAAAAAGTATCGACTTTCGACTAAGTATGGTAATAACTGTAACATATTTCCTCTTATCAGTCGTGCCTTGCTGCGTTTTTGCATAAATTTAGCCGATTACATGGCAATACTTTTTTGATTTAACGCTATTATTATTTTTTGTTTACTTATTTATTTTATTAATACTATTTTCTATGTTAATTCGGATAAATGTTATTATTAGTAATAGTTTTTTTTAACAATTCTGTAGTGCATAACTCGAGTACTCTTTACTCTCTTGGTGCTACGTATGAAACCAATTTTACTGGACTGCTCGAAAATTTTCTTTATTTACTTGAGCTTGACAAGCGCATGAACAAAATAAAAGCTCTTTGTAAAACGGAAGCGGTAGATTAAAGGTTGTCCTTGAAAGCAGGCTTGTCGGTCATGTCCGTCGTAAAGCACATTGTGCTTCAAAAAGCTGCAGACCCCTGACTCTCCACTCCTCTCTTCTTCGTATAGAATTAAAAATATAAGAAACAAACTTTGTGAGTTTGAGGCGCTAAAAGCTTTTCATGCTTGCGTGGTACAGAAGCAGGCGGGGAGTGAGTTAAAAACAAAATGAAAGATTGTAAGGGACGTAAAAAGGCAGAGGTAAAAAAAAGGAAGAGAATCATAGGCATGCGTTAGCTTATTTCTCACTTTCTTCGCAAGTCCCTCAAAGCAACGTACCGCTTTTTCTTTCTCTGAATGGAACGTGGACAAATTCGAGGTTTTAGAGTAAAAGAAAGAGACAAGAAGAAAGTCGAGAAGAAAGAAAACGTTCCTCACTATAGCCAAGATGACGATGACTACTACAACGGGCTTTTAAACGCGGACAAGCTCTTCTCTCTCTCTCTCTTCTTCTCATGGCTCTTTGGATCTTTGCTCCTCGTATTTCATTACTCGAAAGCACAGTGTCGTTCAATTGCTATACCGTACATCAGGGGGGCTCTTGGATCTACAGCATGCTACAACATAACATCGGTAGCTATGAGCAGACGTCTCCTGGTAGACGTTGTGGAAAACCTAAATTTAGAAGCACACGTATGCGACGTTACCGTAAGCTCTCGGTTCGTCAAGCTTTTTCTCTTCGAGGTTTTTCAAGATACAGAGTAAAAAGGGATGGATGGAGACAGGTAGGTATTTATCATGCTTGCGTTCACGTGCATTTTTACACTGTATTAATGCATTCAAGAAGTTATTCACGAGTATAAGAATAAGGTCGTTGGTATATTACACTCGTTTTTCTCTCGTAGCGTGATTATACTTTTTATCAAAAAAATTATTCACCTTGTTTGTAAGGTTACTCAGATAAATAAGCCAATAAGCGTCTGCACTAAAATGTATAATTAACCAGATCAGTGAGCGCTTAATATGTATTTGGTAAAAAGAAATAAAATATCTTTTGCAAATTATCTACTTCCAAGCCATAATATAATTTGGAAATGAGTAAGTAAATATTTTCTTTGAAATTTTAAGTTAAATTTTGTCATTAAGAGGCTTTAAAATTAAGGATGTTTTAATACACTGAAGGATGGAAAAAATTTCGTATTGTTTATCCAAGTTATTTTGTAAATTAAATCTTTCCACATTAATTAAAAAGTTTCGTTGAATTCATAATAGAATATCAAAATTTGAATGCAGAAGCTCGAATGTCCAAGTCCAGTGCAGGAAAATTTTTTTGTCAATATCTGATGGTCTTATCAATAGGTAGGTAGATAAAGCCTTAGCAAATGGTCGACAAAAAGCTATTCGCGATTTCAACGAACACTCTTAGAATTGCACCGTAGTATAATTGGAATACATGGAAAAATAGTTTTGGGGCATAATTGTGCCGTTTTTTTAAATTTTAGACAAGTAGTCAAAACTGAACGGAATTTTTCTTCGAATTTCGCTTATAAGGTTTTTTGGGGCATCGTATTGCAAAAAATGTTTAAAGTAATTTTTATAATTTGATTATTTATCAGTGCTAGAAAGATTATCTGGAACCTATACTTCGCAAAGTTGTAGAGCAAAAAAGCGAAAATTGCCATTTTTAATTGTGCATAATGCAAAATTATTGACTTTTACATTTTTTAACAAAAATTTCTTTCGACCCCAAAATTTTAAATACTTTTTATGGAGATTTTTAACCACGCACAACGATTTTTGTTTAACATTGAAAATGAGGTTGTAAAACGATTATTGAATTAAAAATTTATTTGTCAGCCTAAAAACTTACAGTATAGGTAAATTTAATTTTAGAAATGGATTTTATTAAGGATACTAAAAACTTTAATGTTAATGGGAAGAATTTTGACTCCGATTTTTTTTTTAAATTAATTTTTGTGATATAAATAAATCGACATAACCTGGAAGTTTTACATTATTAGAAGATAATTGCAGAAAGTTACATGAAAAAGTTAAAAGTCATGAAAATAATTCGGCCCATACAACCAACTATGTTCAATGGAATGATCGTAAGAATAATATTATCAGCACTGCTGGCATTGAAAATTCTCTTGAATTGCGAATCCGTGGAGAAAAAGAGAAATGACAAAAAATGTATGTTGTTATGTTAGTATTATACTATAATTAGTTAAAAATAAATTGCCTTGAATAGGAGAAGAATCAAGAGCTTCGATAGCTAAATGGTTAGCATGCTAGCCTCCTATAGCCGAAGATACTCGAGAGGTCATAGGTTCGAATCTTGTTGGAAATTATCGAGACATTTTTCTCAGGTTTTTTCCATGGAATAAGTATCCAGGATACCGAAAAACTACTAATCGATATTTCTCGAGATCTCTGGACCTCGAGGGAATTCCTTTTCGAAGGACAGCCAGCACCTGGCCAGCTGATCGGGTAATAGTCACTGTCAGCCGTAAAAAAGGTGTCAGTACAGCGAGTTTGGATAATTTATTGAAAAACATATTTTCATTAAACTTGATAATAGCTGGGGTGGGCTTGAGATAATCGCTGTGCTCTATAAATAGTACCTAGTAGGATGGATGAACGAGGCATCTGAGGGAAACTTTGCAAGGGGCCTGCAAGAAAGATTCGCACACCGTGCAGTTAGGGCAAAAAAATTGAGAGCAAAAAAGGTCTATGATATGGCAAAAGCTCAAAAAGAGTCCTAGAAATCGAAATACCATACCATAGGAGAAGAATCAACGTTAAAAAGTAAAAATGAGTTTTTAGAAGTTTGTGCGAAGAAAGTGTTGAATTTTATCAAGCAATACATTAAAGAAGCTCATTAGTACAGCATTGTTATGGATGGAATACCAGATGTATGCTACATCAAAAAAGTGGTTATTGTGATAAGATATTTAATAAAAAAAAAAAATGAGTGGCAAGTATTTGAAACGATTTTATCACTGAGCAATCCAATTCTTTGAATCAAAGAAAATTTCTTTACCCTCATTCCGTTAAATATTTTCTTTTAATTGAAACAAATTTAGTCGATCCAAAAAAACATTTCATACAACTAAATGAGAAATTCGTAATTAAAAAAAGAAAATTTTAATTTAATTAAATCTTATTTTCAATTAACACATATTTTTTTACTTATAAGAAAATATTTAACGGAATGAGGGTAAAGAAATTTTTTTTGATTCAAAGAATTGTGTTGCTCAGTGTATGTTTAGTAGTGTTACGTGAAAAAGAGATTGGTAAGGAGGCACGTCGCGAGAATGATCAACACTTATTACGTTAAAGACCTTTAATCAAGATACCATGTTCATAAGGCAAAGTTAAGCATGTATTCCCTTTTAACGCTCGTCGTGTACTCCCCTAGTTATCACTTGGTCTCTTGCCCAGATCACGCTTGAGTGCCCCGATTTGTGGCTCACTGGGGCTCTGATCGGAAATGATACGTTAGTTAAGTTTTTGGTTGGCACCTACTCCCACCCTGGCTTAACTAACCGACCGTGTGTTCGCACATGTAAACAATAGTTAATCATGCAGCTGATCACGTTTTGGCGCACTTTGAGCGCTTTCAAGTCCTCTCTTTTACCACAAAAGGGCTCAATCTTGTTTCTGACGCTTGGGCCGTGCAATCTTCTGATAAATTTATTACTCCTGTGTCTATAACTTAAATAATGTTCTATGCTGTGTATGCTCGCATTGAACGTGAATTTTCTCCTCCCCCGTGGTGCTGAGAGCATGCTGGTTCCTTGCATGTAGGCGCGTCCACTAAGTGCCTTTTAAGCTGGCTTATATTATCGGGCATTCCTCTGCATTTTTTATTGTATAACCCAGGATGAATTTATTTCACAAGAATAGTCATCACCTTACATGCCGGTTCCATTGGTGTGCAAATGTGCTTTTATCCCATTTTTTAAACATTTTTTAACCGTTTTCTGCGATATTGGTGCAAAAATCTTCGCACTAGTACTGACTGCCACGTATCCGTATGTTGGCTGTAACTATGCCACAATGTCTGTTGTATTAAACCCTTCTTTCACCAGTAATGGTAATGCTCTATATTCTAAGGAGATCGAAATCCTCTCGTGTAACCAAGGGTATCTCTATACAGTATATGATTTTACCATTGAATGCTACGGTCGCTATCTCTGAAGTTTTTTCGCTTTCTTTTTCTGTTGTTGCACTTTCCTCCCCTTGGAACATGAGATCCGATCTTAGTTGTCCTGCTAAGATTCTGGCTTCCAACATGACTATTTATGCTTCCTTTGGTAGGTGTGTCACCCCTTGAATTGTTTTCCTAAATTTTATCACAAGTTCTTTGGCTATTTGTTCAAATTCTCCTACCATATTTGACACCTTGTCCTTTCCTGTTATCAAGTCCGCAAATATTTTTAATCCTTTTTCCATTGTTTTTCATACTTTATTCTTCAAATTTTTTCATATTTTGTAGTTTTTTTTTAAGATTCCCAAATATTGTTACAGTTATTTGTTCCATTAGATACGCATTTGTGTCAATTGTAGTAGTTGGTTTTAAAACCATCAATTCTTATATTTTCTCCTTTTCGGCTACCATTATTTGTCCTTGAGTCACTTGCACGGCTGCAGTTTGACTAAGAATCATTTGGCTCACTACTACTCTGCATGCCTCTTGTACCCTTTCTTTTGTTTGTAGAACTTCGTCCATGGTCAGATTTATTTGCTCCATACATTCTTTTCTTTTCTTTGTTACTGCACACTTCCAGCTGGCTTGCCTCTGTGCCCGTAAAAACTATTTCGACTCCTCGATTAGCTGACTGCAATCTACATACCATATAACTTTCCACATTGATTTGGCTGACTGAATTGGGCCCAGGGTTTCTACTACTATCCCTGGATTTTTCTCGATTAACTCTACCTCCCCCATGTGTTTCTTTCCTGTGCAGATTCTGCCCTAAAACAAAAAAGAATGAATACTTTTCTTACGTTCCCCCCTCTTTGCAAATTACTTCTGTTAGAGAGGGAGAGAGAGAGAGAAAAAAATTCAACTGTGAGCGTGACCCATGGGCGGCTCCTAATTAATCTTCTGAAGCCTAAAAAAACATACAGGCAATGACAATAGCCGATGCAATAACTTTACTACTCGAGAAGGGTTGTATATTGCAAGTCAAGTCGAGAGTATAGCTCTACCCTTACATATCGCGGTGCTAGTGCACTATTTAAAAACTGTATGCTAAGTATATAATGAAATATTTGTCACGTTATTGTACGGCTGAAAATAAAGCACGAATAAGTACTCGTTAATTTAAATCGTACAAATCTGTTCACATTCAACATTATTACAAAAAGTTTGTATTAAATAGCTACAGTTTGTTGTAGTAAATACTTAAAATACTAAACTAGTTGTCATTTCCTTATGTGAACGGTACAACATTAGTATAAAATGTGTTTGAAGGCAGTGTATGCTTATATTACCATTTATAGTTAACGCAAGCAGATTGTTGTGTCCCCTTCGCTTAGTTGTATCGTTTAACATTGTGCATCGTTTATGACAGAAAGACGCGTGTGGTGTTGTGGATTTTTGGCCGTCCTACCCTTCAACCCCTCTAAGTTTTACTTCCCATGCTAACTTTCTCTTTCACATTTTCCTGGTGGAAGTGGAATTCAAAAATTGTTGGATATTTGGTTTCTTTTTTTTTCGTCACTACTCACCCTGATTTTGTCGTGTTGAGTTCTCTTCAGTGCTCCCTGCTTCTTTTTGATTGTAGAGTATTCGGCATCTGTTAGTTTCGGCCTTCACTTGTTTCATTCGTTACGCTTTTCTTTTTGAACGTTATCCCTTTTTTTATAATGACCTTTTTCTCCGCGAGTACTTCCGCTTTCGTACGCTGGCTGCGCGATTTCATGAGTTTGCCTCACGATAATACCCGTGTGACGGGATTTATCATACGGGTGTACTTTTTCTGCAGCAGATATTCAAATTTCTCGCACAATCAACAAAAAAAAACGTTGGAGAAAAGTACATTGACAGTGTCATGAAAAAATTACAGCCATCTTCTGGCAATAACACGAAGAAATTCAATGAAACTACTAACAATACTTCTCAAAAAGGTACTAAAGATCGTTAACTCGAGGCTTTAAGAAAAGACGCTGTATTTAAAGAGAAAAAAAAATAGAGCTAAGAAACAAACATGAAGTTTCCGAGGGCGTAACTTATCAGTCTGACGTAGAGCTTTTTCACTCAAGCGAACCTGTTCATGTAATTGATATAGACGAGAGTCTAGAATAAGTTTATGTCATATTTGATCTTGAATCAGAAGGATTTTCTGTCCATCTATGGAAAACTACCATTTCTCCCTATCGGGCGCAAAGTGAGGGCCCAAAGTACTTTTCGTGCATGCGTCATGGGCCCAAAGTGGAACTTTTCTGCCCTAGGGCGCAAAGTACTTTTGTGCCCGCTGGGCGCAAAGTTATCACAATTCTTTGCACACCATAATTCATACTTTTTCAGTACTAGTGTTCATAAAATGGGCTTTTTTCACATTATTTGAAGTGCCAAAACTCAAATTTCCTACACTGTACATGAAAATAGTGTGCAAAACATATAAGTATCAGTTTTTCAAAGTTGTATAACAATGTGAAATAGTATAATTTTGAATTATTTTATTTCTATAGTAAGTTTTTGAAATTAAATTATCAAATTTGAATGAAATCACATTTATATACAATTTTTGAAGAATAAAAATGGATTTTTTTTTTTTAAGAACGAACAATTTATGTTTTGTAGTCACGGGGCGAAATTCTATAAGTTTTCGAAATTAAATTGTAAAATTTGGATGAAATCATATTTATATACAATTTTTGAAGAATAAAAATGGATTTTTTTTTTAAGAACGAACAATTTATGTTTTGTAGTCGGGGGGCGAAGTTCTATAAGTTTTCGAAATTAAATTGTAAAATTTGGATGAAATCATATTTATATACAATTTTTGAAGAATGAAAATGGATTTTTTTTTTTTAAGAACGAATAATTTATGTTTTGTAGTCGGGGGGCGAAATTCTATAAGTTTTCGAAATTAAATTGTAAAATTTGGATGAAATCTTATTGATATACAATTTTTGAAGAATGAAAATGGATTTTTTTTTTTAAGAACGCACAATTTATGTTTTGTAGGGCTTCGCCCTCCTGTACCCCCCCCCCCAAACGGGGGCTTCGCCCCCTGGACCCCCACCAGGGGCTACTGCCCCTTGACCCCGCACAACCTGTCTCACGAAACATACCTTTATTCCCCTTAGTTAAAAGCAATTCGATGTTACCATCTTTGAAGTCAGCACACTTATATTTGAAAAAAAAGGTATGCACATATATCAACTCGATATCGAATATTAGTAACTCTGTTACCGTCGAGACTGAAGATAAAACGATAAGTTTGTTCCTGACAATCTGTTTTTAAAATATCTGAAACGAAAATGCACCAGACAGGTTGTCGGTAAAAATGGACTCGGTGACTTTACTGTCAAAATTGCTAAATGGTTAGATTTACCTCAATCTGAATTGTACACTTCTCATAGCCTTCGAAGAACTTCAACGACTCTGTTAGCGGATGCTGGAGCAAATGAGGTAGAAATTAAACGCCATGGAGGATGGAAATCAACAAAAGTAGCTGAAGGCTACATAGCTGATTCTATAAACAACAAATGAAAACTGTGTGACAAAATTGTATCCGATATTGTTGAAATATAAGACAACAATCAGCCTACATCATTAAAACAAGTGAAACTAAGTGATTCCAGTACAGTTCCTCAAATAGTCAACATCACTGACTCATCTGAAACGTCATCAAAAGACACGCCTAAAAATGTTAATATGGATGAGACATCTTGTGACTCTTTTACTGCAGCAGCCATCAAAAACGTAACAATAAATATAAATTCCTCCAATTCTAGCTCAAATACAGCTACCTCTAAACCTTTTCATTTAAACATAACATTTTAATGTTAATACTGTTAAAGGGGTTGATGTTTTTTTAAATTTGTTATTATAATAGTAATTATCAAATGTTGATCTACTTAAAAATTATATTTGATGTTATTTACCTGATTTAATTGTAAATAATTAATTTAAAAACTAATTTAAAAATTAAAAAAACATTTTGTACCTGATGTAATTGTAAATTGTAAATAATTAATTAAAAAATTAATTCAATGTCTAAGAAGCGAACATTTTGTAATAAATAAAATTTTTATAAAAAATTACTTTTTTTATATTTTAAAAAGGAAAAAAATCAATTAAATTATAATTTGAGGTTTATAAACTTTAATTAATTTTTTTATTATACATGTAGAGTTGATAACCACACTTTTCACTCTTAAGGAGAAAAATAATATACGCTACTCGAGCGCAAGCCTTTGCACCCTTGGGCGAACTTTGCGCCCTTCGACTACTTTGGGCTCTACGGCGCAAAGTAGTCGGCGGGCGCAAAGTGACACTTTGCGCTCTAGTGGCGTAATGTACTATTTACTAAACCAGAAGTAAGCTTCATTTTTTTATTTTACAATTTATAAAATAGTATGAATTTTAAATTTAGTTGCATTCTTGTATCTTTGTTCTGATGCTTCTTATTTAAATGTTAAAAAAGACAACTAAATTTTTCGCTATGAAATATTCTTCAATACAAACATTTTTTTAAATCCATTTTTTATGGTTGGTTGCACGTTAATAGTACTTAACTACATCACGACTTCCTAATTCGTCAGTTAATTCTGGTCTTATTTTAACCATTGTAAACAACGACTGTTGCTAGAAATCAGAACAGTTGACTGCATTTAAACAAACTCTTAATAAAATAATACATGCAAAGTTTACACTCCTTATTTCATCACACTGTAAATCACTATGTTTGAGAATTTTAAACTTATAAACATCTTTTATTTTCTAATACGAAATCTTTGCTATGAAAAAACTCTGACAAACACACACACACAGCTTTTTCTGTTTTGGGTCTTCCTAAAATTTTAATAGGATATTTGTTATAGTGTTAAAAAGTTACATATGAAGTTTGAGACCGTTTCACTACACCGTTTTCAGATAGTAAATGTTAAAAAATTTTGAATTTAATGCGTAACCTCATCGAAGAGTTATATAAAAATAGTATTGATACGAAAATGATCAACTCAAGTTTTTTTTTTTTTTTTTTTTTTGTATGATGCAATACAAAATTGAACCCAAAAGTTGTAGATCCTTAAAAAATACACTTATTTTGTATCAATCGATTCAGTTAATATTGTAGTCTTGACACTTTAAGCAAGTAATTTAAAAAAAAATTTAGTTAAAAAAACTTTAAAACTAACTTACAACTAAACCTACCCAAGCGTCAGTCACCGATTTTGATGAAACTTTGCATAGTGGTAGAGAATCAAAAAATAAATAACACGTGTTTTTTTATATTTTTAAATTATATGAAAATTGTTCCCATCAAAAAGTACTTATAGCTAAGGAAATATTTTACAGTCAGGGTTGAATCCCCTATATTTTAAGGGTTGAAACTATGTTTTCTATAGTAAGTTTTTTTCCCGAAAATTCTGAAATTTGTTAAAAATTAATCAAAAAAATGTTTTTGCATGTTACATAACACGTGTAGTTAACCAGTATTTGTATTTTTCTTAAAACAACCCCCTTTAGGGGTAAACAACCCCTATTCCAAATAAATTACTAGAGCCGTTGAAGATAACAAGTTAAGCATCAAAATTGATATACGGGGGTCTTTCAGGTCGCTGATTGCGTATTTGTTGTCAGATTTTGGAAATTAAAAATAATAAATCCAATATGGCGGAACACAGATAAGAATTTAACACATCAAGGACAGCGAGAGCTTAGAAATTAAAATTTTCAACTGATTTTTATACTTTTCAATAATTTATTCATGAATTCTCTTGGTAAATACAAAATACATAAGAAATGTTTTTTATTAAAAATCTTATTTGTTTCTTCGTGGTTTACTAAACTATATCTTTCTTCAAAATATCTTCCGTACTCTTTTTTTTACATTTTTTTTACTTTACTTTTATTTTAAAACGTACGGAAGCTCTTTTTTTGCTGTACAACTATATAATGGATAACTTTACATAAATGTTTAATGAGTCAATCAAACTAGAATTTCCAAAATTCGTTTTGAAAAAGAGATATTCATTGTCAGAAGCGACTCAAATTTATATACTGTCACTTAAGTGTGAACTGATATCCTATAAAATTACTCCTAACTGAAAATAACCACATATAAAATTTTAATGTATTATTTTATTGACGATACTAGTGTACACTGAGAAAAGCATTGGCACATAAATAGGGCTTCACAAGAGCAAGACAAACCAGTATTAAAGAATATATTGTATTGCTCTTGAAAAATATTTAAAAAATGAATCTTGTCTTGTTATTGAGTCAAAGTATCTTGTATTGGTTTTGTATTGTCTTGGTACTGTGTTATAATATTTATCTCGCAATACGATGGGCATTCGTTTACTAAGATTACTTTTGCTTATACAACTGCTGTATTTAAATTTGCTTCTTACATTTTAAATAAAACGCTTGTTTTTTTACGTTCTATAACACCTTTGTACTTACACATAAAATTTAAAAAAAACTCTCGCATATAGGTAATTTCACAAGAACTGCGATATTAAGCCTTTGTTTAAAACGATGAATTGAATTATTTTGAGTCAGAACTTCTTGTAAACGGTATTAATCGATTTTCCCTAATTACGTTTTTAAGATCAAGTCAATAATTTTTTTGCGAGGTCGCAAGATTGAAAAAACAGGCCAAAATGTCATTATCGTAATACGAAGCATTAAAAAATTTTGATTTTTGGAGTTTCTGGTGCCTAGATGTTGATTTTTTTTTTCTTTCTTTGACTTTGAACCATCTGAAACTTTGAGATATAGAGCACTTTTTCTGATAGTTAAGAATAAAAAAAATGTTTTTTTTTTTTTTTTTTTTTTTTAAATACGGGACGTTTTATCAGTTAAGCCTACTTTTGACACTTTTGAATTACGTGCCACAATTTATTTAATTTGGCAAAGTGACTAATTTTCAGATACTTACAATTCATCATTTTATATTTAAGAGAGAACGAGAGTACTGTCAATTTTTTTTTCAGATCCAAATATGAAGGTATCTATTTGTAGTGTCGTTGCAGAGACAGAACACTTTTTTCGGTCAAATCAGTGGTTATTATTGTAACTCCCCTCATCTCGGAGAGATTTTAAATCATTGATGACGTGAATATAGTGTACAAAGGGGTCTGAGGAGCAGATGTGGTAAACAAAATTTCCTTGAAAAATTTTGATTTAGGACTCCGCAATCGCACAAGTACGATTATCGTAATCTTGAAATTACTGTAGAGACGGTTCCAAAAGTTTTGAAGTAGTTATGACCTCTCATAAATTGGGAAAATAATAATAAAATTCTGAACATTGAATTTACACAATCTTAATTATAGCGTGAAAATTTCGCAATTTTTATGTAATGTTTCATGTAATACAGACACTATCAGTTTTTCATTATACTGATACTTCCTTTTCTAATAATACTTTGCCTATTGCGATTCAATTTATGTTGAGAAGATGAAGCACTTTGCTCTTGGAAGAAAGAATCACATGATTACTATCAAACTACAAGGACAAAATCTTATATTTATGTTTTACATTGGTAGAAGAATCATCAACGAGTACATCCCAATTTATCAAAAACGGCTCACGATGTATTAAGACTACTAGCAGCCCCTCGTCTCGGCTTCGCCCGAGACTTACTAAATAAAACACCGTAGTGTGTTGACATGTAATGTGAAACGTTTGCAGTAAGAAATTTTACACATATTCCTGACACATCTCAGAACAAAAATCTTCTTATTAAAAACATATTTTTTCGGAATCTATATAGTTTATTTGGTCAAATTATAAGGTGTAAAAATTCAAAACAATAATTATGCTAAAAAGTACCGTGCGTTCTTTATGCCATTTGATAATTGGTGGCCATAAGGAGCCGTTGATTTACAGTTTTGTCCGTGTAATTTACGGAAAGGGCTGGTTTTTAAAACTGTTAAGATTTTAAACTCCCAAAAAATTTACATTAAAAAAATTTTTTTTTTTCTCTTATCTCACAACTTTATTACCAGAGCAACAAAGTCCTGGACCTTAAACCCTACATTTTTTATTGCCACAAAAACACAAATACATTTTCTACTCATTTAAAAATCTGCAGTAGGATCTTTGAAGATTTCAGAGATTGCTGTTAGGGTACAATGAAAAGCTGATCTCTCACGTAATGGATTCTTTACTTGTCGATTTTGACGCTGCTGTTCCAATCTACATAAATTTTCTGCGTCAGTTTTTTGACGCCTAAGTAAAATTGTATTTAGTAGATACATTTGAAGTTTTTTTTCCAATCCACCCTCTTGCGACTTTTGTGACCCCATATGGCTATTTTCTGTCAACTTTGTTAAGTTCTCATATGTTTGTTGGCAAGTTAGTTCGACGTCCGATGGCCCTAAAAAAGACCGGTCAGCTTCTTAAGTCAACTCTTTCTTGACTGCAGTTAACAGCAATTGTGACTGCCTGGATGCCTCAGGGTGATCTTCTCTGGCTTGCTGTTGAAGACCCAGACTGATTGGGAGAAAAATTACGAAGTCCGAAGCTTTGGGGCTAGTTGTAGTGCTCTTTCCCAACGTCTCCCGGTATAACGTCGAAGACGTTGGTTTTTAAAGCACCTTTTTTATTTTGCAGATTCAGTTGTTTTGGTGATCTTAGATGGAGAGATTGGTTAGTGATACTTGTCCAGTGGAGGCTGTCCCGTTGGCTCAAGTTTTTTTTCCTTCATAGCTGTTATAGGTTTGCCCAGCGCAAACCTTGGAGAGTATCAGTGATTTCTGGTTGAATGCTTAGAGTCGAGAGGGTAATATAGAGTAGTCTGTCACCGGGTTTTCCAGCCTTGCGAAGAACAACTCCGCAGGTGACGTCTGCCAGTGAATGGCTGACTTGGTTTAATAGTGCCTGTCTTTAGTTAATATAGTCTTTTAGTCGACGAATCGCTTCCGGAAATGGTAGTAAAAATGTATTTGTTGGCAAGGTAGTTTACACTTAGGTGGCCCCTAAAAAGAACCGATGTAATTGATGGTTAAGTAGGGAACGTAAATACTTATAATGGCCCTAAAAAGCGCCAGTGGTGAAACTTCCAGGCTATTCTTTATTATTGTTCCTGATAATGAAGAGCTGGCTACGGGTAGCTTGATTCTTACCCTTGGAGTCTCTATGTACGGAGACTGTGATGGAGGGAGGTACGCCGCTGACCAAAGAATATCTCGTCTCGGGTCGTTCCCCGGATAACCAACTGCTCAATTGCTCATCTTTAGACGGGAACATGTGGGTAAGCGCGTTGGGGACGCGACTACCAAGAAGGTAGCCGTTGTGGCTTCCCGTGCCCATCAGAGCTATTTTCCCTGGCTTACATTTGTAGCCAAACATTCTCTGGCTGTACCAGGGGGGATGGTGGGACTGCCACACAACTTTGAAAAGTTGGTGCAGATTGTGCTCTGACTAGATACGTCTCCTGGTATTAGGCCGGAGATGTCATCGGTTGGAATGATTTTTTATTCGATCACACTCGTCGAGATTCAGGGTAAATGGAAACGTAGGTCCCTTTCCCCTTAGAGAAGAGTGTCGTCCGTAACCAGGATATCCAGCTGCAGGATTATAATCTCCATTGTCTATACAGCTCGTTTAACTGCTAAAGCACGACTGCATCAGTTACCGAGAAGCTCCAGCCTATTTTAACCACACTTATTTAATTCTGTTGCAGGTAGCCCTGATTTTATGTCGATGCCACCTAGCGGATTTTACTTAACTAAAGTGAAGAGCTGGCGTATTTTTGCAAAAATTTGAGCTTATTTATTGCTATTGTTATTTAATTTTTTAAGATAAAAACTATACTAAAACCATCTAGGAAGTATCATGAATCAGTGTGCAAAATTTCAGCAAAATCGGTTCAGTAGTTTTCGCGGTTAGCGATTACAACGGTTTTAGCGAATTTGCTTTGTATATCAGTAAGACTAGCTTTATTAATTTTCATAGAGCGTTTATTTTCTGAATCAGCACTATTATGACAATTACAAAAATATCAAGAGTAAAATTACGAAATCCTTGAATTCGGTAAATTCAAGGTAAAAGTACTAATGCAGGAACATACTTTTTAATTCTGCCTCAATGGCGGAATAGTTAATAACTAATAAACGTTTGAGAACTTTATCTGAAAAAATTCAACATAACCTCAAATTTCTGACGTCCCATTAGTGAAACACATAGATTCCATTGAAATAACATGTACGTTTCACCATTAGGACATCGCGTACCACTATTGGGACATGCATTCTCAATGGTGTTTCACTTTAGGTACAACATGACATAGTAAGTTTTTATTAAATTAAAATTATTTCTCGTTAAGATAAAATTCATCAAAAAATGTATTTAATAAGTAGGTTTTGAAAACGAAATTTCACTAAAAAATCGTCCCAGCATTAGTACTTTTACGTTATACATATACAAAGAATTCATTTGTTTTTTTTAATTAATGGTTGTCAAATTATAAAGTAACAATAAAGATCAAGTTTGAAATATTGTTATTTTTTTTGTTTTTTGTTCATCCAAATTTACGCATAAAAAGTTAATAATTTTTGTCAAGACAATATTCTTGAGAGAGTTATATTGACGTTGTCTTGAAAATTTGACTCGCATTTTGTATTGAATATTGTCTTGAAATTCAAGACAATACAAGACAATAACAAGATTACTCTTGACTCTTGTGAAGCCCTACACATAAATCGTCTAGGTTCTCCGTAAAAATTCACAAAATTTTGAAAAATGCGTTTTTGCAGATTCTTGCTGCATATTGAACAATTATTATTTAACGTTATGACAGCCAACCAGTGCTAAAAATATTCATTGAACCTTGTTCTTTTTAGTTTCTAGTTTTTGTATCTGATTTGTATCCAGTAAGCCTCAAACGTACGGGGTTTTATATGTATTTAACACGTGTATTCCCAGGTGCTTAGGTTCATTATATATAAAGGTATAGATTATACGCATTCTATGCACGTAAAAACTCCGTAGGTTCGAAGTTTACTGGTCTCAAAATAAATATATTTAGCGGGTCATCGTTGACGTATTGTTTAATAACAAGGTTCGACAATTGGGATTATGCATGAAAAAAAAAGTTTTTTTTATTTGGTCCGTCTTGTAGAGTTTTAAAAAATAGCCAACACGTAATTTTTCTTTTTTGTACAAAATAAAAATTGTAAAAGATACTGTTAGATGTATATTTGGCGCTCGTAACTGAATTCTAACGCATGCGCAATAGCAAGAAGACGAGACGCCGCACTATGGGTCAAATGGTTTTTTTTTGTTTAAAACCTAATAACTTGAGAAGGAAAAAAGATTAATCAAAAATTTTTTTTTCAGCTTTAAGCTGAGATAATATAAAATAGAGGAAAACTATACAGAATGTCTCGTCGTTGAAACCTAACCTTAAAATTAATGAGAAAACTCGAAAAAACAGTATTTTTAGCCGAAAAATCACTCAAATCACTTTATAACAATACTGTCACTTTTATTCTTCAAACAATTCTAACTTTCATCACTAGAGTTTGAGTTTTATACTTCCAACATAACCTTAAAATTCGAGATTGCAGGCAACAGTGTCAGAAACCTGATATTATGTTAAGAATAAGGAATACTTCGAAAATTCTATTTAAAGCTTTTAAATAAAGTAATAGAGAATAGAGAAGCAGTATGAAAAAATATCATATTGTTAAACCCTAACCTCTTATTTGATTAAAATACAAGAAAAAAATATTCTGAGCCAATAAATCTTAAAAATGACTTAATTTTAACTTTATAACATTATTATTTTGAATGATCGTAACTACTATCATGAGATTTTAATTTTTGTACTTTTAATATAACTTTAATATTGGAGATTACAGGCTTGTAGTGTCAGAAATCTGACGTTATGAGGAGGAAAAAGAATAATTGGAGAATTATTTTTTGAGCTCTGAGATGAGACGATAAAGAATAGAGAAGAAATATTGAGAATCTCAGATCGTTAAGTACTAACCTTAAAAAAAAAATCTAAATAACGTTCTTACACGGAGAGAACTCTGACACTACGATAGTATAGAACTCTGTGTACTACGTGAGTATGCAGCAGCGCGCACTGTAGTAGACTCGTACTGTACTACTATAGTATCTTGCCGTGCTGCGTTTGCTCGGGAGTCATACCAATGTGGTATGACTCCCGAGCAAACATAGCACGGCAAGATGCAACATGAGTACAGTATGAGCCTACTACAGTATGCGCTGCTGTATACAAACGCGGTACGCAGAGTCCTATACTAACGTAGTGTCAGAGTTCTCTCCGTGTACTAAAAAATTTTCAGAATGACTTGATCAACTCTTTTTTTTTGTTTCTCAAACATTAATAGCTATTTCCACGGAATGTTCAATTGAATTCCCCTAACATTATCTTACATTATAAGATTTTGGGTTTGATGGTTCAGAAACCTAATATCTTTAGAAGGAAAAGAAATAATTCCAAAATACGTAAAAAGTATTAAGCTAAGATGATGGAAAATAGAGGAAAACTGTGTCGAAAATTCAAGTTGGAAATGTTACTCTCAGACTGGATGAAGAAGGTTGAAAGAAGACAAAAATTAATAAATAAACATTGTTATTATTATTTAAACAAGGTATTGACCTGGGGGGGATATAATAAGGAACACAAATAATATTTAAAAAAATAAATCGTATAAAATTTCACTGAAAACTAAGAATGAAACAAATAAGCTTTATCAATAGTCTATGGTTCAACTTCGCTTGTTTTACTTCTGTTAAACAACAAATAAATAATTAGCAAACTACGTCATGATTGCCTATGGCTTTGTTGTGCAATAAATTATGAGCTTATGTAGATATATTTACATTTACATAATGTTCATTACAAGTAACTGATGTCTCTGAATTTACGTTATTAAAATAACTTATAGTGAGTGTGTTTAATACTAAAACTTAATGAAAATGTTTGAAAAGCAGGATAAACATTTTATAGGTACACCAACGTAATCACAGATGACTCTTGTTCGATGAATTAATGAAAAATGGTTGAATTTTTCTGAACATTTATTTTGCCACTATTCTTTATCACTACCCCCAATTTCAGTTTTTGTTAACTCTCTGAAAGTATATACAATAATTTTAATTGTTGAATCACACATAAATTAAAAAAAACTAATGCTCTTTTCTAACCCGGACTTTAAAAAGCGTTTAATTTCTGGAGCAATTTCTCTTTTTTTGTGCATCGCCATTCTTCTATCTAAATAAACAGTTGACAGTACTGGATCTGACAGATAGACCGCACTATTGAAAGTATCTAGAATAGTGTTTTCACGACTGCTCCTCCTTGAATGCTCTCTAACAGTCTCTCTGTGAATTTTGTGCATGCTTTCTAGAGCGTCTTCAGCATAGTAAGCGATAGGAAGGGGGAATTGTCGTACAATAGCAGGACCGTGCTTCAAAAGCTTGTGCATTGAAGGATTCATACGTACCCATGGGTACTTTTAATAATGGAGCTTGTACGTTTTTTCACTTAACTGCTCAAGTTAGTCTAATTGAAGATGTAATCCGGATCTGTAAACTTTCAAAATAGTTGCGAGATTGATAACTAAATTTTCATTAATTCCTAAGGCCCTCGCAAACTTCTCAGGTTCCCGAAGACATTTTCAAGCAAGATTACCAGTATTAGATGTTCCTTTTCCCTGAATAACTTGATCTGGTCTTACTTTAAACGTTTCATATATTCGATTTTGTACGTGCTTGGTGTGTAAATCAACCGATTCTGAAATTTGTAATACGGATATGAGTACTTAAGGTACATAGTTTTATACCTCCATAACCTGAAACCTCAGTAAACAAAGGACTAAATAACCTTCTAGCTGAATAAGTTAACCCTTCAAACAGTAGCCAAACAGTCCAAATTATTAGTAGCCAAATATGTTCATTATATAATAAATATACGAAATAAGAGAAAAAAAGTAATGAATATAGAAAGATACCTTTTATATCTTTAGTTACATCCCATCTTCTTTCATCAATTTTGTAACCTATATGTAGTAAATGATCAAATGTTTTTATCTCGCAGTGTAAGAGACCCAATCCATGAGATAACGAGCCTTCGATAGGAGTGAAGCTTAAGTTTTCGTTGTTGAAATTAAGGGCTGTTACTAAACATACAGGGCACCTTTGGGTTGCTCTGTTGCCTAAAATAGCATTAACACTTTTTCCGTCAAAAAGAGTTTTTGCAACTGAAAATTTGACGCTGACCTCATTTCCATTGTGTATGGTGAAGTTAAACGACTTGAGATGATTTACCTCGGCACTCAAGCGGTTGTATTCTCTAAGAGAAACTTCTTCATCCTCTTTTTCATGTGAAATCCTCAGAGGTCTAAAATATCTATAACTCTGAGGCAATGGATTATTCCAAAAATATCTAGGATTAGACTGACTCAAAAATTGTATAATTAGGGCACCAGATACAAAGAGTGATTGTTGTGGGCTTCGATCATTATTATCATCGTTGTCGAATTTTTGTTGAGGGTTAGCGTAACCAGAGGCACCATCAAATCCATTACATCAGATTTCTGACACTACACGCCTATAATCTCCAATTTTAAAGTTACGTTAGAAGTACAAAAATTAAATTCTAGTAATAGTAGTTAGGATCACGTGAAATAGAAATGTTATAGAGTGGAAATGAAGTCATTTCAATGTTTTTTTGGCTCAGAAAATTTTTTTTCCTTACACCTCCGCCGAAAGTTCTTTCCATCTGACCCGATTTTGAGCTAGAAAAAGCCTCATATCAGTCCTGCCATATATGCGCAGAACGAAGTGCGCAGATATATATAGTTATATATTCAGCACCGAGAAGCAGCAGTAGTTATACAATACATATATATATATACGGCTAACGGAGTTATAACCTTTATAGTTTATACAACACAGAAAATCATTGGATATTTATTTACATAAATTATTGGATGTATATATATATATTTTTTTTGCACAATTTACATGTATATATAAATTTATTAATTTCACATGAACAGAGTACACAACACAAAATTAAAACTACCAAATTAATGTTTTTTGATCAGTTACTTTCACTTTAATGATTTATTTAGTATATAAATGTAGTATATACATGTCATATTACAAAAATAAACTATGAAATTTTTTATTTAATCGAATTATGCTTATCACAATTATAATAGTTATTGATAATAACCTGATTTATTTTGCACTTACGGATATAAACATTAGGATTTATAAAATGATCTTTATAGGATCCATGATTCGAATTTAAACGGATTTCTCTTCCTCTCGTTTTGCCAGCACGACCAACCTGCACAAATCCTCGGCCCAATCTGATTCTATATAGTATACTACAGTCTCGGCGAGCGTATATTATATATAGATATACCTATACACATGTACACTCATCTACGTGCATTTAAGTGGTATTGTTCGAGCGACCGATCGATCAATAATAATGCATAATGCACTAAATCTTTGACTGGATCTTTAAACCATCATTTTTAACAAAACTAAAACCGTGGTGACGAACTTTCGGCGGAGGTGTAAGGAAAAAAAGTATACGTACCACGGCCAAAAAGTGGGGCTACATCTGACCGCGCATTACCGGCCTCGCCTTCGGCTCGGCCGATAATATAGCGCGGTCAGTAATAGCCCCACTTTCTGGCCTAGGTACGTAATATACTATTTATGTTTTCTAATCAATTCAGTGGTTAGGGTTTAACAGTATGATATTTTTTATACTATCCCTCTATTCTCTATTAATTTAGTTTGAAGCTCTAAATAGGATTCTCGAATTATTCCTTATTCTTATTATAATATTAAGTTTCTTACACTGTAAACTGTAATCTCGACTTTTGAGGTTATGTTAGGAGTACAAAAATATAATTCTAGTAATAGTATTTACTATCTATAAAAGTAATAATGTTATGAAGTAAAAATTAAGTCATTTTTACGATTTTTTGGCTCAGAATATTTTTTTCTTGTATTTTAATCAAATAAGAGTTTAGGGTTTAACAATATGATATTTTTTCATACTCCTTCTCTATTCTCTATTACTTTATTTAAAAGCTCTAAATAGAATTTTCAAAGTATTCCTTATTCTTAACATAATATCAGGTTTCTGACACTGTTACCTGAATTTCGAATTTTAAGTTTATGTTGAAAGTATAAAACTAAAACTCTAGTAATGAAAGTTAGAATTGTTTAAAGAATAAGAGTGACAGTATTGTTATATAGTGATTTGAGTGATTTTTCGGCTAAAAATACTGTTTTTTCGAGTTTTCTCATTAATTTTGAGGTTAGGTTTCAACGACGAGACATTCTCTATAGTTTTCCTCTATTCTCTATTATCATAGCTTGAAGCTCCAAAAAAAAAATTTGATTACTCTTTTTTCCTTCTCAAGTTATTAGGTTTTAAACAAAAAAAAACCGATTTGAGCCATATCGCGCCGTGACGCTGCACTTCAGCATCTAATACCTATAGTTTACTCATTCTCGCATGGTCAGTCAATCTGTCGATACGCACTCCCTGCTTTTTATATTTTCCTTTTGATTTGATCTTGCTTTATTTCAGTTCAGCTAACGATTGTATCCTTGATTGTAAAGACTAAAGATAGCATACACTGAAGATAATGAGAATAAACGTGTCCGTGTTTTATAATAAAAACGACAGTGTTGTACATTTATTGCCCGATCACTTACCCACACATCCATACTGCTAACAGGTTATGGGCCTTAAAAGTGTAGTGTGGTTGTGTATTCAAGACCTCCGCTAGCCGCCATTTTTTTCTCTGTGATCGAGCCCATCTCGCGTTTACTCGCTTTTTTTTTGCCCTCCGCGTTTTTTTGCGTCCCTTTTCTTACAGGCCATCGACGAGGCGGCGTAGAGATTGACATCAGCCACTGGAGAGACACAGCAGATCGGGGAGGTGACAGCTGGCGGGGTGAGAGGGATTGTGAGGGATATACGGAAGAAAGAAAGTAAATAGCTGATAATGATGCTTATGATGTTTTTGTCAGTCATTATGTTGACATAATGTGTTTTATTTTTCGATGGTTCGAAACCGAAATTGCATAAGAGTGGTAATAATATATGTTATAGATATGATGGGTATGACAGTGGATGGGATTTGTGAAGCGTTTTATAAAGCTAGTACTCTGTAATTCTTAAGGGTCAAGAGTCGGCACGTGTTTTTTCTCGCGTGAGGCAGGCTTGCGTTGGGGTACGAGGATTTTTATTTGGCTGCTACCGCTGAGGGGGACGCCTCAAAGCGGGGAGAGGGATTTTCGTTTCGGCCATGACTTGCGTTCAGTCAGACCGGGCGTATATGTTTCTTTCAGTAGGCTTGGTAGCTGATGGCGCGCGCGGAGCGGCCATCTTAGATGGACTTGTTTACTTTTTCAAGTCCCGTACAGTCGAGTACAGTACGGCCTCGATCCTCTCCGTGGATTTTCACGCTCAGACTAGAGGTAAATGCCGACTCAAACCAAAATGCAGAAATCTAAAATTTCCAATTTTGGTGTAATACGCGTCAGCACATCGTAATAACAGGCATACGATTGTGCTCGATTGCATTGGAATTGTGCTGCTATTGTGTATGACTATAGACATGTTACGTTTGCATGTTTAAGTCATCTGATGTATCTCGTCCCATGAGTAGTGCGCATGCATTGAGTTCGTGTGTGCGTGCTTGCTCATGTTTCCCAGTGACACAAATGGGTTTAAAATGGTCACTGGAAAGTAATATATATATAACTTGATCTGAGTTATTATAGGAGATATAAGTGACGATTACGATACAGGAGATCAGTTTAACTTAATGGAAAAACGTGGAGGTATAATTTATACTATTCCTTAACACAAGCAGCACATTCCAGTTAAAGGTTCTTTAGATTGATTAAAGATATAAGATTTGAATACAATAAGTCACGTGCAAACAAAATTTAAGATAGACATAAGCAAAGGGAACCTTTAACAAGATAGCAAACTAAAGATTTGAGAGATAGAAAAATAAATTTGATTGATGCTTCATCTAAAGACAAGAATAAAGATTTGAGAGATAGAGAAATAAATTTGATTGTTACCTCATCTAAAGACAAGAATGAAGATTTGAGAGATAGAAAAATAAATTTGATCCATACCTTATCAAGATAGCAAATTAATGATATAAAAATGGAAAGATAGTTTTGATGATACCTCAACTAAAAATAGCAAAGATTTGAAAATAGAAAGATAGACTTGATTGATACAAGATTATTTTAATAGGAAAGCAAATTAAAGCTTTGAAAAATAGAAAGATAGACTTGATTGACACAAGATTATTTTATTAAGAAAGCAAATTAAAGCTTTACAAAATAGAAAGATATATTTAATTAATACAAGACTATTCTAACAAGATAGCACATTAAATATTTGAAAAAAAAAAGATAGATTTAATTTTGATTAATAAGCCTGAATAAGTGATAGAAAATAATAAAAATAAAAAAAAAAATAAATAAAAAGATTTGATTAATACATAAACTATAGATAGCATGTGAAAGATCTGAACTATATAAAAGATAATTTAAAGAAACAGATAGATAATTTGCACAAGGAAATGGCAGGCAGAAATAATGATCTTAAGATAGAATTGACTAAAGGAGCCAGGAGCCCACAAGAAAGATATTTAGGGGATTCAAAAGTTGACTGAAGATAGAGAGCAGACTTTAAATTTAACACTAGACAGATTATCCTTAGATTATTAAAACAGAGTATTTTTTTAAATTATCCTACGGTAATAGTGCAAAAATTAATGATATGAAAAGAAGTGATATACAGATGAAGGCGTATCAAATATACAACAAAATTCACACTGTTAGATTTAATCCCGCAAAGCAAAGTGATATTAAATTTTGCGAATTCCTCGATAGATTAAGATGGATTTTAAATGGATTTTGATAGATTTCAAACTTGTTAGTAAAACTCAGAGAAAAGAGATGACTTGTACCATAAGATTGTCAATAAAGTACTAGATGTGAAAATTGCAGATTCTAATAGACTGTTTAAAAGCGAGAATGGCTTGTCCTATAAATATTTAAGTGAAGTGTAAAGAAGGTAAAAGTAATATAGAATTGCTTAGATCTAATGCATCGAGTAGTATGTTTGTTGTTGGACCCAAAACTTTGCTCTCTACGCGCACGGAGGAAACCAAAAATTTATGAAAGAAAATTGGTTAAATGCATGAATAAAAAATTCCTCCGTGAACTTGAGAGCGGAGGGAGAAAGGTGGGTTTCGGGTAGTCATAACAAAAACAAAATAGTCCTAGATATAGTGATATGCGCCAATATGCTCGCTGGAAACTTGCTGTCGCTTCGTCAGCTTGTTAATAGGTGCATATGTATCTATTTAGATAACCTTAAGATAGATATATTTGACCCACGCTCTAACGAGACGTTAATTTCCGATGCCTACAGAGTCTCCATTGGATAGTGAAACTAGTGCAAGATGATCAGAGTACAAGCAACAACAAGAAGTGTAAAGAAATTATAGATTGCTTAATGATAGAATGTTCCTCTGCGGCAATGGCTGAGAAGATTTAGGAAGTAAGTACCAATTATAGTAAGAGCTTACCTATAATCCCAAACAATAGATCTGAAAACGATTGTTTAGATATCGCTCAACAAAATGAGTCTGAGAAAACCATTAAAGATAGAAAAATTAATGATAGTAAAGAACTAATGATCGGTGAGATTTCAGAGGCTTAAAGTCCCTTTATATAAAGGTATAAAATACTTAAAAGAAATAGCAGAGCCATGCCCTAAAACGCAAGATTCAGGCATTTATCGTTGGAATATCTTAAGGATTGCAGAGAAAGTTTTTGGACAATAAAGATTTTAATAAGTAAGATGTGCTATTACAGAACTGACCAAGGCACAGAGTTTGCAGGAGGTCGAACAGTGGAAATTCTCCAGAGATTGGGAGCTGAGTCTCAACTGGTTTCTCCAGACAATCTTCAATACAATGGCGTTTCAGAACGAATCAATCGCACACCACACCTGTCCAACAAAATAACAGCTCCCTTAGGAAATTTTACCCCCAATCTAAAGATAGAAATAAATCAAATAAGATTTGGTCGTGTGGCCTTTATTAAGATACACAGGAACACTGGAACCAAATACAGCCCACAAGGTATACAAGTAGTACTGGTTGGCTATACTACTACCGGCTACATTTTTCTAAGACCAGAGGATGCAAATTTTATGAGGTTCCGGATGTAAGATTTCATGAAAGACTTGTATTTAGAAATGTCTGGGGAAGTGATAAAATAGCAAACTGAAATAATCATAAGACAGACATTAAATAAGATGAATGGTTCATTAAGTTTGGTAAAGATAGTCTTGAAGTATTATTAAAAACGGAGTGAGAACAATGAGTCAAGATAAAATGAGGACAACCGAGGAAGAATAAAGAGCTTGTTCAAGAAAACTTCAAAGCAATTTACGAAGAATTGGAGTCGATACATAAAATCAAGTATGGAAAATTGTAGATAGACCAACTATGAATGTTAAAAGAAGCAAGCCAAACATCATAGATTCCAGACGAGTCCTAAAGAAGAAGATAGACGAAGATGGGAACCACGACATTTAAAGTAAGGTTGGTGATTCGTGGGTTTAAAGATAGGAATAAGTACGACTTGCAAGAGACTTATGCCCCTGTATCTAGGTTGGCTCTTGTGAGATCGGTAATATCAACTTTTAATAAATTTAATCTAGAAACTTGTCTGCTGGATGTCAAGACAGTATTCATGAATGCTTCAATCAAGAAAGAAATAAATATAGTGTTTCTTGAAGGTCTGCTTGACGAAGATTAACTTAAGAAAAATAAAGTATGTAATCTAGAAAAAGCCCTTCATAGACTAAAGATCAGCTTGAAGAAATGGATCGAGTGTTTTCGTGTGGCTGCACTGAAACTAGTATCACAAACGCACACCAGTGAAACTTGCTTTTACGCATGGAAAGAAAAAGTTAGCCTTTTAATCTTGATTCCATATGAAGATGATATCATGATAGCAAGAAATTGGTAAGTAAACCAAAAGAAATTAAGATTGGTCTGCAGTCTGACTTTGAGATATCAGATCTTGGTGAGGTTGGCACTTTCGTAGTTATCATGGGAACAAGAGATAGAAAACATAATTCAATTTCACTTGCGCAAACACCATACTTTGACAAAGTTCTGGAAAGGTTTGGATTTACCGACTCAAAACCACAAAGAACACCAATGGTGACAAATCAAGCCCTGAATCGGCAAAGAAAAGACAGATAAGAATCGGAAGAAACTGGAGAACTGAACAAAACTAAAACTGAAGAAAATGAACCTCACAGAAAAGCAGTTGGAAGCCTGCTGTATCTGGCTAACACAGTCAGACCAGACATCTCGCACTCTGTGAATGTATTAAGCAGACAATAAATCTGCCCAACTGATGACTAGAGAATGGTAAAACGAGTCCTTCGATATCTGTTACACACCAGAACTCTGGGATTAATCTACAGAGGCCGGAAAAATAAGCTGGAAGTCTTTTCAGATGCGAGTTTGGCAGACTGTAAAGGCTCAATTACGACAGGTGGATACCTCATAAGATTCTATTGCGATACAGTTGCTTGGAAGACGAGAAAACCGAGTTACGTTGCAATCTTAACCTGCGAGGCAGAATACGTGGCGATGTGTGATGCAAGGCAGGAGCTGATAGGATTGGAACACTCGATCAGCTTAATACTGTCATACATTCTGTTGCCTGCGGATCTTTGGTGTGACAACATAGCCACCGGAGCAAGTGCTAATATAGATGGTGGCAAAAGACTGAGACACATAACCGAGATCAAGGCTCACTACGTTAAGGAATGTGTATCCAGAGGAAAAATAATCGTTAAATGGATTCTATTCAAGGAATAATTAGCAGACATTTTTACAAAACCCCTGCCATTTGAACTGTATGAAAGACTAATGAAAGAAATTTTGAATGTTAATCAGTGTAAGTTGCATGATAATTAAACTTGAATTTGAAATAGTAAAATTAATAAATTGATAATAGATAGATAATGATAGTAGACATGCCAATTAATGTATCTCTCTGTGTATGTTTTAGCTCGTCACAACCAACCCCAATGAGTGATCAAGAAGCCGACGTGTTCCACATCTTCAGCTGATTACTTATTCATTTAAATATGATTACTCAGTGTTAATATTCCAATATGTCTTTCCTTTTTTCATTTTATATTGTTTTGTTAAATTCAGATACGAACGGGAGGGAGTGTTAGATGTATATTTGGCGCTCGTAACTAAATTCTAACGCATGCGCAATAGCAAGAAGACGAGACGCCGTGACGCTGCACTTCAGCGTCTAATACCTATAGTTTACTCACTCTCGCGCGGTCAGTCAGTCAGTCAATACGCACTCCCTGCTTTTCGTGTTTTCCTTTTGATTTGATCTTGCTTTATTTCAGTTCAGCTTAAGAATGTATCCTTGATTGTAAAGACTAAAGATAGCATACACTGAAGATAGTGAGAATAAACGTGTCCGTGTTTTATAATAAAAACTACAGTGTTGTACATTTATTGCCCGATCACATACCCACACATCCATACTGCTAACAGATATAGTAACTTAATGTTATGATTTTTTAATAGTTACAAAAAATGCCATATATATGTGACGTTGTAAAGCATAAATTACACATGTATCTTTTACGATCAATTACGAAAAAAATAAGATACGTCACATCAAAATGGATTTAAAACTTTCCAAGATACAGCGATTGAAAAAAAGTAACAAACGTTCACCTAACCTCAAATAACACGGAAACGGTTAAATAAAATTTGTTCAAAATTGAACTATATCAACATCATATCAAATCCAAGTATTCTTGAAAGTTAAAAAAAAAATTTTTATTTTTACTCAAGTTATCGTGTAATTGTAACGTCACATATACAGGGAGTATATCTGTAGCTATGAATAATAGAGAAACTTTAAGGTACTATAATTTTTGATATTTTTATTTTTTAGAAAAAAGAAAAAATACGTGTCAATAATTTTTTTTAATTCAACAAGACGTACAAAATAGAATTTTTCATGTAAAATGCTAATTATTTTAACATTAGTACCAGTTTTCTGTCAAAATGGTAAGTAACCATGCAACACCGATCAATCAGATTTTAATTTAGGAATACATGCAGGTCGTACACTTTCAGTAAAGGGTTCATTAAAGATTGAATGTGTTGCGGAATCGTTAACGTCTTTAACACACAGTTATACAATCCAACCTTTAATAAATGCAGATGGTGAGTTGAAATCACCTTTACTCATTGTTCTGCAAGAGACAAATGGTAAGTTCGGACCAATAGCCGAGAAAAACATACATCGATCTGAAAATATTGTCGTTGTCCCCTTCAAGTCAGGAAAATTAACCTCTGATCTAGTCACTGAATAGTTCAAAAATGTATTCATACCGACAGCCAGGAGGAGATCGATTTTGTGTCTAGACTCTTGGACGGGTCAAAAAGAGAAGATATTTATGAACATTGAAAAAAACGATAAAGAAATGTAAGTTCTTACTATACCGGCTGGAACAATTGGTCTTATACAACCACTTGATGTAAGCACTTTCAGACCCTGGAAAAACTTTATAAAGTTTTTTTCAGATCTCATCCTTTTGTATGATCACAATATTGACTTGCACTTGAGGAACAATGTTCTGAAATCTCAGTCGCTTATCCACAATCAGCTCTCTTCTTCTCGATTCATAAACATGTTTAAATATGCATGGTGGAAGAGTGATTACATTTCAGATAAGCCTGGTCCTTTTGAAACACCCGATGATTTTTGTTTCAAAAACACTGGTACAAACTGTATGTTGTGTGACAAAATCGTAATCATGAAATGCACGTGGTGTACTGTATCATTGTGCATACAATACTTCTTTGCAGTAGAATTGAATAAAAATCTACCTTATTATTGTAATCAGCATAAGGAATACTAAAGAGTCATGATTGGTAACCAAAGAAATGATATTTTTCTATTGTTATAAAATACGTACATTTTTTCTTTCCAACCCCTTACTTATCGTTAGTTAAAGTTGAAATCATCAGTTAAAAATTCTAATTTCTAATCCCTCGCTGTTCTTGATGTGTTGAATTTTTATCTGTGTTCCGCCATATTGGATTTATCATTTTCAATTTCCAAAATCTGACAATGAATACGCAATCAGCGACCGAAAAACCCCCCTATATCAATTTTTATGCTTAACTTGTTGTCTTCAACGGCTCTAATAATTTATTTTGAATAGGGGTTGTTCACCCCTAAAGGGGGTTGTTTTCAGAAAAATGCAAATATTGGTTAACTGCACATGTTATGTAACATGCAAAAACATTTTTTTGGATTAATTTTCAACGAATTTCAGAATTTTCAGAAAAAAAACTTACTATAAAAAACATAGTTTGAACTCTTAAAATATAGGGGATACAACCCTGACTGTAAAATTTTTCTTGAATTATAAGTACTTTTGGATGGGAACAATTTTCATATAATTTCTTTGAAAAATATTAAGTTTAAAAGAAAATATTACAGAATATGTGTTTTAAGGGTAATAACTTAAGGGTAGATCTCACCCCTTAGAAACCGTTCTCTACCGATAAAAAAAACATGTGTTATTTATTTTTTGATTCTCTACCACTATGCAAAGTTTCATCAAAATCGGTGACTGACACTTGGGAAGGTAGATATTATACTAAACTACTAGAATAATTTTTTATTAAAATGTTATCACTAAAATGTGCTTTTTGCTATGGTAAACCGTGAATTTTCCATGCCTTCAGAGCAACACCTAACGTTTTGAATTATAGAATTATAACTTCGCGACGCGTTTAGTTGTCGACTCGGATGGTAAAAACATAGATAAAATGAACGTGATATAACTGCGAGGGTACAGTTAAACTTTTATTTGGTGAGTTACGATCTCAAGCATACGGCAGTTTCATAAGAGACAGTGAGGCCCTTTTTTTAAAAATGAGCCCGTAACGCTATTAATTATGTTAGTATTAAAATACTTTTGAGGTCACTAATAAAACAAGAAGAATATTACAAAATTTCGAAACCCCTTTTTAAATCTCTGTCTACTTAAGCCTTTGGAATACTACGTTCTTTAAAAAATAATTCCCTAGAGTGTTCTATTAAAAAACTAAGTGTTAAGAAATGATAAACATTATTATTAAAATTCGTTGGTTAAACATTTTTCTTTGCTTAAATGGTATGAATGAACGTGTCTATTGTCTTCATGTAACAACTCAAGCAACCACAATAATAACATGTAAATGGTCCTTAGTTTTTTAGCTAAAATAAGTGAGTGTTCAATGTAATAATATAATTATGTAAAATATAATTGTTTAAGTTCTTTAGCAGGACATAGGCGGCCGAGATCATGATTACAGCAAAAGGTCCTGCTTTTTCTTTAATGTATTTAAAAAAAATTAGATAACATGTTGCAAGTTTTTTTATTAACACCAAAGCAACTCTTCACTTTTGGTTAAAAAAAATGAGTTGACAAAGTAATTAAGAAGAACTAGGACTTTTGGAGATCGCTGTTAAGATGCAGAATAATACTAAACAGTTTGTTCTCATAAAAACTCATTGGATTCATAGCTTCGAAGTTAATAAATGGTTACATTAATATTAATTAGCTAAATACACTATCATAACAAGTTTAATAACAAATCATAAAAAAGTATAATGTAGAACATTTCAACAATGTTAACCTATATTTTATGGTATGATAAAATGACACTTAAACATGACTTGTGTGACAACTTTGTGGTACTTGCTATGCTGGAAAATATTTAAGTAAAAGTTTGAGCTTAGGATAGTAAATATTATCAAAAATGTAACTTACGTTCTGTCTATCAAGTTTCAAATTGTCAACAAATTAAGAAAGTGGAAATTGCGATTATAATGTAATACTCAAAACCAATCAGAATGTAGAATAAATCCTTTGAAAGTCGTGTTAAAAAAAAATATAATTTACCGGAAAAATACTAAAAAATGTGATTAGCAACTAAAAAAATTGGCTAATTCTTATATGTTGTACAAATTTCTTGAGCGATTATATGTACATTACCATCCTTGAACTTTACATAGTTTAGCAACCATACATTTCAACATTTAATAATAGAGATTGCGATGTTTCTACATAAATAACTATTTTTCACTAAAAATCATTTTTAGCTACATCACCTATTATATTGCTTATTGATCTTACGAATCTTAGTATAACTTTGATTTTATCATATTGCCACAATTTTTCTAAAAAAAAAAAAAAAAATATGTATGACTATTAGGGGCGAATAAGGATTTTTTTATACGAATAGCTGTTAATTAATATATTTAAGTGAAGACGCGAAATTATAACATAGCATAGCGTAAGAATTTGTATTTAAGATGATCCTTTGTTATATTGCGTACAACTAACCATAAGGTTGCTGCAATGAAATGTGATTAAATTGAATCCTATTAGGCAGTTACTTGTTTTTTATCATCTGTAAATATTCCTGACGTCAGAAAGTGATGAAGAACATACTTATTCGCAGTAGCTCAGCAGCTAACCGAAGTTGTAAAGCATATTTTTAGTGCACGTCTCTTTAAATGTAAGGAAGACAAAAACATTTGATAACTCGAAATCGACTACTCTGACACTCTTTTTTTTTAATTTTGGGTAACTCGTTGATTTCTAAACAATTACGTTAAACATATATCCGTTAGAGGGTCTGAAGAATTTAAATATAGAACAGAATCATATAAAGTCTAGGACCAACAGAGGCTGAGATATGAAAAATTTTTCGTCACTTCGAATGCAAAAGGACGCACACAAAAGCCCACTTGATTACTCTTTACTAGCAGTCCTGCCGCCGTCATTGACTATATAGGCTCCCCCAAATTCAAAGCACACAATAAAGGAGTCTGGTTTCATTCATCGAACAGATAACATTGTGGAGCGGGAAAATCGTTCGTTCGAGTAAACTGAGTCGTGTAAACTGAGAGCGAGTCGTTTGATTACCTTTGAAGTACTAAAGCCCTTATAAAGGCAGATTCATAAACAACCGTATAATTGCGATGATTTACTCGAGATGAGTAATTTCTGACACAACAATACTGCTACTCATGAGTCAAACACGAAAATAACCTATAAAACTAAACTAAAGAATAAGTGGTCAGCGCGAAAGAAACTTGAAGAATCATCTGCCAAAAAAAATCAAGGCAGATGAAACACAGAACAAAGAGATTACACACAACAAATTTGAGGCTTTGACCGATGAGGAAACTGACATGGATCAAAGCTACCGCACCTTAGATAACTCTGAAGACGACGAAATGGAAAGCGTTAAAAGCACTAGACCTATAAGTGATAAAAATACAAGCAGTGTCAAGAAGGTCAAAATTTCACCTACAGTGCTAATAAAAGATCCAGGCTGCCCATATAAACAACTTATTGCAGAAGTTAACAAATACGCACCAAACATACTATCCACTACATCAAAAATGTATATAACCTATTCTTCGATTAAAAATAAGTCTGTAAAGCAGCAATACGCCTATTTAAAACAAAAGACTGGTCCTACTACATGTACACCATTTCCGCAAAAAAGCCCAAATATCTAGTTCTTATAGGACAACCAGACGAAAATATCCTATGAGATCTAGCTAACCGGGGATTCAAAGTAACGAGTGTGGTACATCTTAGATGAAAAGGACACCCGCGTAAAAAAAATTAAGTTTAAAAAACTTTAAAAAAAGTTTTTTGTTCTTGTTCAGATAAAGTTTTTTAAAAGTTTTTTCTTGAGACAGAGCAAAACTTGGTCAGAACTTTAAACGCAAGTTTAAAAAAAGTTTCTCTGTACTTTTTAAAAAGTTTTTTACTCAATTTAATAAATTCTTTTTGGCTTTTCGTCAATTAACTTTGTCTAAATTATAAGTAAATGTATCTAAAAAAAAGTTAAACAAATTTTTTATAAAAGTTTAAATGGAACATATTAAAGCTCATACTATAACGTTACTTGAAAAAAAAGTTAAAAAAAATTTATTTATAAGTTTATTCAAAGTTTATACTCAAACTTATGAAATAAACAATATATTTATTGCATGTGGTATATTTCATTAATACAGTATACAATAATTATTGTGCAAAATGTGAATTTTCACTCTAAGAATTATAAATTGCATATATTCAACGAATTTAACAGCGCGTATTCTTATG
This sequence comes from Copidosoma floridanum, assembly GCF_036245765.1. Classification (NCBI taxonomy): domain Eukaryota; kingdom Metazoa; phylum Arthropoda; class Insecta; order Hymenoptera; family Encyrtidae; genus Copidosoma; species Copidosoma floridanum. The sequence goes on from NW_028321883.1 coordinate 11,348,125, forward strand.
TGCCTAATGCTAATAATAGCAACAAACATTCGTTACGTACAAGCAGCTCATGAAAAGAACAAAAACGTAAACGATTATCATCTCAAATTATTAAATTCTTCCCATCGTGTTGCTTGAAATTATTATTTTTTTTAATTCCTTCCAACATTATCTGCATTTTTCTTTTTAGATTATTTTAATTGAATTAATTAAATTTATTTTATTTTAATTATTATTATTATTTTTTTTAATTTAATTTATTAAATTTAGAAAAAAACTTTTTACCAAGTTTGGAGAAACTTTTCTAAAACTTGCGTTTAAAGTTCTGACCAAGTTTCGCTCTGTCTCAAGAAAGAATTAAAAAAAAACTTTTTCTGAACATGAACAAAAAAACTTTTTTAAAAGTTTTTTAAACTTGATTTTTTTTACGCGGGCATCCTCCATATAGTAACCCTTTATACATGGTTACATTCAACGACATAGAGACTAAACTCGGCAAAGGTGAGGCTCAATGTCATTGCTGCCAGTCCTTCGGGCACGGCTCACTGGGTTAAAATAATTCAAATGGTTGTATTAAATGAAACAAGGCATATCACACTAGCAACTGTACTAAGCAATCGGACATCAAATCCGATTGCATATATTGCAGAGGTGAGCACAGAGCTAGTAACAAACTCTATCCTGCCTATTAGGCATTAATTAAGAAAATTCAAAAACAAAAAACTCAGAGAACCAATAAATCAATCGTTAAGATCAACGGACAACCTCTCATGAATAGTAAAATCTATCCCATTCTACATTCTGGAAAAACTGGTACTACTTAATCCATCTCAAGCGGAAATTTTTTTTGTGATTGAGTAATGAAAAAAAAAAAAAACTAATAATAATTTTATAAAAAGCCTAGATTTAAGACTATTATACAGTTTATTAGGTGTTATTTTTTAGTTTTTTTTTTTTTTTTTTTACTTTTTTTTCATCATAAATGTCATTATAGAAACATAAAAAGAAGTAGTTACTAGAAAAAACTCTAAGGTTAGTTATCATTCTCTAGTACTTGACTTTTCAGATTCATCAAAAACTTATAGTTTTTAATAATTGTTGATAATAGAACATTTTTATTGTTTTATATTTTTTATCAGATGAAAAAAAATAATAAACAATAAGAAACAATAATCTTTATAGACACAGTTGTACTCGCGTTTTAAACTTGCGTTATTAGTTCCTCCTTTTGATCTTGCAAAAAAAAAATAACAATAACAATTCAAAAGTTTAAGTACAAAACTTATGATAGACTATTGTTAATAATAAGTCTTATTGCGTGTTCCAAATCTAGGTACTAAAAACTGTTCTTATTTTTTTATTATTTTCTAATAATTTTTAAAAATAATCATCAAATTATTAAATGAAATTATTTCCACTTGGGATAAAATATCCAATCACAAGTAACCAAAACGAACTCTATAACACTACAGAACTGCCAATTATCAACATAAAGATCTATCAACATTTGTGCAGCATTAATAAATTCATCAAGCTTCTAGAAAAAGTTAAAAAACATTAAAGCAAATTAACTATCGACGATTGTGATCGCAAAGGAACGTTGCGTTACAATTGATATTAAAACTTCTAACAATAAAAAAAATCCAGTTAAACTTGCCAGCTCAGTGCACCAGTCACTAGTAAACTCAGGATTTTCTTCTTCAGTTCTTAACTATTGTTGTCACAGCAATTTTGTTGTTATTACCCTACACTTTCACAAACATTATAAGGTAAAGGGGGATTTGTGTGGCACCCTAACTTTAATTAGCCGTTATATCTAAATGCAGTACGTTACAGCAGTAAAAAAATGACAACAAATAGATGTGTCCTTACAAAAACTGAACTAGGGAATAAAAGTATCATATAACATTACAATATTAATAAAAAAAATACCGTAAGTAATGAACTTTAAAGTGCCATGCGTTCCTCACTCCAGGGCAGGGTACAGCACTCAGGAGGGCAGACGTAGCACGGTTGTAGCCCAGCCAAATTCATGCTAGTAAGTAATTACTTGTAGGTGGACTAACTAAAATTAAATCATATCACTTAAGAGAAAGAAATATGATTTTTTATTGATAAGTAGTGTCAAATTATAGTGAAGTTTTAATATATAGTTTTTAATAATAAGTCGCAGATATATTATTTGAGCAATCTTACGAACATTATTAAATTATTTATGATCACAATAGTTTTATACTTTTGATTAACATTTTATTTGAAAAAAAAGTACAGACTCTTACAATAAATGTACACTTATTAGCCTAGTAACGATGAATTTAGTTCATTTGATTGACATTAACGTTAACTAGAGGTTCATCACTTTCTACTATAAATTCTTGCATTGAAAAAAGACTAGAAAATTCAATGATTTATTCTACATAAGTGTGTTCCAAAAATCAGGCACCCCGAAAAGGAAAAGATCTATTTTGTAAAGTCAAATATTTGATTACACTTTTTAGGCACTACCAATCCGTAAAAGTGCGTTATAATTTTATCGGTAAAAAGTGTTACCACTTTCAAAACGGCTATTTAAAATATAAAACAAATTTTTAACCTAGTATGAGGGTAGTCAGAGTTGGCCACATGATGTATGTATGGATGTACGTATATACGTTATCAAGTTTATCAACTTACTTAAGTAATTGTAATCTAAATTAATTGTAATTTAGTTAGTAGCTACCAGTTGGATATTTAAGCTGATAGATCAAATTTGGATAAATTTCATTGAAGGAAAAAATAATACATCGTTTGTAGTGTTAGTTACAAATGCCAATTTATTTGCAATAACTTATTTCATGTACATTTTAAGTCCACATTTAAATGCAGAGTTACAATTTTACAAGTTATCATTTTTTTTCTTTACATCGTAATAATCGTTAATAGATAATCTAGAATGCAGAAAGGGTATGACAACAGCGAAAAACATTTTTTGCCTGTTACAAAAATAAATAAAAACTCTAGAACAAAGTATTAAGAAAAAAATTTCTAGACCTCATTAAAATGAAATTTTTTTGTAAAGCAAACTTTTTTGTAAACTACTGTCTTAACGATTCAATTAGCAAAAATCGTTTAAAAATGGAAAAACATTATTGTACATCATCGAATTTACACAAGTTACATTTTTAGACAAAATGTGTAAAAACATTGTAGATCTTCTGAAAATACATTTTCTTGTATAGAACAATTTCATCTATAGTATTGGTATGGTATAGTCGATAACGAAAAACGTTTTAAAAGGGTTGAAAAAGCGTTTTGTAGCATGTACGTTGGTTGCATTAAAATTCCAAGTGAGAATATAAAATCAAAACTCAGTTGGATATGACTACTGAATTATATCAAAATTGAACATTCTTATTTGAATATCACTTTTTTCATTGGCACCTCATAAATGGTAGTACCTCAGATGCAGCACGTGTTTTTGCATGAATTTAGCCGTTTATTTTTATTGTAATCTACGGTTACCACTAGCCACAATTAAATAAAACATTCTTTGCGATGATTGGTAAGAAATATAACACGGTAGGTGACAGATCGAGAGCATCCTCTGATGAGTTGATAGTATCGGTGGCTCTGACGAGTACGTGCCTTTAAGTATTTATCTTTAAATGCAAGCAAGACAGCGATATCATTGTTACGCGTAAGTGTGTAGTCACATTACTTGTTGTTAAGTCATTAAGTATCACGAATCACACATAACACATATAAAAAACTAATAAATTATGTGTACAGTTGAAGAAAAAATTAATTACCGTTTTTATTGACGGATAGCACACGTCAGCTATCTAAGTTAACATTCGTGCAACTATCACGATTAGATTGTTTTTTTTCAAATACGCCTTCAATCTTTAATATAATTTGAGAAAATATTTGTGTTGTTGTGTAATTGTTGAGTTTTTTGTTATACTTTAGGAGCACTCAGTGCGGCTTTTGAGTTGTTTGTAAAGTTTTTGAGTTTTTTGATAAACTTTCAGGAACTGAAGGACAGTACCTCTGAGGTGCCAAGCTCCAAACATACCTTTGGCGGATTTTTGAATGCCTGCAGCTATAGGTGGCTAAACTTCGGAAAAAATTTGAGTGTATTGAACGTCACATTGGGTGAATGCGTGCCACCCGGGACCTTTTCTGACAAGATAATTACCGTGGCAGCCTTCGCTACTGAGCAAGGAAGTGTACCTTTACTTCTTGTTGGACTTGCCAACAACGCCATAAGAATCGAAGATTAAACCCGACATTTGTGTATTTTGCATTGCTGCACTTCAAATATTTTTTTACATTTTAGGTGAGTATTGTTTGTTCTTTAAACGATTAACAACTTGTTTATTAAAAAAAAAAAAAAAAAATACTAAGTACAGTGCTCCATACATGTCTAATTATGCCATTCCCTCATTAAACACTAACTTTCGATATTGTAGCATAAGTCGTTGTGTTTTTTCATAATTATTTGTAATGTGATAATTTGTCTTAAAATATATTTAGCTCAAGTCCAAGTATTGCATGATTACAAATATATGAATGTATAGAAAACCAATCGAACAAATAATTGTCTTTGTAACAAAATTTCTCTACAAGGGTTAACTACGTACGACTCCAATAACTATTACAGCCTCCTTAAAATTCGTTGATAAAATTTCTTCGGCCGCAATGCAACACTCAAAGAGCAACGAAGGAGATTTGATATATTTGGTCCATGATTTATTAAGTAAAGGTAAGTTTGAAACTTTTTTTTTACAAACAACCGTATCAGTGATTTACGAAATTGAATGATGTAGATTTCAGAAATTGGACAGGTCATAGATTTTGACCAACAATACTTAGAGACTACTCCGCTGTATGATAAAAGTCCCTGTACAGTTCTACTAAGTTCCGAAAAAATTGGTTGTCTCGTAATTTGTTGTTTGGATTAAGTCACAATTTGGTAGCTTGACGGTAGTATTATCTGGGTAAGCTCTACTCTTCCCGAAAATGCGTATGCTACTCACGCTGCTTTTTTCGAATTTTCGGATAACCGTAAGCATGTTAGTGTTCAAAAACAAGGCAACTAATAATTCGAGTGAAAACTCGAGCTTACATTTTAACTTGGAGTCAGAGCCAGTTCTGAAGTTTAAGCTTGAAATAAAATAGAACGAACACGTGCACAGTCTCAATACGATCAAGCGAAATAATTCACGTGACGCGTCGGATGCAGATTCACGCCGGGGGAAGGACAGCCTGCTCTTAATCGGTACTCAAGAGTGTGTACTATTATTTGATTAGTTGGTATACCGAACAGATGTCGCGTACAATAGCTGAATGTCGCAATCCAAACAGCATCTTGGTATGATATAAAACGCGAAAAAAAGACACTTCGCGAGAAGAAATAATATCGTGCTTGTACAAACCCAGAACATTACGAGAGTTCGTTAAGACAGTTCTACACTTGCAAGAGAAAGTATGTTTTCCAAACTCCCTGAAACTGAAGTGAGTGGAGTTAACTGAAAGAAATTTACTATTTTGGCTCTCCCAAGGAGTGCAGTCGGAGGTTCTCCGAGATATTACCACGGATGATCCTATGGAACGAAAGTGATTAATAGGCAAGAGAACTGTGAGAACGGTGATTGGATCTAAGGGAAATATTGACGATGAGATTACCAAGAAGCAGTGAAGACTCAACGATGAATCTAGAGCCACAAAATTAAATGGTTTTATACTCAACTTACAGACGTATAGTTTAACCCTTTATGTTACAACAATTGTAAATCATTTCGTTCAATTTTTTTTGTAGATTTGGATCAGTCAAAGTCAGTTGAAAGCAGTAATTTCCAGAGCCTCCATCTAATTGTGAGTGAGGTGTGCAGTACACCGCTAGTGGAAGAAAAGCAAGATAGTCAAGAAAATATAGATGTATCATTTAAAAATTAATTAGTTGGTATACCGAACAGATGTCGCGTACAATAGCTGAATGTCGCAATCCAAACAACATCTTGGTATGCTATAAAACGCGAAAAAAAAAACTTCGCGAGAAGAAATACTATCTTGCTTGTACAAACCCAGAACATTGAGAGAGTTCGTTAAGAAAGTTCTACACTTGCAAGAGAAGTTATGTTTTTTAAACTCCCTGAAACTGAAGTGAGTGGAGTTAACTGAAAGAAATTTACTATTTTGGCTCTCCCAAGGAGTGCAGTCGGAGGTTCTCCGAGATATTACCACGGATGATCCTATGGAACGGAAGTGATTAATAGGCAAGAGAACTGTGAGAACGGTGATTGGATCTAAGGGAAATATTGACGATGAGATTACCAAGAAGCAGTGAAGACTCAACGATGAATCTAGAGCCACAAAATTAAATGGTTTTATACTCAACTTACAGACGTATAGTTTAACCCTTTTTGTTACAACAATTGTAAATCATTTCGTTCAATTTTTTTTGTAGATTTGGATCAGTCAAAGTCAGTTGAAAGCAGTAATTTCCAGAGCCTCCATCTAATTGTGAGTGAGGTGTGCAGTACACCGCTAGTGGAAGAAAAGCAAGATAGTCAAGAAAATATAGATGTATCATTTAAAAATTAATTAGTTGGTATACCGAACAGATGTCGCGTACAATAGCTGAATGTCGCAATCCAAACAACATCTTGGTATGCTATAAAACGCGAAAAAAAAAACTTCGCGAGAAGAAATACTATCTTGCTTGTACAAACCCAGAACATTGAGAGAGTTCGTTAAGAAAGTTCTACACTTGCAAGAGAAGTTATGTTTTTTAAACTCCCTGAAACTGAAGTGAGTGGAGTTAACTGAAAGAAATTTATTATTTTGGCTCTTCCAAGGAGTGCAGTCGGAGGTTCTCCGAGATATTACCACGGATGATCCTATGGAACGGAAGTGATTAATAGGCAAGAGAACTGTGAGAACGGTGATTGGATCTAAGGGAAATATTGACGATGAGATTACCAAGAAGCAGTGAAGACTCAACGATGAATCTAGAGCCACAAAATTAAATGGTTTTATACTCAACTTACAGACGTATAGTTTAACCCTTTTTGTTACAACAATTGTAAATCATTTCGTTCAATTTTTTTTGTAGATTTGGATCAGTCAAAGTCAGTTGAAAGCAGTAATTTCCAGAGCCTCCATCTGATTGTGAGTGAGGTGTGCAGTACACCGCTAGTGGAAGAAAAGCAAGATAGTCAAGAAAATATAGATGTATCATTTAAAAATTAATTAGTTGGTATACCGAACAGATGTCGCGTACAATAGCTGAATGTCGCAATCTAAACAACATCTTGGTATGCTATAAAACGCGAAAAAAAAAACTTCGCGAGAAGAAATACTATCTTGCTTGTACAAACCCAGAACATTGAGAGAGTTCGTTAAGAAAGTTCTACACTTGCAAGAGAAGTTATGTTTTTTAAACTCCCTGAAACTGAAGTGAGTGGAGTTAACTGAAAGAAATTTATTATTTTGGCTCTTCCAAGGAGTGCAGTCGGAGGTTCTCCGAGATATTACCACGGATGATCCTATGGAACGGAAGTGATTAATATGCAAGAGAACTGTGAGAACGGTGATTGGATCTAAGGGAAATATTGACGATGAGATTACCAAGAAGCAGTGAAGACTCAACGATGAATCTAGAGCCACAAAATTAAATGGTTTCATACTCAACTTACAGACGTATAGTTTAACCCTTTTTGTTACAACAATTGTAAATCATTTCGTTCAATTTTTTTTGTAGATTTGGATCAGTCAAAGTCAGTTGAAAGCAGTAATTTCCAGAGCCTCCATCTGATTGTGAGTGAGGTGTGCAGTACACCGCTAGTGGAAGAAAAGCAAGATAGTCAAGAAAATATAGATGTATCATTTAAAAATACTTTAACCGAAGAACATGAAAGCCATGATTCGACTGATGAAAATCACTTTATTGATAATCTAATGTCAGTTACAGGAGACGACAGCATCAGTAATAATTTATCTAAATAAGCATTCATGAAAATAGTTCAGGGTATCGTTGGTTTTTTGGATGATGAGTGTATTGTTACTGATGATGAGTCCAAAGATGGAGAAGATAATGTGCCCCAGTTATGTGCAGAATTGACACCAGGAGATAAAGTAGTTCAAAAAGATCAAGATAATGTTCAAGATTTTTTAAATTTCCTTCCAGAATCAGAGATCCTAATTCCCGTTTTATCGTCATAGAGTGAAAGTTATTATGGCACAAAGGATCGATCATTTCTAAATAACTCGATTTTTGAGCCAACAGGGGGTGATAACAATGAAAAGCAGGGGAGCAAATCAGTTTAGTCAACTCAAGATCAACCTAAAAAAAAGCTGTAATAACAACAACGCGTACGACGAAAGCACCTGCCAGGATTAAGGCGCTTACAGCAAAGCTTGCTTAAAAAAAAGTGGACGATGAAATGACTGAAGAACAAGCTCCAAAAAGTAAACAATAAGGCGAAAGAGAGGAGGATCTGTATCTCATGATAAACAAAAACCACAGAAAACTACAGAAAAAAACAGCCTACGAAGAAGCAAGCTTCATCAAAAGCAGATGTCACTAATGTGTGCATGAGCACCGTATACAGAAGAATAACTAGGTCGTCATCCATGGCCAAAGTTAACCCTTCAGCGGTACAAGAAAAATGTTCACATACGGAAAAAAGCGTGGCAGGTCTTTAGTAAAAAAAATATCTAGCAGTAAAGTGATTTCAAAACAAAAATTAGTTTTGAAATTTATCAACAATACCTTATTTTAATTAATAGAAGTAACGAGTTCACACCAGATTCAATGCTCGGCGAAACTTATGAGAGGAGTAATTTTAGAGGAGAGTACAGGGTCTTACCAACATGGGTGGAACCACTTTCTTCGAGACCCTTACTTTCGACTCCACCAGCTAATACTTCTAGTTACCAAGGTTTCGTACAATTTACACCCAAACTTTGGGAAAAAATTCTGAATCTGCAAAATATCATAAAATCTAAGATTAGTGGATAGGATCAAGTCCTGGGTGTGCTCATGGTTAATTACAACTTTTACTTTAAATATTTTTGTAGCATGACTTACAGTTCATCCTATAACTTATGAAAACTTCGTATGAAATCAAGTTTCCACATATTTTTACCATTAAATAACACTTGACGACAAAGTTGTTACTTTTAGAATATTTTAGAGTAAACTATTTAAAAGCGACATAAATCTTCAGGAGTTTATGAAAAAAAGTATCTCCTAAGCCACCTCTAACCATCTACTTCTTCTAATCTATAATATTGTATCGAAAATAAGGAAGGAGTAATTAAACGCCAACCTACCAATTTTTGTCAATATCACACAATGTCATAATTAAACACAATATTAGATCTCGAAATAATTTACATACAACACTAACTATCGGCTACGGATTTTTCAATAAAAGTGTTAAAGAATCGATTTCCGTCCATAAATTAAATTCAAACGAAATAAATAATTAACTCAATAACAATTACAATACATAGTGCCGTTCGTATCGCTGTGTTACATTTTGAAACTATAAAATAATGGATTTAGTTACAAAGCTTTCTAATAAATAGGTGTTGAGAGATTCCTCAAACGATTTTGAGATTATAGTAAGACCAAGAAAAAGTTGAAAGTTTATAGTTTGAACTCTACATGTATCATTTTATAAAGGAATTTTTAAATTAAAGTAAGAAATTGAGTGATGTCTTACGTCTTCTTATTGTCAAGCAACTTATCTGGAATAGTTAAAAAGAGATAAGAAAGCCATTAATATAAATTAATCAAACATCAAGTCACAGTATAAGTCCCTATAATGAGCAACGAATAATAATTGATGGATTAAAAATAGTAGATGTCTCAAAAAATATTCTACAACATCACTTTTAGTTGCATTAAGAGAAAGATTTTAACTGTCGATATCTATGTATAATTTTATTGTTTATTTAACAACAAATGCAAAACTAAAATACTCAAAAATCGCATGCACTAGAAGACAGGATTACTTATTACTGTACATAGTTGACAGTAGTTAATCACGTACAAGCTCGAAACTTTGTACAATCAATAATGCTACTTTCTTGGTTATACAATTTTTAACTTTTTTAAATTTTGCATTCGTTTTATCATAACTTTTTTATTTGTTAATTTGCGGAAAAATTCTGTCAAGGAATGATCGAATATTTTTTCTACTGAAAAGTGTGCAGTTAAAATTAAACCATGTGTATTACAATGTAGTTCAAAATTTATAGTCAATAAGTTATATTTCTTTACTTTGCCGCATCTGGTATTTATCTTTCTGCATTCTAGTACCACCGAGGATTTTTCACGCACCTATTTATTATAGGTGACCTGACTGTCATGGTGACATCAGGATTGATAATTATAGTTAAGGAATCGCTGGGCATGGACAAGTCACTATACACTATTTTCTGTGCTTACTCGACCGAGTTTGACCCTTTTCCTATTTTTTTACCATCCTGCTTTTTGGCTACTATGGGTACAATCGGTGACTTTTCTACCACAAAGTTTGAGGTAGAGTATTTAACTTTTTTATTTGTAGGAACGATTAAGGATCTAGGAGATATTATTTCTATAAACTCAACCCAGTCTTATCTTTTCCGTTTGTAACGAGGTTTGTTGCAAACACTTCTATCTTGGGCTGCAATTTTACGGCGTCTTGGTGATGGCAAGTCAAAGCGTTTACATTTTTTTTCTGCTTGGCTCTACTTCTCTAGCTGCAACGATAAATGATAGTATGCAAATCATACACGCACTTGATTTGGCAATAATAATCATAAAAAAAAAAAATTTCTCAAAATACTTACTGTCGTGTTGCTCCTGACTATAGCTGTGATCGTGGAATTTTTTTTCCTCTGTTAAATCATTTGTCTTGTCTTGGCACATCTGTGATAAGATGTATGTGTAGCCCTGTAGAAAATTATTTATTATTTTTTATTTCATATCTTTAACACTCTTCAATATTTACAGCCTAATAAATAAAGTGACGAAACTCACACACACTGTGTTCCTGTAAGTCTCGCAGTCATCCTCGACGACGCTTACATTCCTAGAGTCGCTAGAAAAATTTCTGGTGTCCAACTCATGGCTAATAAAAAGCACTTTAGAAGGTTGAACCTCATGTCTCACGAGCTTCTTCCAATCCAAGTCAACCTCCTTAAAAAATATGTGCCTTTTCAGCACCGTACCATCTCTGGAGCCCTGGCCCAGTCGCACGCTTGGATTTTTCTTAAGCAGTTGAATAATAAAGCTACGGAGGCTTCAGTTCACTGTGACGGGGTATGGAAGCTCAGAATGAAGGATACGCTGTGATATTACTATGCTGTCATGTTCTGCTCTCTGATCCGGTGAGAATGGTGAGGCACCTGTCGCTAACTCGAAGGTCAGAACACCAATGTCCCACCAGTTGACTGCCTGTTTTAGGGTAATGCACAAACATGAGATCAAGATGATTTTGGTACACTACAAATCAGTTTTTTTTCTTTGTATAATCAAGACTAAAAGACTAACAATGTGAGAGAATAATTTTAATTTTTCATATGAGCCGCTTAAACCCTTTTTGAAAATCAAGAGTGATTAGGTGGAATTTAGTGAAAGCGTAGTTTAACGTTTAGAATAAGAAGCACTCTGGTGCTCTAAATGAATTATTGGAGTCTGTAAAGACTGGGACTAGGTTTTAGACTTTGGTTGATGAGATGACACAGTTCAATCATGTAATTTTTCATGTACTAAACTCAGACTGTAATTTTAGATATTCCACCGACCGTAAAAGTGATGGTTTCACACGAATCTTAAGGTACAAGATCATTGATGCAAGATTAAGGTACCTCAGCCTCCAAACGATAAATTTGCGTCTTTTGGGTCTCTTTACGATGATGGTGAATTGATTCTTTTTTATCATACAGTTTGTTTTCATTGTTATTAAATTTTTCGTGATCAAAAAAGAAATTTGTTCCCACAACCACATATTATGTGATTTACATTGCACAGATAAATCTTATATTCTCATGATTTTATACACATACTTCGCAGATATAGGTTTAAATTTTTTTTAAAGTTATCTTATTCAGAGATGGTTGTTTTATCTCGTCATAAAATAAAAAAAGTCTCTATTAAATGACTCTATACAAGCACGAATTGGTTATTAATTTTTCTTTGATCAAAAAAATTTTGAGTATGTATTACAACTATAATTACAATTGTATCTACTTAATTAACTAAGTTGAATTAATGAAAACACTAATTTTAGCGTTTTTTAATGATAATCAGTAATACAATATGAGCAGTAGAGTAAAACTATACCTAAACTTTCCCTAATTGTCATTTGAAATTTTTTTAATTTTTATAATAAATTGTGCACGCATGTGTATTACACTTTGTCGTGTCTGTGTATTGGAAAATTAGGGAAAAGAGAGAAAATAAAAAAGAATTTAAACTCATTTTGTTATCAATTAATAGCTGAACTCATTAGTACGGTGCGGTAGTGATATTAGCCGTAGACCAACATGACTGACAACTTGCTCTTCACACGCATACTTTTGTGTGTCTGCAAGATTGATACAATGTGTTAGGAAGATTCCTTTTCTTTATTTCCTCTCTTTTTTCAACTTTTCAATGCCAGATAAGGTCTAGTACACATGCGTGCTCAGTGTATTATGAAAAAATAAAAATTTTAAAATAATAATCAGGTAAAATGTCGGTAGTTTAACTCCACTGCTTATTTTATAAGTTTAATTTATTAACTTTAATATTTCATCAGTCGTTAGGAGAAACATTAAGTTGACAAAAAAAGCTCTGTTACTGTATTCTAATTTCAATCTTATTTTTTGCATCAGTAAAACCATATTTAAAAACTAATGATAAGTTTCGTGAAAATGAATTTCATTAGTCATGCATGACGTGAGAAAATTTATTACTAAAATGTATTACAAAAAAATGACTTTCTATTTATTATAAATTTTTAAGTCACTCATACCATACCGTTAAAAAAAATTGTCCAAAATAAAACTTTTGTGTTCCTTAAATTGTAAGTTAATAAATGTTTAACTACCATTTACTGGACTAGAGCAGGTAATCACATAGTAACGTAAGGGTATATTTTAGCAAGATTAGAGAAATGACACCATCGTATTATTGCGCGGTTCTTACTGAAGAAAAGAAAACCTTAATATCTGGACCACTTCACTCTCGCTATGAATGCCTTAAAAAAACTGATAAATCATAAGGTACTTGACATTCAGCTTAGAAAGAGGGCCTCTGTGTTATACGAAGTTCACGAGTTTTCATTTCTAATGTAAAAGAATATCATGGGATTATGTTAGAGCATTGTTAATCAAAGTATTCAGCGAAAAACTTGGCTGGGCTCCTATAAAATTACATTTACATAAAAATAAATTTTTTTTATAGAATAGACAAGTCAGACCACCCCTGTGAATCCTTGTGATGAACTGTTATGGTTAGAAGAAAATGGTGATAGTCTAGAAGTTGAGTTTATGAAATGGAAATCCATGTCTAGCTTACGTGCGTTACTTGATTTGTGTTCTTACAACGAGTTCAACGATCAATTTCCGTGCCAAAAGAAACAAACAGCTTTTTATTTAGTATTCTCGTAATGAACAAAAAATAAAAAAAATAAAAAATATTTCTTATAACAATAATCTTGGCCATTTGAAATTTTAAAGTAAAAATCATATTTCAATCGGACATATGATGTCACATCACATAAATTTTCTGAAAATTGGCCTGCAATTGCTGAAATATTGCTCGACATTGCGAAAAACGAAGAAAACAGAGTTAAGTCAAAAATTTTTTAAAATTTATAATGAAAGTCTTATAATTGAAGGTAGGTCAGCTGATGCAAACTAACTTAGTTTTAGCAGGATTGGCTCCGTCTGATTAGCGTACTTTTATTCTTGTGACATTTTTAAAGCTTAGGTGAGGTTCCTCCTTTCAGTTACATTCAGTGTGTACGTGAAAATTAACTGAATTTAAAACGAAAAAATGTTTTCAGATTTTCAAAAAGTCTCGTAAGTCATTTTTTTACTTCTTCTTTTATAAGGAAGCATACCAGTAAAATCAACGAAATGCAAAGGTCTTTAGAGACCCATTGAAACTGAAGTCGCCAATGGATTTTTACTACAAATTTTGGTAGTTTTTATTTAGACTTCTATTTAACTCAAAACAAACAATTGTAGTTTAATACTGGTTTATTCTAAATTTGCAAACTTATCAAGTCTGTACTTCTTATCAAGAAAAGAGATAGTCAAATTACAAGTAGTATCAACTACAAAATCAGTCATACCCTTTGATTTTCGGTGATTGAAAGAAATAAGATATACACAGAAGTATATTTTATATTATGTGTTGATAACTTAATTAATAAAATACGTTAGACATAAGTTAGTTACAGGTAATATAATTTAGTAATAGCAACTATTTTTTTTGTCAAGTTAACTAATAAATTTGGTGGTGCATTGTACAACCCGAATTCGGTTAGATCGACCAAATTTTTTTTTTCCTACAGCCTGGTAAGCATGACGTGCTGTAGCTATACTCCACATACTTGTATGTTGTACTTTCACCCACATAGTATATGCTTTTCATTGTTTATTTATTAATTATAAAAATACGTATTGAAATCATGGCTAATCACTGAATGTCGTAATTCCAAGGGTAATTGCACCGTCTTTGATAAGACGTCTTATATTGCAGTAGGTTTTTGAAAATATTGTTTTATAAAAGGTATATCCATGCACGTTGTTCATATATTGTCTCTAAACACCCACTGATTTCTGCTTTTTTTCTTAAATTTTTAATTGTTTACTTGTAAATTTTTTATTTATTTCAATGCAGTTGATACTTTCGGATAAGTATCTTTATCAATCTCGGGCTTGAGGGTTGGGTGTGACTTTTGAGACTTTCTTTCAGTTACCTAGAGTGTTTGAAAAATTATGTCAGCTTATTAATTATTTAAATAGTGAAAAAACCGTGATTTAAAATGAATTCAACCTATACATTTGGTTCAATAGAAACACAATTATGTTAATTTCTTACCCCATAATTTCTTTATCATTATGACTTTAAATGTAAAAATCCTTCAAAAATTTATATTGGTACTAATAAAATTGGAGGCACTAATGTTTTTTCTCTTCCCTTAATGCCACGCTGTAATCCAAAAATTCTAAAAATGCAAGCCATTCTTTTTAACATATATGTTATCTGTTAAATATAAATAAAATACTCATTTTGTCTTTAAGTAAAAAAAAAAAAAATATACTACTGACATGCCTATTATGCAAAAAAGTTTTGGCCTCTTGATTTGTAATTTAGTGCCTGAAAATAATGATTTTAGCCTCTTTATTTAAAACTGCGATTTAATATGGATATAAGTACGAGTCTATGACTTAACAAAACGACTTAATCATGTTTTAAGGGAAAGTATTTTTAAACATCATAAAATTTCCATAAAACATAATGGCAGCTTAAAATAAAAAAACCTTAATGTGGAGCATCATCCCCAAGTACTGAAAGAAAATGGGCCACTAATCAATTTCTGGCCTATGAGACACTTGGCGAAACGTAAGATTTTTAAAGATGTGGCCTCCAGTACAGGTGGATCTCAAGATATAATTGAGTGTGAAGTAAGTAAGCCTTGTGATCCTAGAATAACTCATACAAATATGTACAACACATAATGTAACATTAACCTCAGTTTTCTTGTTAAAATGTCACTTAAAGATTTTTTCATTTTCTTGTAGAATTTGTAAATATTTCATACAACTAAAGAAATATATTTTTCCGCCCTCGGGTGGTTTTAGAAGGCTGGTACTTCCTCGGGCAAAAAAGCAGTTTTCCGATACTCGTTCGAAAAGTCTCCTTTACGAACCTCGTTACGGACCTCGCCTTTGGCTCGGGTCGCAAACCTCTCGGTTCGCAAACAAAGACTTTTCGAACTCGTAGGAAAACTACTATTTCGCAATAGTGTGCGGAAAATGGGTGTTTTCCGCACTGGTATTAGTATGGAAAATCGATTTACCGACATAGTGTGCGACAAAGGTGTGCGGCAAAGGTTTTTCCACACACCGGAAAAAATTTTGCTACATACTGGAAATCAAAATTCATACCTATTTTGTACCTTTTTTCCTCACACATTGCGAAAAAACTTGTACGCAACTCGTGCGGGACGATTTCCCGCACTCATGTGATAGACTCGCACTCGTGGCCGGTGACGGTAACTCGTACCTTGCGATCACACTCGTGTGCTCAACTGGTACTCGTTCCCGTCAACTCCGGCCACTCGTGTGAGTCAATCACTACTCGTGCGGGAAATCGTCTTCTCCGCACTTGTTACGTAAATAACTATTGTTATTCCAATGGCCCAAAACATTGTTTTAATAAGCATTATCATGCTTATAAAGTCATAAACGCTATAGATTACCATTGGATAAAAAGTTATCAAAGTCTGCCTGAATATAGTTTATGCCCATTGATTAAAATATAAGATGCATTTTTTGTTTCAACAAGTGATGTATTGATTAAATAACATAAAAATAAAATTGCAAAAAGAACGCGTGAAAGTAACAGCTCGTTCTTGTGGATGGCGAGGATTCTAGTCACGTTACGCGTAAGACAAAATATTTTTATTATTTAGCTTAATAAAATAAAACGAAGGAGTAAAAAAAATTTTAAAACATGTAAAAATTTAACAAGAATCACAAGAAATAATCATGAGATAATTAACTTATCGAAAGCTGAAAATTTCACAATCTGAATCATAGAGAATGAATGTTTTAAAGGCGAAATTAAAGCCTGCGAGGACAGAATAAAAATTTAAAGTTATAGAAAAATTGTAAATGTTAAGCCCTTTTCTACAATAAATTGATTTACTCAGAGCGTATGAATGCGTTACAAATTCAGAAGAAACAAGCTTGAAAAATACGCTGATTATCTAGTGTGGAACTTATGAAGTGGTCAAATTTTTAATTATTGAATATGATTGGTGATATTCATATGTAAGCAACGAAACACTTATAAATAAAGGTAAACACAAGTTTTATTAAACTAGACAACAAAATACTTAAAAAAATTTAATTACTAAGAGCCTTATTAGTAAGTTTTCACACGCTAAACCTCAAGCTCTAGTTATAGCTCCTACTCTGTAAAGACGTGTTGCTTTCAGGCAGGTTATTTTGAGCCATTATAATATATTAGAGAAAAGTGACAACAAGTAAAGGGTTGGAGTGTTTTATTTACACGTTTAACGACATGGAAAGTCCTATTAGAAGTAGTACATAGCTTATCTGCTATCTTAACTATTATGGTTTTGCAGCGTACGTCCAGTTACCGTGGCTTTCCCAAATTCATGTACAGTGATATTAGCACAAACGTTCAGGATACTTATACCAAGTTAAATGAAAGTATTGGTGACAAAAAAATGACAAATTACATAAATTTGATATCAAGAAGGAAATGCGTTAGATTTATCATCCATCTGATGTGCCTCATGATCTGAGCACTCTAAAAAACATTACGTTCATAATTAAAAGAAAAAGTCTCATGCGATGAATTCTTACTCACGGTTTTTACTCACACAGAGCATCTTGTAAATTCTGGGCCTCTTACGAATGCATCAGTAGACCCAGAAAATGAAACAACTTTTCTTGCAAACTACTTTTTAATCAGCATATTTTTAGGAGAGTTAAGAATTTAAAATATAAACGGGAGTTTAATATATTTGAAACGACAGTGGCTGTTGGAAAAAAGCCTTAGCATCAGACAAATTTTGGCAAAGATGAGTGTGTGAATAAAAGCCCATGCTTATATCGAGAAAAAAACTGTATTAAAATATACAGAGAAAAAAAATTTAATTTTTTATTAATTATCGTGCCCTTAAGAATATCTGAAGATGAGGATGTCCCATGAAAGAATTGCCAAGACCGACAATACAGCCGAATTACGGTGAAGTATTGACAAACTAATAATTGTATGCCAGGCGTTGGTCAATACTCACGCCAATGTCGAAATGATCATATGGGACCGAATTCTCTAACTGTATTGGTATTGGTCCAGGACTGTTAGCCGGGTCTGTCAAATAATAGTAGCTGCCAGTTCAACGCAGAGCATTTGATGACGGTACCTGTACAAATCTTGGGTTTTTCACATTTGTTGGTTGCAAGCGAAGAGAGAGAAAAAAAATAATTTTTCCGCCCTCGGGTGGTTTTAGAAGGCTGGTACTTCCTCGGGCAAAAAAGCAGTTTTCCGATACTCGTTCGAAAAGTCTCCTTTACGAACCTCGTTACGGACCTCGCCTTTGGCTCGGGTCGCAAACCTCTCGGTTCGCAAACAAAGACTTTTCGAACTCGTAGGAAAACTACTATTTTTTCTATTGTTTTTAATTGGTTATAAAGTCAGTAACACAAAGCTGTACGAAAAAAATTTTTTTAATATTCATAGACGCAGTATCGAACGAAACTACGCAAACAAAAAACCTCGTACATGAAAAGTCATTATACTGATGTAGATAAAGCATAAATGATAAATACGTTAAAAAAATTACGAAATTTTTTTTAGTAGAACTCTTATCTCTCATTCCTTTTAAAGCATAAATAGATAACGAAATTTTTCCAGCTTGTTCTACGAGTGTACGGTAGTTTCATAAAGTTTTAAAAATATTCAATAAAAATAACTTTGTAAAAAAAAATGTTACCAAAAACAGCGCACGACTTAGCAAACGTTTCTGGATCGAATGTTAATGATCAAACTCTGTAAACTATATCATGGACACTATTGAAGACCGAAAGTTTGAAAGTCAGTAAGTAAAATAGATGTAAAACTATGCATTTTATAAGTGGAATATGTGTTAAGACTAAAATCAACACGAGACAAGAAACAAAGAAGTATAGAAAAAAGGGAAACAGTAGTTTTCGTCGGATAAGTGTCGTCTTCGCAGGTCCTTCGGGCCGCAAAATAGCCGTGGAGAAGACGATACGTATCCGACGAAATAGTAGAAAGCTTATGTGACGAATGCTATTTTTTCTACCGAGGGCACACCAGCCTCTCAAAAACGCCCGAGGTAGGAAAACTACTATTTCCGCCCTCGGGTGGTTTTGGGAGGCTGGTACTTCCTCGGGCGAAAAAGCAGTTTTTCGGAACTCGTTCGAAAAGTCTCCTTTACGAACCCTCGTTACGTCCCTCGCCTTCGGCTCGGGCCGCAAACGTCTTGGTTCGCAAACAGAGACTTTTCAAACTCGTAGGAAAACTACCATTTCTTACCATGGGCACAAAGTGCAATTGCCGCTTTGCGCCCTCGGGTCACACTTTGCGCCCTTGTAATTACTTTGGGCCCATGAGTAGAAAAGTTTTTGCCAATAACCCTCCGGCCCAAAGTACTATTCTGCCCTAGGGCTCAAAGTGATTTACTGGGCGCAAAGTGTGACCACGGGCGCAAAATTGCGCTTTGTGCCCTCGGTAACAAAAACATTCGCGACTAGGGCACCAATCTACAACAAGCGCCCCCTTCGGGCGCTCATGTTTGTACTTGGTGCCCTAGTGACGTAATGTACCATATTGCTTTTCTATGACTAATCCACCTTCGGATAAAAACGGCAAAGGCAAAAAACACACGATACAACTTACGTCAGGCTTTACATGTAATGCTGAAGCTGCTTTTTTTGTGTCCTCGACATTAAAAATAACCTTTAGAAATCGAGAATAAGCGTACAACAACCGTAACGTTCGGGCACTAGAGTTAAACTGTACGCCTACAGCATGAAATCATTAATATCTATGAAAGTATAGGTATAGGTACTGATAGTGGGCCTGTAAGTATTTTTTTTTCGATGAGCAGAAACGGAGCCAAAGACATATTAAGGGACTGATGTTAATGTTTGATAGATTTTGGTAAGTTTTTTTTTATGGGTTGAACGTACCTACGCTGATTAAGTATTCCTGCAGAGTAATACATTACACGCGTTTAACGCACTTGACCCGTTAAAGCTTCAAAAAGCCCTTTCATTAGCTCGAGGTCCCATAAATGGCGACACCACTAAGTCAAATAATAACTCAAGAAGTATTTTTTTTTCTTATTTAGAGGCACATGTGGAAGCTCGAATGAATAAGGAATTTCAGAATATGAAATAATTTTTTTTTTTTTTTACCAAACAAAGAGGACGAGACGAGAGCTAAGCTCAGTTAATTTGCTTATCTCTTCAGCTCGGCTTTGGAGTTAAACGACATCGAGGCTTCACATTCGTTCCGTTATTGCTTAACTCATACATTTTATAGTAATCACTTTTTATAATGACGACCGCCAACTGTCTCAAATACTTAAGCATACAAAAATATGTTGCAAGTAAACCAAATTTTTCTTCTTATCATGGTAAAAGTGATAATGCTAGCTGTTGTAAGCCTCTTTCAACATTGCTAAGAATAAGTTATTTTTGAAAACTAAAAAATGCTTATTGTTTGTTGCACTTTACTTTTTTAACTACTACACTCAAAAATGAACATCCATACATCGTTAAAACTCAAAAAGCACGAACAGAAGAGTAATTGGAGAATAAGCTTTTATATTTAAGCAAGTAAATGCCTTAAAGGCCTGAAAAAGGAGTACAAAATCTTACGCTATATAACAATTGTGAGATTCCGTTATTTTCTTTTTTGTCAATATTAATATATGTACAGATTTTCAAAATCATCACCGTTATTGGCGCAACTTTTTATACATACAGCAATTCTAAATTAGGTATATACATGTGAAAAAGTTGTGATGTGGCTTTTTGTCTCACAAGTATACTTGACACGTATAGTTACAGTAAAGAATTGAAACCACGCTGTTGCTTGCACGTGTTCAGCGAGTAACACGTAGGAGCCTAAAATACACGCATACAGTGATACACTCATTAGAAATCAGTAGGGAAGGTTTGACGATTTTAATATTTAGTATTAAAAAACCAGGATAAGAATAATGAAAGATTTGACGGTACTAAAAAAATTGAAACTCTTACTTTTTAATTAACTTACATTTGTCAATGATTATTAAAACTTTCAAAACCCCCACATCATTATCATCCTTATTGTATATAAGAGTCACAAACATCATTTTACCTTTGTCACAGCTCTCCAGATTTTCCACTTTTTTAGATGCACTGTAGGAACAATTACTTATTTCGGCCATCTTTTTTATTTCATATTTTAAAATTACGTGTATCAAGAGCGTTTATTGTAAAAGACACAACCTATGACGATCGGATCCACAAAAAGAACTGCGCCGTACAGTGTTCGTACGATAGAGCTATTGACCAGGCGGGCTATTGAAGGTGCAAGTGATGGGAGGGGATAGATGAGTCGACACCAGCGTACGTAGTGGCAAAAACAGGAAACCTGAAGTACCAAATTACTGTCATTTTTGCTTAATGAAGAAAAGAATTACAGCATTTCGTCAAATTTACAGATGTTATCATCACGTATGCAAAAATAGTATCAATATTATTAAATTGCAGTTACACAAATGTAAAAAAATGAGCTATGTGGTGCCAAAAACGGTTGTAAAATGTTTGAATGTAACAATATATTAATGAAGCTCGTTAGTTTTCCATCCAGAGCATACCGTCAAAAGCAGACGGTTAAAAGAAAGATAAACACGCGAAATAAGACATGATCGATTGTGATTCCTATTATTTAAACGTTTATGAAATATGGGTGTAAGAAAGTGCTGTGTTGTTCAGTGTAACAGTAGCGCAAAGACAGATGGAGTAAAATTACATAAATTTCGATGATTATCCAACTGTAAATAAAGGTAATTTTCATGTGCATTGCAACTTAGACCATTTTCAAAATAATCTGAATAAAACGTACATGCAGATTAACTTTGTACGGAGCTGAAGTTACCGAGGTCTGCCTTATTACGATGGCACTTGTCAAATTGCTAACTCCACCACTTTGAAATTCTGTAACATCCCACGCATGACTACTTTCAACCTACTATTTACCTTTAAGGCTTCAGAGTTAAAACAAATCGAGTGTGTGATATTCTTAAAGCCTGTTTTTATGATAACATCCATTATCAGATGAATAAATATACAAATTTTTTGCTAATTAATTGATTATTACTAAAAGTGTGCATCGGTGTATGCTGTTGACGTATAATGTGGGTACCCGCGGTTGCATGATTTTGACGCCAAGAGTGGCGCTGCATGATATGCACCTGGCCAATAACGACTAAGTCATCAAGTGACCATTATTATGCGATTTCTAATAACAAAGCTACTGCGTATAGCTTATGTGCTATCACCTTACTTAGTTACGTTTTGTGCATGTTAAGTATAATGTGGCCATATTATAAGGGGGTTTGAAGCAATCCAAAAATTTGAGTCTTTCAAAAATTATGGAACCATTTCAGAATTAGTTTTTATTTTTTATCACATTTAAACTTAACGCTTTGTAAAAAATACTTATTTTATTTTTACTATAATTATGAACCATATCTAGACTGATGCAAATTTTTTGAAAATTCTTATTTCTCAAAATTTGAGAAATCCAGCTACATCAGTTCCATTTACTTAGTATATTCCTTGTATAATATAATTTGCAAAGTAAACAATAGCATGACTAGACTGCAAATTAAAAGTTGTTTATTTCTAAATACTTAATATTCTTTAATAATATGTTAAACATCGTTTCGTACCTGTTATTACAGTACCATTCATCAAATTTGTATACGTATTGACGAGAGTGTTTGATATGTTTAAGACATTGTTGTGCTCTTGGTATAAGTAGCATAAAATAAAATATTAGTATAAGTAGTATATAATAAAATAGTAATATTTTGTACGTATTTAGTAAATTTTCGCCATCGTTATTGGGCTCCTGAATAATCTAAGAACTTAAGTCATGTCAACATCAAGGAATCGTTACAAAATTAGTTTTTGACTTTGTCAACATTTAATCTGTATTTGCTATGAAACTTTTCTGTTATCATTTTTGCGACAAAAATAAACGATACCAAAAAAAGAGACAAAATATTAAAAATTGTTCCGCTTAATATTAAAAAATCCAGCAACATAAGAGAAATTCTCTGATGTATATTTTTAATCTGTAGTTTATTTGGATGCAAATAATAGCTTAAGTAAACTAATAGATCAAAACTATTAATTATTTTATAAAATGTGTAAAACAATAAATGTTCCTGGAGGAGGTAAAAAAAAATCATTACTTAGTAAACAGTATAGCGTAGGAAAAAAGTTCTCGTGTACTTGGCTCTGCAACCTACCAATGTTCATTTCACCTTTCATCATTATATAAGAGGCGAAAAAGCTGCATGGTCAGTTGGCTCTTAGCTACTGCTTTCTTTCTTGTTTTGTATATAATAGACATGAGTTTACTTTTTACATTCATAATTTTAATGTATTTAGATCCATCTAGTTTACTCCCATACGTGCCCATACATTCATCAAAAAAAAAAATAAATAAATAAATAAAATAAAAAAAGTATGTACCCTACAATGTATGGGTGTTTACGGGTGTTTATTGGTATCTCTGATATACAACTGGTAACTATGTAGCTTATCATCACTGAGTTTGCAGGTGAAAATGTATTTCGCTGCGTCCTGTAGATAGTAGAGATATGGGATACGTAAAAATCCTGCAAATGGGTGTACATATGATTATATATATATATATATATATATATATATATATATATATATATATAGAGCGCGCGGTGGCTCGGTTGGCTAGGTCGTGGATTGGCACGCGGGAGACCGTGGTTCGATTCCCGGCCAGTGCGACTTTCGGGCAAGTACCTCTGATTTTTCACATGTGCTTTTTCACCACGCAATGCTCCTCGAGGAGGATTTAGGCGACCTTCTCGCAGCAAAATTGCCTAATTTCCCCCTACCCCCCTCCCAGTAATGGGAGGCCTCCCATCCCTTTCCTTGTCCCTTTCCCAAGTGCTAAGTGCCCATATAATAGTAGTGCCCTTATTAAAGGAGCCGGACGTAGAGCACTATAATATATATATATATATATATATATGTAAATGTATATTTTTTTTTTTTTAAGTTTTTTTGATTTTTAATCCTCTATACTCTGATAATACTATCGTTTACACATCAGTACAATACGTTTGCCCTTTTTTATTTATTTTTATTTATCTTTATAAATTCTGAAAAACAATAGATTGCCAACATAGATTAATACAAAGCGATTCTTCTACTGACTTGGATTCATCAAATGAGGATTCAGACTTTTCAGAAACTTCAGATGACAACGAGAGTGTTAGCGACGATTCAAGTACTGATAATGAGGTATATGACGACGAGACAAATCAATCCCTGTATGAAAGAGCTTTTCTTGCTAAAGCTGAAAGTATTATAGTTATTTTTACGTTGGTCAACCGATTTTCGATAACAGGTGTGCTTTTGTCAAGCATTTTATCGCTCATTGAATTGCATTGTATCCGTCCTAATAATTGTGTAAAGACACTTTACAAATTAAAAAAATTCTTTTCAAAGATAGAAGCTCCTTTAATTAAACATCATTATTGCACTTTATGCTATTCGAAAGTTAATGATTACTGCTTTGGTTGTGAGCAAGGTAAAAAATTAAACTACTGTATAGAAATTCCAATCCTAAATAAATATATTATTGTCGTCAATGTACAAACGAGAAGGCTTTCAAGAACTATTAAATTATCGCTAAACAAGAGAAAAATAAAAAGAGTCGAATTAAGAAGATATTTATGATGGATCGATATATAAATCTTTACCTGAATAGTTTATAAATAACGAAAATAATAAAACATTTACGTCAAACTTTGATAGAGTACCATTGTTTAAGTCGTCGAAAATAAGTGTCTGGCCTTTGTACTTAAAAATTAACGAATTATCTCCAACTGAACGTGTAAAAAAAAATGTTATCCTCGCAGGTCTATGGTTCGGTCAAACAAAACCACAAATTAATTTATTTTTAACTGCTATCGAAAATAACTTATTACAATTATACAATGGAGTAAGTTTCAATATTCCTCGTTGTTAAAATCCTATAAAAGTTAGAGGGGCAATCATTGGGGCACTTTAGATCTTCCAGCTAGAGCACTATTTTTAAATCTGCAGCAGTACAATGGCAAATATGGTTGTCCAAACTGTGAGATTAAGACTCAAAGAATTGATACGGTTCAAGTATATCCTCTAGAGCAGAAAGCTAATATAAAAACTACTAAGCAAACAAAGATATAACCAGCGCAAGCTATGGAAACTAAATCCCCAGTTTTTGGTGTTAAAGGTCCATCTGCGTTAGATGCTATTACTTACAAGTCCGTTGAATCAACAGCTAATGATGCAATGCATTGTATTTATCTCGGAATTATGAAAAAGCTAACGGGTTTTTGGTTTGACTGAGATTATAGAACACATCCAGCATCACTATTTCAATTTACAAATCTTATAAATAATAGAATAAAAAATTTAAGTCCACCATCATTCATCAACCGTTTACCAAGAAAAGGAGATAATTATTCTTACTGAAAAGCTCATGAAGTACAGGACGTTTTATTGGTTTGTAGCTTACCAATTTTAGAAAACATTATGAATTAAAGGTATTTTCAACATTATATGCTGTTAGTATGTGGAATATCGTTGTTGAATTCAAATAGTGTAATGCAACGAAATAGTAAAAAAAATCTCGTTGTCTACTCTCTGCATATATTACAGAGTTTGTAGTTATGTGGGGAAAAAAAACTTATGACTTGTAGTATACACTTGTTATCACTTTTATCCAATGAAGTAAAAAAATGTGGACCTCTTTGGGCAATGTTGTGTGCAGTTTTCGAAAAATTTAATTGCTGGTTAAAGATTTATGTACATGGATCAAATCATCCCCAATTACAAATTGTATCTTCTATAAAAATATTTATGTGTTATGAGCAGATAAAATTGAAACTTATAAGAGAAGAACATGAAGAATACGAATTTTGTAAAAATTTAGAAAAATCTGGTACTCATGGGTGAAAGTTAAAAAGAATAAGTCAAAATTGTTCCATTGTAGGTAATGATAGAAAGCTTACAATGTTTCCGTTCGATGTTAATAATATTTTTATTTCTAACAATATTAATTTTAATGAAAATAAGTGCCATTTTTAAAATGATTTTTTGAAGAATAGTACATACTTTGAAACAGTAACGTATGCGCAAAGTAAAAAAACTATTCCTTTATGTATTTTATATTTAAATAACATTTGTGAGCACATAGGTTTTATTTATAGAATTCCAAGACTATGATTTTGTCAGTGTTTACAAATATATACAGAGTGTAATGAAAACTGTAAGAACTATGTAGATATCTCAAAATGTATGAAAAGCGATGATTTTCAGTGTGATATCATAAACAATTTTCTAAAAAATATCTATTTATGTGATAAAACAGATGAACTACTATTAATTGAAACTACTGATATTATAAATATTTGTTAAAATGTCACTGTTGACGATAAAAATTATGTCATTATCATAGAAAAAAAAGTATTCCTTCTAACGACAATGAAAATGATAAAATAAATTTCAAAAAATTTTAACTCTTTTATTTATAACATCCTATTCATTGATAAGTCACGTGAATTCACTAGTTTTCACTCTTAAAGCTTGTTGTTAAAATCAGCAGAGCTTGCAAAACTAAACAAGACTTAGTTATGAGTATGCTTAACAATACGAAACTGCCATGCTTTGCCCATTTAATCTGACGAGCTTGCAAGCTTCAGCAAGGCTTTGCCAAGAGTATGTCAAAAAATCCTAAGCTTGGTCCAATTCAATTCTCCAAACTTGCAAGCTTGGGCAAGGCTTGCCTAAGGTGCGCCAAACACATACTTACGAAATGCAAAGTTTGGCACAGTTTCATTGCCCAAGTTTGGCATAGCTTGGGACAATCGTAGCCTTGGACTGACTTGTCCTAAGTTGGGGAATTTTTACGCATAAGTAATCTTCAACATTTAACATCATAATAAAATAATAATAAACTTACTAGCCGTTGCCAGAAGCCATAGAAAACCAGAATGAAATTGAACTTCTCTTTAATGAACTTAAAGTCCAACAATAATTATGGCAAGCCCCTTGCTAATTATTAGTAAATTTTATATTATACGATTGTATACATACATTATTTTTAAGCATTTTTGAAGTAAAGAAATATTCACTTTCTTACTATCACTTTTTTCTTTTTACTTACTTTTGTTATTTTCACTGAAAATGTTTAATAATACATCAGTTACAGTTACCACTGTTGAAATTAATGAGTCGTATTAAAGTTTGCGTGGCTCTATTTAAATGTATTTATTATCTGAGGAAGGGTAGATTGATCCACATAATCACCAGGTAACTCCAGGCACTTACTGGCTACTTTGTAATTTAATAAATCATCGATTGATAACAAAAGCGATTATCACTAGGTGACCAGTGGCGCTTACTGTCCACTTTGTGAATTAATAAAAAAAAAAAAAAATAATAATAGAAGCACTTATCACCAGGTAACTCAAGATACTAACTAGACACTTAATAAATTAATAAACCATTGACTAATAATAAAAGCGCCTATCACCAGGTAACTCTAGGTGACTACTAGACATTTTATTGATTAATGAACCATAGATTGAAAACAAAAGCGCTTATCACCAGCTGATCCGGGGCGCTTACTGGCCACTTTATGAATTAATAAAATGAAATGAAATTTTAAAATAAGCACCTATCACCAGATAACTCAAGACACTTGTTAGTTATATTAAATTTTATCTGACTAATAAGTTATTGATATGTTTTGGAACTAACCTTATAAAACTTATTCCCTTCGGTATCTTTAATTTAAATCAATAATTTATTCAATTTAATCTAGGACGTTTAATCGAAGTGACGGAAATCACTGTATGCACTTTTCGTTATAATTAATTTACTCAAGTCACAGTCTATCCATGACGAATGAGTGAATACGGTCTACGCTCTCTAGTTCCAAGAAATAATTTAATAATAACCTATGAACTCATAGGTATCCATAATAATAAATCGATATCCATAGAAATAGTATAGTTTGTAGTGGTCACTATTCATGATCGTGTTACGAGGACGCAGTACTCGTTTTTCACTGCTCGTGAACGTTATTTTTACCATTTGCGTAGAAGTTTAGTATAGCACTTATTATATAAAGTATAAGAATCGTTAAGAAAAAATCTTCCCCTATTGGTTTTATTTATCATGGAAAATGTTTTGCTTGTACTAAAAAGTAGATATTTGTCACATGATAATACAGAATGATTCATATAACTTTAGCCACCCTACCCGTTTCGAATGATATACCTAATACTTGATCTTACTCTTCTCCAGTGAAGAAGCTCTTTACAAGGACCAAAGCTATTAGCAAGTGAAAAATATTTGCGTCAGAGTAGCTGTGGCGGGCAACATAAACATCATACGTTTTAATGTAATTCGATTGGGTAAGGCTGTCGACAGAGGCAGAGTTCATGTGTCAAACAGCTTAAGCCTTGCAGCTTTCGTGTATTCTTTGATATCTGAGGATCTGGCACGAGCATTATTCAGGGAGAACGTTAGTAGGGCTGAGCTCATGTGGCTGTCACTGGTAAGCTGGGCGAGAGAGGAAGACATGGAATATGTGTGCATGTGTACGCACTCGCTGCAATTGGAGATTTAATTAGAGCTATTGCCACTAGCAAGCCCAGCCTTAACACGAAACGGCTGGTTCTCCGTGTCTAAGACCCCTGTGTTCACGAGGGTATGCTGGATGTTCATGTACAAATCGACATGTAGCGATAGGTGTAGGATGTAGGAAAAAGGAAGGGCCAAGCCGTATCGGTAGGGTATAGCACGCTGCTTTGTCCATACACAGAATGTGTACGAGGGTAGCACCCACGTGTACCTATCTTGATATTGTTTTCTGCACAAGGGTCTTTTTGGCTTGATTGAAAGGATAGCTGGGATAAGTGTCGTAAGGATAACCACGACCGATGAGTCCCGACGATTGACGTGCGGGGCTTCTAGAAATTAGGGATGGGGAGGGAAACTCTGCATGGCACAAAAGCCCATCGTACTACTTACTTTTTGGATCAATGGTAAAACGACAAGTGATATATTAGAGGGGATTGACGCATTTTTTTTCGATTAAAATGCTTAGTCTTGGTTTAAATAAGAGCATGCCTAAAATTAATCAAGTACTGATATACAACTAATTAATATCTACATGGGTGATACTGCAGTTAACAAAAAAAGTAATACACATAAATATGATCTGTACATCAAAATAAATAGTGTAAAATAAAATATGCATAAGACTTTGAATGATATGTCTAATATTTTCTCAAGATTTACAGTACTCTATTTGTAGAGCCAAATACATAAATATAATCAAAATTTTAAGAAATAACACTTTCACTTTAAAATCTCAAGAATAACGTTAAAAAGTATCCTTATTAGAACTGCAGTTCTAAACATTTTAAAATGTTAACTGTTTGACTAAAACTTTTTTTACTTTGCCCTTTGATCAATAATAAAATGTACTTGCTACTTTTTAATTATTTTTTAAGTAAATGTTATGCAACAAAATAAGCTTACTGGCTATGCACTGTAAAATTTTCTGTAAGAACGATGAAAACTAATAACTAATAGTTTTATTCGGAAGAGTTATTTTACTTCAGTTCATATATACAGCTTTAAATATAACTTACACATCAAATTTTGATATGGTAAACAGTGACTTCGTGTATCTTAAAATTGATACTAAAGTAATTTCATGGCTAACCAACATTTTTAATTGTACTTTCAAGAAAATTTTATTTATAAGAAATTTTTAATGGATTTACGAAAATTTTGTTTAAAGAAAACCTTAATTAAACTTCAAGAACAGATAAATATTGGTGGTATTTTGAATGCAAGCTGTATTTTTCATCGACAAGTGTTCTATTAAGAAATTAAAATTCCATGCTTTGATTAATTAACAATTTGGTTTTAGACTTAACTGAATTTTTTCCTCAATTAAAATTAAAAACAAAAATACAGACAGTGCTCTGGCCACGTGTATTTACATACGCAAAAAAAAAGAAAAAAAAAAAAAAACATTCTGGTTCATAAGATACTTAGCAAAGTATGCATGAGAAAAAAGAATTGCATGTGTATACGTCATAAGCAGTTGGCCATCGCGAACAGACCGAGGAAGATAACAAGCGAATAGAGATAGCAAGATATAGACACGACAGTACGCATGTTAAGCTTCTCAGGTTCTTTGGTGTGATCATCTACGCTCGCTCGTCCCGAGTCCGAACGTCTAGTGCTGGCAGGGGCATGTGTAGCGTGTAGGAGTACCGTACAGTTTTGTCGAGCCAGGTCCAGATGAGCGTGGTTAAAAAGTGAGCGACGGGTGGGCCCTCCACCCCTTCGTCGTCGCGACCCCAGGCTAGAACGTCAACGGCAGAATCTGTGTTGGGAGACGTAGCAAAAAGTTGAGAGCTACGCTGTAGGTACAGCAGTATTACTGGTAGAAATATTACTACATGGTTTTTGTACGCATGTACGCATGCGTGTACATCGGGTAGCGGCAGTTGTGCACTTGCACGGGAAGCAATCTCTTTTTTTTACATTATTCAAATTCAGGGCAGACTAATTTTTATGGTGAGTGACATTTTTCACATGTTTAATTTACGTTGAGTTATTTTCTCTTCTTAAACGAAACAGAATTTTTGGTAGCTTTATTTATGTACTTATCGATGCCAGCAGCTCTTTCTTTACTTAAACTATTTTTTTTTAATGAATTTAATGCAAATCAAGTCAATAATTATTAAAGAAGCAAAATTCGAAACAATTTGTCTTCTCTCGAAACTGTAAAAAGTAGAACTAATGGTTTCTAATCATGTTGTAGAGAGAATCCACTTTTTCTACAAGTTATAAGTATATACTGAGGTGTATACAACAGAGAAATGATTGTGCCACAGAAATATAGAAATTTCACTACAAAACATAAGATATCAACAAGTCTCTATTTGAGCAAGTATACGAGTATCTTACTAATATATAAAGCAGAAGCGCTAAAACCGTTGTAATCGCTAACCACGAAAACTACTGAACCGATTTCGTTGAAATTTTGCACACTGATTCATGATACTTCCTAGATGGTTTTAGCATAGTTTTTATCTTAAAAAATTTAATAACAATAGCAATAAATGAGCTCAAAGTTTTGCAAAAATATGCCAGCTTTTCTCTTTAGTTCGGTACAATCCGCTAGGTGGCGTCGATATAAAATCGAAGCTACCTGCAACATAATTAAATAAGTGTGGTTATAATAGGCTGGAGCGTCTCCATAGTGATGTAGTCGAGTTTCGGCTACTCAACGAGCTGCATAGAGAATGCTTATGATAGTCTTGCAGCTGGGTATCCCGGTTACGGACGACACTCTTCTCTGAGGGGGAAGGGACCTAGGTGTCCATGTACCCTGAAACTCGATGAGTACGATAAAAAAAAAAAAAACTAATTCCAACCGATGCCATCTCTGCCACAATTCCAGAAGACACAAGGGAGACCGGGGTAATCGTGGCCACCTGGGTAAACAGGCCACTGGATATATTCAACCATTTAATTGAGATAAAAATGTAATATATTTTTTTTTTGATTGAAATATATCTCTACTTACATGCCGTCAATAAAATAAAATCATAGAATGACTTTTTGTTAAATTTTTAAATAATTAAATTTGATAGTTAAAAAATTTGGAGGAACAGCTACATTATTAAACTTGCCTGAAGCGGAAAATACATCAAATCGATTCAAAATTGACACAAATTGAAAGTTCGAACCTCAATCGACAATCTGCTTTTTTTTATTTTACCAAATATTATTTAGAAATATAATTATAAGTAATTTAAAAAAGTCCTATTTTGGGGTGTGGTGGCCATCTCTCCGGGGTACAGTGGCCATCGAGTTTGTTGTTTACGTCAATACTGAGTCAGTCTGCTAATCTGCGGATCCTTACCTAAACTTTTTAATCGTACTTTTAGCCAAAACAAAACAAACTGTGTCATGTGAAAGTTATGTAGTACTCAAGTAATTAGTCTTATCTTAAGTCAATTCGATATCAAAGGTGCAATAAATTAATAAGAAAGTTTAAAAAACATCGTAATTATTTTTCATTCAATTTCTACAACGATATACCGAAAAATATACATTTCTCTTTATTCTTTGTGTATACTGACAGAAAAATATTTATGTCGATATACATATTTATGTATCGATCTGTTATGTAAGTAATTATTAATTTACATAAATTTTCAATTTTTAGACGTAAGTTTAGTAGCAACATTTAAAATAACATTTTAAGTCGATGGCCACTGTACCCCGGGGTATGGCCACCTCTACTCTGGCCCTGGGTAAAATGGCCAGTTTGAGACGCATTCACTTTTTCATATTTAAACTACATTTATTATAAATAAATAACTCAACAAATTGGATACTATTTCTACACATCCGGCCCCTTTTATTTGTGTTTTTTACATTATTCTACAATCAAGTGGTCGTTCATAATAACGTGATAAAGTTAGGGTGGCCAGACTACCCCGGTCTCCCTTATGTAACCAGACCACAATCTGGTTCAACTCATCGGAGTTGTGAGGGAGTCTCACCATCCCGGGAACCTGGTGCAGTTAGAGAATTTGTGGCTACAAATGTAAGCAAGGGAAAACAGCTCTGAGCCCTAAAGGGCATGGGCAGCCACAACGGCTACCATCTTGGTCGTCGCGTTCCCAATGCGCTTACCCACATGTTCCCGTCTAACGATGAGCGGTTGGTTATCCGGGGAACGACCCGAGACGGGGTATTCTTTGGTCAGCAGCGTACCTTCCTCCATCACAGTCTCCGTACATCGAGACTCCCAGGGTAAGAATCAAGCAACCGTAGCCAGCTCTTCATCATCAGGAATAAAAATAGCCTGGAAGTTTCACCACTGGCGCTTTTTAGCGCCATTATAAGTATTTACGTTCCCTACTTAACCATCAATTTCATCGGTTCTTTTTAAGATCCACCTAAGTGTAAACTACCTTGCCAACAAAAACATTTTTATTACCATTTCCGGAAGTGATTCGTCGACTAAAAGACTATATTAACTAAAGACGGGCACTATTAAACAAAGTCAGCCATTCACTAGCAGACGTCACCTGCAAAGTTGTTCTTTGCAAGGCTGGAAAACCCGGTGCCCAACGACCCTATACTACCCTCTCGACTCTAAGCATTTAACCAGGAATCACTGATCCTCTCCAATGTCTGCGTTGGGAAAACCTATAACAGCTATGTAGGAAAAAAAACTTGAGCCAACGGGATAGCCTCCACTGGACAAGTATCACTAACCAATCTCCCTATCTAAGATCACCAAAACAACTGAATCTGCAACTAAAAAAGGTGCTTTAAAAACCAACGTCTTCGACGTTATACCGGGAGACGTTGGGAAAGAGCACTACAACTAGCCCCAAAGCTTCGGACTTCATAATTTTTCTCCCAATCAGTCTGGGTCTTTAACAGCAAGCCAGAGAAGATTACCCTGAGGTATCCAGGCAGTCACAATTGCTGTTAACTGCAGTCAAGAAAGAGTTAACTTAAAAAGCTCACCGGTCTTTTTAAGGGCTATCGGACGTCGAACTACCTTGCCAACAAATATATTAGAACTTAACAAAGTTGACAGAAAACAGCTTTTAGGGGTCACAAAAATTTTAAGCATGCCAAAAGTCGCAAGAGGGTGAATTGGAAGAAAAACTTCAAGTGTATTTAATAAATACAATTTTACTTAGGCGTCAAGAAACTGACGCAGAAAATTTATCGAGATTGGAACAGCAGCGTCAAAATCGACAACTAAAGAGTCCATTACGTGAGATATCAGCTTTTCATTGTACCCTCACAGCAATCCCTGAAATCTTTAAAGATCCTACTTCAGATTTTTTAATGAGTAGAAAATGTATTTGTGTTTTTGTGGCAATAAAAATGTAGGGTTTAAGGTCCTGGACTGTGTTGCTCTGGTAATAAAGTTGTGAGATAAGAGAAAAAAAAAATTTTTTTTAATGTAAATTTTTTGGGAGTTTAAAATCTTAACAGTTTTAAAAACCAGCCCTTTTCGTAAATTACACGGACAAAACTGTAAATCAATGGCTCCTTATGGCCACCAATTATCAAATGGCATAAAGAACGCACGGTACTTTTTAGCATAATTATTGTTTTGAATTTTTACACCTTATAATTTGACTAAATAAACTATATAGATTCCGAAAAAATATGTTTT
The DNA here is from genome assembly GCF_036245765.1 of Copidosoma floridanum. Taxonomy (NCBI): domain Eukaryota; kingdom Metazoa; phylum Arthropoda; class Insecta; order Hymenoptera; family Encyrtidae; genus Copidosoma; species Copidosoma floridanum. Next base: position 11,382,422 of record NW_028321883.1, read on the forward strand.
TAATAAGAAGATTTTTGTTCTAAGATGTGTCAGGAATTTGTGTAAAATTTCTAACTGCAAACGTTTCACATTACATGTCAACACACTACGGTGTTTTATTTAGTAAGTCTCGGGCGAAGCCGAGACGAGGGGCTGCTAGTATATATATATATATATATATATATATATATATATATATATATATATATATATATATATATATATATGCGTGTGTGTGTGTGTGTTTACAATAGCATAGAAATTGTGGAAAAACGGTGTCACCACCACCTCCCATGTTCAAGATTTTTCCCTTATTAGTACATGATATTGCGAGTAAAATAAGTCATGCTTTAAGGGTGTAAATCGAAACAAATTATTAATGCAAAATAGACGCGCCCTAGCGAGATTGGATGACATTATTACAATGCTATAAGCATAGAATAGGGGTAAACGGTACAGTTATTGACACCTTAAGGTAGTGATTGACCCCTGTATAATTTGTATATCTATATACAAAGGCTCCATTTAAAAATGCATGTGGTGGTCAATCACTATCGGGGGGTCAACAACTGTACTCTTTACCCCTATGCAACGTTTTACCAACAAATTTTTTCCGACTTCCTTACCAAGGTACATAACTTTATAAGACTATTTTTGTTGTTACAATAATTTTAAATTTAGGAAGTTTGTAGTAGTCCATCTGATGTACCGGTACAATGTTTAACACAATTTTTCAAAGTGTACGGATATGCTTTTTTAAGGATTGAAAACTATATACCTAAAGCAAAGACCTTTCTGTTTTTACAAGTTATATTTCTATGGGCGTGTTATGCACGGGAGTAAATCAATGATTAAAAAATTTTCACTCTCCAAAAACATGTGGTGAAAGTGAGTTTTGACTTTCACATCAAGTTTGAGGACTGTAAAAACACTTAATCAGATTTGAACTCACGCTGTCATGCATACGAGCCCAGCACCGTATTCACTTAGCCACAAGCGATATTTGATAGTAATCTATCTTTTTCTGAATTTGTGTTTATACTTGGAACTTATTTTTAATTTGAATATTTACTTAATTTTACCATTTTTTTCCAATATATTTTCAAGCTAAGTTTTACACTATTTTTTTTTTTTTTTTTTCATTGTTGGTTTTGTTAACAAAAAAATAAAAAAATTGTTAGAAGCAAAGCATTTTTAGATTAATAATTTATTTAAACAATTTAGCCAATGTTTAATAAAAGGAAAAATTTTAAAGAAGAAAACACTATTTTGTGTGACGGTGAAAGATACGTAACTGAAGCTTTTATGTATATCGTAGCGTAAACAAATTCGTTGCTATGTAAAAACCTTCTTTGGTATTTTTCAAAATACCTATATCTGTGGCTTCTCGGACAAACTGACTAACTCTCTTTTTTCAAAATTGAGTTATAACCGGTAAACATATCCTTTAGCGGTGTACTTTCGTCCAAAATAACTTTTGAAATGATTCAAGTGACCACTTTCCCGTAATCGGCACAATACCGAAGCAATTAACTGTCATTTCCCCAGCCCAACCGAAGAAGTGATAGAAAAAATCGTTGCTGGAACCAAAAATGATGACTTTAAGGTGCAGAAATCATGGAAGGATATTGTATTTAGCCATTTTCACTCTTCTAGAAGAAATTCGATGTAAATATGTGGCTTTTACAAATAATTTTTCAATGTTCTCGTATATTATGCATATACGGTATATGCGACTTGCGCAACACTTTTACGGGCTGTCATAAGAAAGAGAAACTTTTAGTAGCAAGACTTCAAATTTTCACTGCAATATATAAGGATAATTCGTTATTGGATTCCAATAGCGCAATAGCAACATATTTATAAAATTTTAATATAGACGTATAAATGGGCACTAATGTCAGAACCATGCCATAGAAAAATGTACTCCTCTCGCAGGGGCCAAAATTAATCTCCTAACCTGAGTTTATTTAGGCGATTGGCACTCCAGATCAGTTAAAATCCCTGCAATTGCAGTCTAGGCCTTGTTTTCGATGACAAGTAATCCAATTCAAATTTTTCAATGTTATTTTAACCAAGAAAAAACGAACTGTGTGACTTTAGGATGATCGTTTTGTCGGTAGAACTGCGTGAAGTACTGTCATGTTATGTTTGAGTAATAAAAATTTACTACTTGATAACAGCTAATTGATAAGCAGGCGTGGCGTATATCATGGTGGTTAAAAACGTTCTTTTGTTGATTATTTATTTTGAATAATCGAATAAGTTCTATGTTCCTAGTTTAGTGAAATAATTCCAAAATTGACTCATAGCAAGTAAGTCCATGGCAGTTTTTGATCAGCCACGTAAAATTATAAGGTCTTCTCTTAATATCTAAGGTTAGACGCAACAAGGAACGCACAGTCAAAAAGTAGCTTTTTAATATTTAAAGCTGTTATTCTCGGAAATCACAAAAACAGAGCTAATCGGTTTGTCCAGAAAGCCACAGATATACAAAAAAATAAACATGTGACGCTATTGAACGGCAAAAGATCATGCAAATACACGTATAATTGAAGATGCAATCGCAAACGCTGGCTACATAACACAAAAGCTTGAAAGTCTTAAAATGTCTATAACAGATTCATCCCTACGAGGTTCTATGAATAAATTACATGATTTTCATTGTGACTTAGTCTTTCAAAAATTTTTCACCTGCAAAAACGGTAATTTTTTTAGTTAAGCAACGCAACTATGAATGAGTATGTGTGAGTGTATGTGACAGGTGAGAGTATGACATTACATATTTAATCAGCGTTGAAAGTTGTTTTGAAATAATCGGTAAAATAAATTATTCGACGAAAGCGTACTTGCTGACTAGCTCGCCATGGCAGTACTCTGTACGTTTCTTTCCTGCATGATATGTTCTTTTAACAATTCATTTAATATTAAAATACTCACTGAAAATCATACACGCGGAAAAGAATCACCGGAATCTTCACCGTAAAAGCAACGGTAATCCTGTGATATTCTATCACTGCGTAGATTTTTACCACAATGGTACATAAATTTTTACCGTAGTTTACGGTAATTTTCATACTAACTGTAAATTTACTATAAATTTACTATAATTTTTACTGTATGGTAAAATTTCTCCTAAAAGAGAACTGCATCATGTTTCCAACAATACTTTGAGTATACATTCTGGTAATGGAAATATCCGCTCATGATTGACACGTTGCTATGTCTATAGGTAATAAATAATAGGGTGTGATATTGTAATGTGTAGGTTAGCCTGTGCTGCAGCAGACAACTAGTCAGGTGGTCGGCATTTTATTCTGGCCCACGTTCAACATATAGCTGTGTACTCTTTCAGGGAGAAATTTCACCGTTGCCGTATTATAAAAATTATATTGAATTTGGGATAAATTTTACAGTGAGCATAAAAATTACCATAAACTAGGTTAAAAATTCATTTACTATTGTGGTAAAAATTCACATTACAACAAAAAATTACAGAATTACCAATGCTTTTACGGTAAAAATGCCCATGATTCTTTTCCACATGTACCTTATTCGAGGTGTAAACCGACTCCTAGCGCCTCTAGCATATTTTATCTGAACTCGAGTTGGGTCCAGCCGCCAATTATTTAAATATAAAGCGAATCGTCTTGGTAAGTAATTTGATGCCGGAAAGTTTGCACTGTCTACAGTAGACTTGGATCCAATCTGCTTCATTATATTACACCTTCGTATCCACTCTATTCAACGATCAACAGATTTTGGAAATTTATGTAAGACTATTCCTACTTAGAGATTTTTTTTTTAATACAGTTGGGAACACAGTATTTATAAACACTTGTCATTATTAAATCAGTCTTATAACATTACATGATCGGAGAATAATAAAAACCAAACATTAAATTTAACTTAGACAGTTTTCTTATGTTCAAATCATTGGCAGCATCATTGGCATATTTTGGTTCTACGGGTAATTCAACCATATTTGATACATCACAATAGGCTTAGGTTATTTAAAATAACGTTTCATAAAAGGTATATCTACGTTTATGTATTATTAGAGACTTTTTACATAGGTACCCAAGCACCCACTGACTTCCGATTTTTTTTCATAATTTTCAAGTTTCAGTACATTATATTGTACATTATACGTCATAATATTTGTTACTTATAATACAATCAGTTTTATCTACCATATTCATCTTTAGTTTCAACTCTTACATCCAAACAGATAAAATGCTTTTGTTGTTTGTAATTTTTTATTGCAAAAATTTAAACAAAAGTGTGAAAATTGTTGTTAAAAAAATATTTTTGTGTACAGGACAGATGAGTTATGCTTATCTGTTTAACTACATATATTTTCACATTTATTTTACTTCGAGATATGTACTGGAACTAGAAATATGAAAAGAGAAAAAAAATTTTTTCAGTCGTTTTTACCCTTTAAAAGTGCATATTGGTAGATAAATAGAATAAATATCTCCTTATTTTTATGTGCTAAAGAATTTCGCAAGATTCTTGAAATCAGTGATTCGGGTTGAGGTGATTTTCTTAGAAGTTGTATGAATAGTAATTTTTGTATTCTTGAAAATCAGTATTTAAAAAAATAAATATGTTAAATTAATCATGTATAAACTTTTTTCAACTACCTGATTTGTATCGTAATTTACTCCTATTTTTTAACGCACTCAAAGTAGTAAAAGTAAAAGCTTTCGTAGAGGATGTTTCTGCGAAGAAATCTTAAGATCAAACAAACAACTGTCCTTATGAAAAAAAGGGTTGTGCAAATGAATTGATTTTTCTATTAAAGTAGATAAGTTTGTTCCGACAATTTTCAGGTTACTTTTTGACGTACATAGCCTTTAAATCTCTCAACTTCACTGCGTAGCACAGTTTTAATAAAAAAAATTTTTCTAAAAACAAAAATATATGTTTTTTTTTAACGTGCCAGTATTTCTTTATTTTATCGTATGGCCATCTCTACCACCTCGATGTATTGATGGGAAAAGTTGTTAGGATAAGGGGTATTAAATTAGTAAAAATTTCAAAAAAAGAGAAAATTTAATCTATAGATAGTGAAACAGAAGGTTTAAAAAAGCTAGAATGATATTAATAAAAGCACATTACAACGTTGGTTAACGTGTGTTGTACTATCAAGTAACATCTATTATATTATTTAGTCTATGGATACAATTTTATTTGGTATACAATCTGGTCTACAATGTATAGAGATTAACTGATTTAATCAGAATTAAACTTTAAATTATGAAGTATACAGATCACACTTTGACTGTAGATGATCGTTTTTGATTGCTATTATTAAGAAAAAAAATACAAACAGATAGTTTGTTTTTTAAAATCAACAAAAATGTTTAATAAAGTGTTACAAAACACAGTCGAAACAAAAATTTTGATTTTAACTACATTTGTGAAAAAAAAAAAAAAAACTTAATGCTCAACTTAACAAACAGTCTCCTTTTTGCATGCTTAGTATAGATTAACAGCGTTTAAAGTATTCAACTATTTATTTATTATATTCTATTAGAAGTGAAATATTTTGATTTCTATACATAACAGCTTGAAAAAATTTTGGTAGTATGTGTATGAAAAAGTTGTAAATAGGTGATTCTTATTAATTCATAACCGTATAAAAAAGTTTATTTTCGCACCAACTACATAAAAAAGAGCCAAAAAAATCTACTCGTAATATAACAATCCACAAAATTAGTTGATAGAAAGACGGTCAAGAGTTTAATCTGGGAGACTAGAGTTCGAGTGGCCTGTCAATAAATCTGAAAGCAAGTGGGCACAAGTCCAATCGTACTTGTTAGGACTATAGTGCAGCCTCAACAGGCACTTGACGAAGAGCTGTACCAACCGCTTAGTACAAGTCAAGCACTAAAAAAATTTTGAAATAAATGTGGTCTGGTAAAGAGAGAGAGAGAGAGAGAGAGAGAGAGAGAGAGAGAGAGATCGAGTCAGTACAGTGAGAAAAGCTAGTCGTTGTTAACGGGCAGCTCTCTCTACTTGCTCCCTATATTAAACTAGAGTCTGACCTGTGTTATGTACGTACACGAAGCTTGTACATACACGATTCCCAGAATCCGCACGTAAACCTACGTACCCAATTTGACGCAATCAACTGGACTCTACCAGACATACATCAGCACTCCAGTGCGTATAGGGTGAAATCGAGTAGTACGATACAGAGTCCATAATATTAGTGGGAGTGTGACATCCGGGCTTGCACATACATACGGGTGTATAGTTATGTATAAGTGCACGATTGTCGATACACACACGAGCATGTAATGACGAAATGGACCACGGCAAAAGCAGCAACATCTGACCGCAGACATGCACGAGCCCATTTTACGTGCCTCTGCTTTGCAGGTGCAGGCCCGAGGACACGACACGTAGATGTCAATGTATACGGATAAACCACACCCTTAGTATGTCGCAGTGCCACTTGTCGATAGGATTTTATACTGCGTTTCATGTAACTTTAACATAGTATGATACAGCCCCATCGCTTAGAGAATATATTCTCTAAGGCCCCATCGTTATACCTCTACCGTTTTTCCATTACGCGTTTACAAAGCGCTTCGTAACAGTTGCAATACACTTGAATTAATAATAATTGCATTTTGTGTTGTTTGGATGTGATAGTTTTTTTCAGTTATAATCATAATTATTTTTAAAGTATCGATTTTAGATTCTTATAATTTTACTGGTCATGTTAAAGAAACATGAATTAAAGTAAATCGCAATGAATTTATTTTCATAGCACTTATATAAACAAACTTCAACCACATCAAGTTGAGCGTATTTAGGTAGCGTGTGATAGACTATTTAATCACCATGAAAATACTACATGGTGAATTAATTGTACTAATTGTTAAAAGAAATATGAGAAAATTCGTGGTGCCCCAAAAGCTTAGTAAAAAATTTCGTCCGGTAAGCATAACTTAAAATATCTTAAAGATTCAAACGCTCTTAACAGAAATAATTTGAGACTGAAAGACAATATTCGTATTTCGAATTTTTTCATGACTTACCGTTGATACATGTCTAAAAACAATTTATGGCACTTATTTTATTTTATTTCAAGCTTAAAAAGTAATTTTGTTTTAAATCTGTATCCAAACCTTTTTTAGTGTTAGTGACTAAAACAGATTTTAAAACCAAAGAATTAATAATAAAATTCTTTTCGTAGCTTAGACATGAAATTTAAATTATACAATTAGCGAAGTATATTTTTTTCTGACAGATTGTAACTATTTTATCTCAAAAGATGGATTGTCACGTAACTGTAACCTTTTTATTCATTGTGTGATCGGTTATGTCTGATCACGTGGTTTATTTGGCTGGAACAAAAAAAAAATTAATCTGTTTAAATGGTAATGACATATAAAATGAAATAAGTTCTCACTGTGTCAACGATATTAAATTATCATATTTTACTTGTTTGTCTTTTTGAAAGAGATAAGTAGAAAATTCGTATACACTTTTAGATTACGGAATATACACATTTAAAAATATCTATAAACAGCTATCAAAGTAGTCACACTGATTTAGATCGTGCAACGTGCGTCTGACGTAACTAGTGTTATTAATAACGTGTAAATGATAATAATATAGAGTATGATGTTTAAAACACGTCACGAAAACGGGCATGTTAAACACTGACGTCCATAGTCACTTTCACGCGCAAACCACGGTGCGAAACAAACTGACAAAAGGCTAATTTATGTATTAACATTTTCAGCGAAAGAGCTTGACGTTGCCTATGCGCATGCTGTAGCCTGTCCAATTAACGGTTGGACGTAGTGACATCAAAAAAGTGGCTTACTCACTTGAGGATCAGCTGGTCAAGTGCTGTTGTGCCCAATCAGCTTATATTTTCGTTCGTACAAAAATTTTGTTGCAAATATTTTCTCACCTTTATGTTAGAAGTAGAAGTATTTAATGTATACAATATAAAGAAAGGGTCATTGTATTTGCCATATACATATGGGTATACTATGATCTGTTATTATAATAAAACGAAAAAATAAGTTTTTTATTTTGGGTGGGATTTTTTACTTATCGAGCACCAGGAGACGTAAAATCGTACACGCACCACGATCGGAGGTTAAGAAATGCCCTATATATCATATTAACGTTTATTCATGTGTAACCTGTGACGTTCTTAACGTCGCTCACTAGGTGCGTAATGTACTATTTATATTTGTGATTAAAAGATTAATTAAAGGAATGGGCTTAATGACGTCAATTTTGAAGAAGTCGTTAAAGATCATGGTGGTAGGAATAATAGAAATTACGAATTCATGGGATCATTTTTTTTTGTATGAATACAGAAATGACACTTATTGATTCTCCACTCTTATCTTTTAGGATCCAACCCAAGAAGGTTGACACTACATTTTGATATAAAGAACAGACTATACAAAGTTTACAGTCTACAGATAAGACGATACGTCTGAATGCGAGATGCGACCTAATTATATATTTAAATTAAAATATGTTTTTTAGTTTACCAATGGCTTACTCAAAATTTTTAAGAAATTTTATTATGAACTAATAGCAACTTTTTTGTTTCTACTAAAAATGTTAATTAGAAGAAATCCAGTAATAGAATCGAAAAAATGGAAAAGTCAATCAGTAAGTAAATTATAAATTGAGTTTCTTATTGACAATGAAGATGTCTGTTCAATTTAGTTATTAGATTCGATGTCTTATATGAAATTTATTTGCAATTTATTTTTTTAGAAATCCACAGATTTTATGGAGTCAAACAATCAACTAAGTATTACCGATGTTTTTTACAAAATCACATCTATTCAAAATTTTTTTGTAAGGTACATATTTATTATTCCATCATTATTACAAACAAACAAAAATTATTTGGTTTAGGTGGATAACTTTTGAATGATTTGACTAATTCTATTATTTTCATGATTTGTCTTGACAACTTACCTTTGTCCATTGTGGAAAAGAGGAACTTATACATTTAATGAATCAAATTTCTCCTCTTTACAAAGTTCCTCACACCATGACGCTCATAAACAAACTTGAATTAAAATGTGATGTACTGAAAAATTATTTGTCAGAGATATCTCAAGTGCTCTAGCTTACTGTACGAGTTGTGATAGTTGGACAGACAATTCAATGAATAGTAACATGGAAATAACGGTCCATTATCTTACTAAGAAATTTGATTTGAAAAGTAGAGTTTTAGAATGCATCTCCCTTGAGCACAGATATACATTCAATTATTTAGTATCTGTAATTCATAATACTCTAAATCAATTCGATACTGATGCTTGTAAAGTTACATGTATAATATTAGTTGATGAAAAAATCTTGCCAAAATATGTTTGGCAAAAATAAGCACATTCAATTTGCAGTTCATTCGTTATCTCACGTATTATCCGATGCTTTAAAAATAAGATGCCATAAGTGAAATAAATGAGACTTTTGGCCTTATTGATGTTGTAGATAAGCTCAGAAAAATAGTTACGACTATCAGAAGATTTACTCCTGCGGACAAAACACTGAAAGATTTACAAGTAAATTATGTCCAAGCTGAAGGTGTAGAACCTTAAAACTTGAGCTATATATGTGGCAACCAGCTTGACGAGTACCGTAAAAATGGTATCAAGATATTTAGAGTTAAAATCTTTTGCGCATACATTGACGTTTTGAATAGAGATAAAGTCTAAGTAATTGAGAAATTTCTTCTTATTACAGAACCAATAAATAAGGTTATCACATAACTAAGAGGGAAAAACTACTCTAAATGTAGTTGACTTATTTTAGTAATCAACAGATTAAAGAAATGAATCGACGAATTGAATTCCACGAATGTTTGTATCAAAAAATAAAAAAAAACCAAAATACTTTTGTTTATTACTATACGATTTATAAATTGTGAGTATGATCTGCTATCATCTGTTGCGACTTTATTCGATCGAAGATTTAAAAGCAAACTTTTCCCTATTCTTTAGCTATATCAAATGCTTACAGGCTCCTAAATACTAAATTAAAAGAGAATTGAAATTTTAGGGATGGAAGTAATGACAATACAGAAGATTTAGTTAAAAAAAAGTTACGTGATAAAGAAAAAAATCATTAAAAAAACACTATAAAAGCTAAGAAATAGAAGTTAAACTAACTTAAGCGATAATACTTACACAAACTATCAAGAATTAAAAAGTTCCATGAGAATAAAAAAGATTTCCAGCTACCCAAATCCGTTTCAATTTTTGAAAGAAAATAGTACGACTATTTTTCCTAAGGTTAACTTTCTTGCTATGAAATACATGAGTATTTTGTGTAGGTCAGTTCCAACAGAAAGACTTTTTTTGGCTGCAGGTATAATTAGAACTGACTTAAGTTCAAGAATGAGTCCTATGAACCTAAACATGCCTGTTTTTTTCACTGAGACTGAGTCTGGAAATGGAAAACTCAAAAAAAAAAAAAAAAAAAAAAACAGAGTTATTCGTCAACTGCTTAGATCTTTTATTTAAAAAAACAAACTTCAAGAATATTAATTAAAGTACACATCCGGTAAATAAAACAAAACTATTGGATGCTCAGTTTTAAAAATTTCAAATTTCATTTTTTACTACTTATCAGAAGTTCCAACAGCTGGGAATTTTATAACCGTTGCCTGTACTTCAGTTTTTTTCTTTATAGGCTAGTACTCGGTAGACATAGAAAACTTCTAAAAAAACTCTTTGTTTGTTATTTACTGTCAACATGAAAAAAATAAAGTTAAAAAAAATAGAACTTTTAAATATTTATTAAACTTGCCTTCATCATTGTTTGTTGGCATGTCATTCGGATTTTCAGTATTTTTGTGTAAATCCACCAATGTCAGAGCAATAGCCATCTTAACTAATGAAAGATCAACAGGGTTGTGATTAACTTGAGAAGCAGTTCCTAAATCAGTCATAGTAGCAACAGGTTGCAAGTTGGTGCTTCAGACAGGTATAGTAATTTTGTAAACTTTTAAGCTGACTTCTTTTAGTACAAATTGCTAAGTGTTTGAAGCCAAAAAGTTAATAAAAAAGTAGTTGCAGCGATACCATTAGAACATACGTATTGCTACGAGTGTTTAAACGACGTTGATACTGTATTGTCAGAAACAAAGATGAACTGTTTAAATACAATTGGAAGAATCAATAAAATATAGAATGAAAATTACTTCAGAGCTTGAAAAGCCCTTATTTTTCGAATCAATGAGAGATAACTTGATCTGTCAAAGATAAAAATGTTTAGCAATATTTTGAAAAAATAACTGAAAGTATAAAATGTATAGTTGGTAGATTGTTTATGTAGCAATAATTGGTACCTATAAGGAAAAAAATTAGAAAACATCGTATTCCAAAATAATCTAGATTCCTTTTTCCTTCGTATACATGCCAGCATTGAAAACACGGAAAAAGGAATTCGTATTACTCTAGTACAGTTTTTCTCCAATTTTTGAAATTTTCATCCGATACTTGAAAGGAAACATATAGCATACCTTTGCCTTCCCCTTGTTAGTTTTGTTGCTAGTTGAAATAGATTTAACTCAAAACTTGTCAAAATTGGGATGATTTTCTTTACACTCTCATCCCAATTCTATTCTGGATTTTATTAGAATATTCCCGCTAGCATCTTTATATTTATGGGTCGTCTTGCTCCACTTGAGACACTGAACAAAACGACGAGGCAATGGTGAAACGAATTGCAGTTGGTGGCAATGTATAACATTATACAGCTCATGACATGTGTATAACATTGTACTTTCTAATTTTCTTGATATAATTTATAATTTATGCTTAAATATTCTCAAAGAAAAGCAAACGTATCCTCCGATGAACAGTGCCACTCTTGTTTGGCCAAAAGCAACAAAGACCGATGTGGAACGCTTGATATCCTTTAACTTCAAATTCTGACGGTCTTTTTTTTCCTGAATCTTAACAATTTTCTTTTCATATTCATTTATTTGCCACTGTTTTATGTGATCATTTCTGTCTCGTGCTTTTTTTCTTTTATTTCGGTTCTTCTTCATTTTTTGCGCGTACCTTCAAGTTTTTCATAGCTGGTTTTGTGGTTTTGGTCCATACCACAGGTGAGCTTCCAAAAACCATCTTATTCACTTTAGCAGCAATCCCTTCATTCGGCTTTATGTAGTAGTTGAAGTTTCAGCAAGCAGACGTTCTACTTGAACTTTCTTCCATTCAACTTGAAAACAATTCTAGACGAAACTTTGTCAAGCTCACACAATTTTGGAGACCGTTAACATTAATACAATCGAATTTTCTTGAATTCTGTAAATTACTATTTTTTGTGTTTAATTTTAACTGTTTACTCCGGTCCAACCTAAATTTCTGTAATTGGCAAGCGTCATATCTCAGTGTCCGCAATGACCACAATTTTTGTTGCATGCGCAGAGGGTTGCAGTCAATGTCATTCGACTCTGTTAATCCCAACGCAGCTTTAATTCCAGGATCTGTGAATCGTAAAAGTAATGATTATTGACAATGGGATGTTGAAACGTGGTTAATAAATTGGAAATAAAGGTTAAGTTGACTCATCCAGACCGACTAGTGTCGGCGATAGGATTTCTGAAATTTTTCTTGCAACAATGGAAGCACCTCCTCTATACTGGTTTTTAGGAGGAGGATTTCATTTCGTACCACTTTTAAGTACATTGGGAACTTTAAACATTCTCTGCCAAAGAATAATGACTTTTTTGGGTGGATCTTTTGCCTTCTTGATTTTCGAATCAGTTTCCTCGGGAACCAATTTCTTATCAAGTGTAGAAATACCTTTTACCGTCTACATTACTCGTTTTAAGCCATTGCTACAAATGGGAATTATTCCGAAAGTCTGTTTGGAGATTTTTTTTTAATATAGCTACTCTAACGTCATATAAAAAAGGTTAGGTATTTCCGCCATGCCAATTCATTTTTTTTTTTTTTTAAGAGTATTTTACATCATCTTCAGACTACGCCCTACTACTTAGTGCTGCTCAAAAAAGTTGAAAATCAAAATCTTTATGTTTTATCAGGGCTGTGAGCTTGCGACGACTACAGTAATTGTCCATGATCAACTTATTCAGTCTACTTTTGATGCTGATTTTATCCTTGCCGCAATCTTCATCATCACAAAATTTTAAAAAGAGTGCTAAGAGATGTTTTATGTGTGTTGTCAAGTTTGTTTTCATGTTTGTTTTTTATTGGTCAGCGAGCGTATTTGCCAATCCACTCCTATATCTATTGCTGTACGATGTTTCATGCCCTCTTAAATCTATGTATTTTTTGAAAATTGGCGCAATAAAAACTGGTAGGCTAACCCATGTTTTTTCCAAAAAATAGTAACTAAAATGGTCTGGTATCTGGTTTCTTGGCTTTATTGCTTCAATGTTGCCTTAAGAATCCATCTGGTTGATTAAATGCAAATTCGATAGAGTAGGAATACTCCACAGCAACTCTTAACATTACTAGAACATCTTTTTTTTTAATTTTGTATACCGCAGTCAAGGTACATAAATGCGCAAAGCCACATTTGATAACTCTGTGTGAATAAATTTTGTTTTTCTTCCTCGCAAGTTGCTGCTTTTAAGTTATGGTCTTTTTGAAATTTTCGTTACTCCTTGTGCTGTGGTTTGTGCCTCCGTATGACTTGCAGTGGACAGCCTAAGCTGGTTTACTTCTGTGGTTAGCAAGTGATTTTTTCAAACATTATCTTTTAGAAAAGAAATTAAATCTATTACTGCCTTCGACAATATGTTTGCGTCATATGGATATACTCTTGGTAAAAGCAAATAAAGCTGGCTTAAACTACGGATGAGGCTTTTATAGTAGCAGATGAAAAATTCAGGCATAATAATACGAGCACCAGACTTGCTTTTAACGAAAATACCTTATTTTCTGCCTTTTTTTTATCTCACAAATTTATATCGAGACAATAAATGTCGGAAATCAAGGTATATGCCTCATCAGTAAGTCAAGTTGCCACAAACTGAGTTTTTGCAAAAAAAAAAGTATACTCATTAAGAAATTCATTTCGTTTGGCAAAATTATTACATTCAATAGAATAGCAGCTTAAATATGTGGTTTAATTCTGCAACAAAGACCGTTTGAAATGTTTACCAACATCAGTCCCGAATATTTCATCCAACCATTTAAAAAAATGGTTTGAATTACTCATGAATTTTTAATTTTTTGTTTGCACAGCCTTTGTTGCAGAGTTTTACCCACCCTTGAACACATTAATTTACAGATGTGTTGCAGGCCATACAGAAGCTAAAATTTTGTGCATTCGATAATATGGCTCGTTTGAATTATTTCGTGTTAAACTGAATCACCGATGAAGCAAGCCTACGTGATGGCAGCCGAAGAATTCTCGTACAATATTGCGAGCACTGGACTTGCTTTCAACTAAAATACCTTATTCTCTGTCATTTTTTTTTATCTCACAAGTATTTATCGTATAATTTAATTGTAGTGGTGCATACTTAATATGTTATGGTCTGAAGAATCTCGGCTAGCTAGTCCAAGTGGAGGCGTTGTTGATTTGAACACTGGGATCTTGGAGCAAATTTTACGAGCGAGTTACCCCACAAAGTTTCACCGATAAGAATTTTTATCAACATAAGCAAATCTAGTTCAATAAGTAAATAGTAAATGTAGAAAAAATAAGAACTAGTTAAATAGTATCGGTTATAATAAACTAAAGATAATAATCAGACGATTGTCATTAAACAGATTATTGTGGAGTTCAGTCTTATGTGTCCTCAAGAGTCAGATGACTTCATTAAAAAGTTTCTTTCTAACTATATCAAAAAAATAATTGGTTGTAAAAAACAACATCAACGCAATATATTAAAGAAAATCAATTATGTTCAGGATGTTGAGGAGGCTTGGGAGAAAAGTTCAAAATGGAGAAACGTGCTAAAAAAAATGTATGTTATATTTGAGCATTTTAGGAGTGCACATGGATTTTTCCAGATTTTTCACTAAGGGAAATGTTCCAATTATAGAATCCCTGAAAGCCTTAATGCTTTTGACTTATCTGCTACGAAAAAATGGACTCTTTGGTAGTCGATTTTTAAAATTCACCCTCTTGCGACTTTTGGCATGCTTAAAATTTTTGTGACCCCTAAAGGCTGTTTTCTGTCAACTTTGTTAAGTTCTAATATATTTGTTGGCAAGGTAGTTCGACGTCCGATGGCCCTAAAAAAGACCGGTGAGCTACTTAAGTATACTCTTTCTTGACTTCAGTTAACAGCAATTGTGACTGCCTGGATACCTCAGGGTGATCTTCTCTGGCTTGCTGTTAAAGACCCAGACTGATTGGGAGAAAAATTACAAAGTCCGAAGCTTTGGGGCTAGTTGTAGTGCTCTTTCCCAACGTCTCCCGGTATAACGTCGAAGACGTTAGTGTCTAAAGCACCTTTTTTATTTTGCAGATTCAGTTTTTTGGTGATCTTAGATGGGGAGATTGGTTAGTGATACTTGTGCACCTTTTTTATTTTGCAGATTCAGTTGTTCTGGTGATTTTAGATGGGGAGATTGGTTAGTGATACTTGTCCAGTGGAGGCTGTCCCGTTGGCTCAAGTTTTTTTTCCTTCATAGCTGTTATAGGTTTGCTCAACGCAGACCTTGAAGAGAATCAGTGATTCCTGGTTGAATGCTTAGAGTCGAGAGGGTAGTATAGGGTTGTCGGTCACCGGGTATTCCAGCCTTGCGAAGAACAACTCCGCAGGTGACGTCTGCTAGTGAATGGCTGACTTAGTTTAATAGTGCCCGTCTTTAGTTAATATAGTCTTTTAGTCGACGAATCGCTTCCGGAAATGGTAATAATAATGTATTTGTTGGCAAGGTAGTTTACACTTAGGTGGATCCTAAAAAGAACCGATGAAATTGATGGTTAAGTAGGGAACGTAAATACTTATAATGGCCCTAAAAAGCGCCAGTGGTGAAACTTCCAGGCTATTCTTTATTATTGTTCCTGATAATGAAGAGCTGGCTACGGGTAGCTTGATTCTTACCCTTGGAGTCTCTATGTACGGAGACTGTGATGGGGGGATGTACGCTGCTGACCAAAGAATATCTCATCTCGGGTGGTTCCCTGGATAACCATCCACTCATCGTTAGACGGGAACATGTGGGTAAGCGCGTTGGGGACGCGACGATGAAAAAGGTAGCCGTTGTGGCTGCCCGTGCCCCTCAGAGCTGTTTTCCCTTGCTTACATTTGTAGCCACAAATTTTCTAACTGCACCAGGTGAGATGGTGGGACTGCCACACAACTCTGAAGAGTTGGTACAGATTGTTCTTTGGCTAGATATGTCTCCTGGTATTGTGGCAGAGACGGCATCGGTTGGAATTAACTTTTTTTTTTTTATCGCACTCGTCGAGATTCAGGGTGAATGGACATCTAGGCCCCTTCCCCCTTAGAGAAGAGTGTCGTCCGTAACCGGGATACCCAGCTGCAAGACTATCATCAGCATTCTCTATACAGCTCGTTGAACTGCCGAAGCTCTACTACAACACTATGGAGACGCTCCATCCTATTAAAACCACTCTTATTTAATTGGGTTGCAGGTAGCTTTGATTTTATGTCGACGCCACCGAGCGGATTTTACTGAACTAAAGTGAACAGCTGGCGTATTTTTGCAAAACTATGAGCTCATTTATTGCTATTGTTATTAAATTTTTTAAGATAAAAACTATACTAAAACCATCTAGGAAGTATCATGAATCAGTGTGCAAAATTTCAACAAAATCGGTTCAGTAGTTTTCGCGGTTAGCGATTACAACGGTTTTAGCGCTTTTGCTGTATACATTAGTAAGATTTAAAATGCATACATTCACCAGTTTTATGCATTCCAAGTGCATAGTTTTTACACACATAGGTGTGTAAGTTAACACACTTGAGATGCATTCGTTCATTACACTCGTAGAAACGTGTAAAAAGTGTTACAAGCAAAGTATGCACTTAAGTGAATAGAAATAATGCACTTGGATTTGCAGATGCAAGCATGATTGGCACCACTTTGGAGACTGAGTGAAGCGCTGTACGGGCAAGTGTTCCTTTAGAAGTCAGACCTGTAAGAGGATCAATGATGCAACCATTTTTCATGTCGACAAGCAAACCATGTTTTGCCAGGAAATCTGCTCCTAGGATTGCGTTGGAACCTCGGCGATGATGGCATTGCATACTTAGTCCCGCCGGAGGCCGATGTTGAGCAGTAACTGTTGTTGGCCATAGGTGTTAATTGGCGTTGCGTTGGCTGCGTAGAGCACTAGTAGTTGCGGCTGCAGGCCTGTGGCAGACCTGGGAAGTGGTAGCAAAGAGACAGCTGAACCGGTGTCTACCAGGAATCTCGTGGCCGTGTTTGCATCGCGCAGGTGTAGACGGATTTCATGCTGCGCACTGACCTCTGCCACCTGACACAGAGGTTGCGTCACTAGTTTTCCTGAGGCCCTGGATTAGCATTGGGGTGCGAGCAAGGTGGCAAACAGGTACGCACTTTATCGCCAAACCTGTCATGGTACCAGCACCACTGTTGATTTCCGCCTGCTGACTGACTGCGTCCTCTTGAAGCTGACCTGTTGCGAAGGCGGCTGCGTCCTCTTTGCTGCTTTTGCTGTTGAGGGGCCTTCTGAGTTGCAGCAAGTTGGAGGATGGCGGCTTCCAGGGCAGCGAGTCTCTCCAGCACTGGATCTTTGTTGACCGCGAAAACACCTACTCCCGTTGTAGTAGCGATCTCGTCTGCTGCCTGGAGCATGTCTTCAATGTTTCCGGGTTTGAAAATCTTAAGCAGTGCCCCATCAGGGACTCGGGAACCTGCTAGGCCCTTCATCTTCCGCCACAGTTGCGAGGGTTTTATACTGTCCAGCCTTAGGTCGGTGAGCAGGCTGTGTAGCTTCTGCTCCTCCGATTCTGTTGTGTACTTCAAGATCGTCTCTTTGAGTGTCTTGTATTTCTCTGAAGCCGGAGGGGCACTAACGATATCGGCGAGCTCGGACGTCGTTTCACTATCCAAAGCGCTGAAAACGGCATAAAATTTTGCTGCGTTGTCCGTTACGTTGTTGGTGTGGAAGAGTTCCTCTGCTTGTAAAAACCATAGGTTGGGCATTGCACGCCAAAAAGGCTGTAGCACGCCTTTGTGTGTTGACATGACGCTGTTCGCCTCTGTCGATTCCTTGGAAGGGTTAGTAGGGTCAGAGAGGTTACCTTGAATATTCCTCGTTCCCTGGTCGAAAAATGGAGGCGTTCCTCTGAGCCCTTCCTCGGAGATGTTGTCGATGTCGAAGAACGGGAGAGCAGCGAAACCTAGCAGCAAAGCGTCCGGGTCGTTGGGAACGGGGCCAACATTGAAACCACGTAGAGGGTCGTCGTGTTCGCTAATTGAGCGTTTAGATGCTGTCGCGCAACCCCTTCCTCTGCCATGACCGGGAGACCAGCTGTGGGCGCGTGTGTCGTCCTCGTTGACAGGGGCCGGCCTGAGTCTCGACGTGTGTTGCGTTAGAGAGAAAGGCCTCGAGCTCACTGTCATGGGCGCACTTGGCTACGCGTCTCCGTGGTGGAAACGTCCACGTGTCACGAGCACTTCACGAGCAATTTGCACTCGCGAAAAGAGTCAAAAAAGTCTGTGTAAATACCAGCAGAACAATTTTTATGCACTTAAGATGTGTTAGCGAGCACAGAATCACCGCAAGCAAAAAACACTGAAGAAAGAAAAACAACAGACATTTTTATAACATAAATGCACATAGTTATAGCTATAATCTTATTCATTTCGGTTTTTCAATTTGCTAGACACCCTGGCTACAATACAATATTGTCTATAACATTCATGAAAATAATGCTTGAGTACATGTTATCGGAAATTTAGAACAGTATTTTTAACAATATAAATCATTAAAGAGATTTTATTGCTGAAAATGCTAATTTAATAACATAAATCCAGCTATATTTACAGCCATTATAAATAGATGAATTATTATAACTGTAAATATTTGACAATAATCTGTTTTCTTAAACTCAGGTATAAAATACATTTAAAAAACTTTTTCTCGCTAAATTACTCAGTTCACACAAAAATGCAATTTTTAAGGACAAGAGCAAAACTCAAGGACAATTCCCACGAAAAATTTAATAATCATGAACATTTTCCAACCACCCTGTGATGTAGAAATTTAAGTGAACTTTATATAAAAGTATTGCAGTAGTCTTTATGCGCTAGTTTCGACAAGAGGTTTCATAGCTTATACGGTGCTGAAATATTTTTGGGTGTCAAAATAAAATAGAAAAATGTCCATTTTAAGCAACAAAGTAGGACAGACCATAATTTTACAAAAGTCATCAAATAATATTTCATTGTTTAGTTTGTAGATACGATTTCTATAAAGTTATACATCAATAAAAGTATTAAATTCAAACGTTACAAGGCTCGGAGACTTTGTAAGTAATCAACATCATAGAAATTACAAAGATAACATTTTATTGTACTACTTGTCAATTTTTAAGTTTTGTTGTTTTATTAACTAACATTCTAAACTTAAGTACACTTATGAATACTGTAATATTTACATTTATTTATGAATTGGTAATAATGAATTGGTACAGTTTAGATGCATATTTCGTTTACAACTGTTGCATATGAACGTGATACTGTTACGTTAGCTGCATATAACAACTTTACTCTGCTCAACACACGAGATGCATATGATTGAAGGTCGGGCATTCGACTGTAATGAATTACTACCAGCATAAATGTGTGCCTGTTTAAGAGCTGACAAAGCATTCTTAATAAAAGTTTCTGATGTTTTAACTTCGATTAAAAAGGTAACCATCTTCTTGATATTTGTAATTATTAGATCGACGCCACCTTTACCATTCAACTGTACCAAAACTTCTACTTCAGATTTATTAGGTATCAAAGTTGATGGATCTGCAACAAGAGTAGTTTCTCTTGATATCTTCCAACTAAACTTGCTTGCAACTTTCACCTTGTGTGTCAGGTAGTCACTACAGTAGTTTAACAACATTTTGACTGAATAAAATAATTTTTTTGAAACTGCTTAGAAGTTACATCTGATAATAAATTATGCAAGCAACGGCTTAAAGCCAATTTCTGGAACTCTAATAAATTATTTCTAAGAAAACAGTTTAGTATTTTACGTTTCATGTTAAGTGTTTTAAAAGTAATTTTTCCGTCCATACAATTAATTAAATCCTGAGAGTATAGTTGCAATAAAGCTTCATTGTTGTCATCAAGTGGGTTTTTTTACGTAAATAATGGCATCCATTGTTGAAACTTGCTACTTGCTTTTTCATAAGAATGTTATACAACAATCGTTGGTTCAAATTATTGATAAAATCAACTTTAATATCATATAAACCATCATAATGATACACATCATCAAGAATTATCAATAAGTTTGCTTCGAGTAATAGATTTGGAAGATAATAAAACATTGATTAATCGATATCGTACGTAGTTAGATTCAAAACACTTGAAATTTGATGATATTTAAGAGTTGAATTCTGTTGAATAGTACTACAAAAGTAAAAATATGTCTGTGAAAGTACAAGTACAGTTTTAAACTGGTCATTTTTCTCAATGATGTCTTCCAACTCTCATAAGATTTGCATTTGATGAATTAACCCATAAAACTTTGTGTGAACTTAGTGTATCTTCATCTTCTTAAGAATCAAAAAAATTTAATTTCTTCACGTGATTTGGCAAAAATGTTTAGAGGCCATTAATGTTTCTATGCATGAGAGTATGATACTGGGTACAGCTATATTCATAATTATGTTGGATCTGTTTGAGTTATTGATAATGTCAATAAGTGAGTTATTTAGATAACTTGAAAGTATCTTGTTAAGTTTCACATATTCACTTGAATTCATATGTGGCTGAAAATAAAAATAATAATAGAAATATTAGAATAATAAAACAAAAAAAACGAACAATTCAAAATTAAAACATTATACATACATGAGCGGGTATTTCTTTAGAAACAAGTTTAGAGATTTCCTGGTCTGAGAGTGATTTTTCTAATAGGTTCTCCTCCAAAAGTTTGATTGTATGGATATTATCTTTTGATTAAGTCACTTTAAGAGTGTTACCATCGAAGGTAGTTTTTTTTGCTGCCAATCAATTGTCCGAACACATGATCAAAAAAATTTTGTTTTTCCTGATCTGTCTGTTCTTCATCCTATCATCAAAGGTTCATTTAGATTCTAAATTTGTAAATATTATAAAATAAGCAGAAATAAGTCTTTTTTAAGCTAATGTGTAAATTCATTCCAAGGGGTCATCTCACACGTTCTAGATGTAGTGAGTCAGTAGACCAAATGCCGTGGTTGTTGGTCAATAATTAAGGGGCTCGCAGCAAATCTGGCTTGAGGAATATTGGTAAGAATGCATGAACTGCAAAATTAGCCAAAATAGTTTTTGCATCGAATGCACATGCCTGCTTCGCAGATAATTTGAGCATTTTGGATAAGCATAAAAGTACTAGCACTTCTTATCTTGCTGAGCGCACAAAAATCATTCAAAACAAACTATGTACGTAAACAATTGGAGATAAGTACAAGCCTCAAAGGTGAAAATTGTACTGGAACACTTTTGTTCTTCGCTTGCTTTCCTGAAAGTGCTAGTTAGATTTAATCATTTTTCATTTGTTAATAGAAAAATTGGCAAAAACTGTCGAAAAACGAAGACATATTTTAATGCCCTGACAGACGATGAGAAAATTGGGTTTTTACTATGAAAATTAGAATTTACGTACTTAAAATTATACGTTACTAGACTTATTTTCAGGAAATTAAACAGTATAAAAAAAAGTTGGGCATGATTTTTATTTTAGAGGCTTGTGTCTCTAGTTATTTACAGAAAAATTTAAAAAAAGCAATTTATTGGTTTATCTGGTAAATATTGCATTTTCACTAAAATTCCTAAAAAGGTAGCTTCCTTGTCTACTGCTTTAGTCATATGGTAGACCAATTATGAATTTGACTTGCTAAAAACAGACATAAAGCCATACACACACACACACACACACACACACACACACACACACACACACACACACATATATATATATATATATATATATATATATATATATATACCCACACACATAGAGGGTGAGCAAGTTGACCGCCCGCATACATGAATAGTTCCTGGCTTCAGCGAGTCTCGGACGGCCAATAATTCAGCGAATTGATTTGTCAGCGCGTGGGCGGTGGAAACAGCTAGTCTATACCGCATGGAGTTGCAGAGCATGAGCCGGGAGCAAAGGTATTTATGCACAGTAATTCGATACCCGCCTGTTCGCTCGTATAGGATCTGCTGTTTGCTATTCTGTTGTACTTGTACCTACATGTGCATGTATTACACGCAAACACCAAACCGGCTAGTTCAAAAGTTAGGCGACTGGTTTTAGTGAGCCAGAAAAAGTATAGAGTACGAGACAGAGTACACAAACGTATAAAGTACAAGTGAGGATTCGATACACACTAGAGGCGATGGTGCGCACAAAAAGAGCCAAAAAAGGCATTACCTATGCGGAGAATCGGAGGGGGGAGAGCGAGAAGAAAAATATGCCATCCACCCTTACCTTCCCTGATGCAGATGGCGTTACGAAAACAGTTGACATCTGTAAACCCGGACCTAGGCAGCTATACTTTATTCTCGGAATGCACGAGCCCGTATTTTTTCGCTCACAAGCGGTTCATGCACCGGGAATACGTTGGTACCGGCACACACAAGTAAAAGGGGGGCGATTAGAGAGACAGCGAATCAAGCACGAGAAAAAAGAGACACACTGAGAGAGATAGAGGGACAGAAGATACATATGAGTATTTGCGGGGTCCCCATCAGCTTAGCATCCACAAATGTTTCGCTGTTGCACTTGTCCACCCTTGTTTTCTCCGGTGTAGGGATCAAAGCACACTGTCCACACACACGCACCCATACATCCAAACAAACAATATATCTTTCGCTTACTTTGTTGGCAGAAACGCCTTACTTGTACTACAGTGTGCGCTTTATTGATACACACTGCGTACGCTGGATCAATATTTTTCACCTTTTGTCTGTTTATACTGCCAAAAAAGTACAACCTGCATCGAGTTTGGATAGGAAAAAAGAATAAGGGTAGTAATTTTTAAATGCTTTAGTAGTTTTTATATAGAAAAAAAAAATACTTGCTGTGATTTTTTTAAGCTCGAAAAAATTGCCTCTCACGAAGAAGTAAATCCATATGCATTACGGCGAAACGATCAATAGTCGAACTGTGTTCTTAGTTTGCAGTGAATATTCAACCCTACGACGAGCCGAATATTCATGAGGGAGGTGTAGCATTTTTGCGAACAAGATTATATTAGGAGTGACGGTTGGTCGCGTCAGACGGGTCAACCTGAGTGGGAACTGTATTTCAACGAGGGTGGAATAAGTTACGCCTCCACGGAAAATGTGGTTTTCATTTATGAGCCTTGAATTTCATTACATACTAGGTGCTTTAATGCTCCTCAGAATCCTGCCCCGTACTTATTGAATTAAATGAAATCCTTTATTCATAGGTTAATGGATTATTTATCATAAAGTTTGTACAAATCTATTAATGTGGAACTAATATGATCTTGATGACAATTAATCAACTGTATCAAATTATAAGAATTTGTATTCGATTTTTGTTTGAACAATTTAATTTCTAATGGAATAAAAAATATGTGCTCAGAAGGTCAAATTATAAAATTTTTTGAAGTAAAAAAGAAAATTTTACTAGTGAAAAAAACTGTCCGAATGACGATTATCATTCATTCATATCACGTCTCAATCTTGAGTGCAGATTGGATGCATAAACATAAAACGTGAGAGTACACAATTTTCTACCCCAGAATTTTGTAGGTACGTGCACGGTAAAAACAAAAGGTAAGTACTTTTCGCACGCAGCTATGGGATGATAAAAGTCTAGTAGCTGGATTGGGGAATATTTCGTATGAAGACATGAAAACTATCGCAAAAATTTTACTTTATTTTCATCTTGATGGCAGACTATGAACTGTCGTAGCATACAAAAACCCATGCATACATTTGTGTGTTTATTTAGCTTGCTGTAAAAAGTTATTTAAGTTTTTCTTTTTCATTTGGAAATTTTACTACTACATTTTGGTTCACTACTCTAATTGCTCGTTTTATTTCAATCTAATTGTCTACTATAAGGATGAACTACTACGACATGGCAATGTAATTTTATTCATCATCGTATGTGGTTTGGATAAAAAATGATTGTCTACGATGTTGAACAAGTTTATAATCCACAAAGCGTAAACGATTACAAATTTACAAATTAAGATATAATCGATGGAAAAAGAAAGGAAGAAAAAAGTCGTGTATCATAAAAACTGAGATGTAGAAAATAGTTGTATCATCGAGATAATTTATCGTATTTTTTTGTCTAGGATGCCAATGCATGCATTAAAATAAATAAAAATTTTCTGGTCTGATGAACAGAAAACAAAGCCAAAGATTTTTTAAAAGCTCCGACACATATTGCCATTAATCAAACGTGAAGAATCTGCTAGAACACGCTCAGGCTAAAACCTGAATAACTCCGTTACACTTCTTTGGGACAGTTGTTGTGCCAAAAAAATGGAGCACAAGTGTCCTTTTTTTATAGTTTTTTTTTCTCTTTTTAGAAATCATGGTTTACATGGAGGACTCAAAGGTATTATAGAAGAGGAGCAATCCCGAGCGCACTGTATGGATACAAAGGAGATCAGAGATCCACAGCACAGTGAATGCACAACCAGCCAAGCTGCCGAGCAAACGCAGCGAAACAGATCCCAGCGGCTAATTACCCGAAATATGTACGTGGATGCACTGCGGGAATTTCTCCCCCCAACGTGACGGTAGAATGGATCTTCCTGCTGTTGATGGCGGCCGCTGCTGCTATGCTACGTACTGCTATTATGCGTATAAAATTGCTACACTAGCCCTTCCAGCTACGTGTGGGTCCTCTCATTTACTAATGCAAGGCTCTAGACAATTTCGCACACAAAATGGTGACGCGAGTTTGCTCGGAAAGTTGGAGGACGAGCTTTTTTATCTTCCGAAAGTCGGGGGCATGCACTTTTTTTTCGCAACTTTCACAACGTGTATGCAGAATTAGCATTTTTTGGTACCGCTGTGACGAATAAATTTGGGTAATCATTAAGGCGGGGGCGTCAGCATAAGTTTTGCATCCGTAACGAGTTCCATAAATATACCAAAACAGCGCAGCGCTTCACAGGTGCACTTTCAAATGGAATCGCGGCTATGATTATGAAGCTCGTGTGATTCCACTAGACTACAACATTGGCGATACACAACTCAAAGTGGATTGCGTTCCAACAATTTGATTAACCTCGTTTCCATATCCTGAATACATTGCACACTTTGGTTTGAACGATTGTAATATTTGGCTCGATGCTGATATACTACTTGAATGTAAAGTATCGACTTGTGTTTGCCGCACTTCTCGCGTATTTCTATATTTGTATACGTCGGATCTACCTACATGCGTACCTATATAACGTTGTGTAAGAGGCAAAAGAGAGCACGTTCCAGAACAATTCAATTCCAACGGACCGATTTCTCATGAATATTTGGCCGTAAGATTTGATCTGATTGAAAAAAAAGAGTTGTTCCCGTGGTAACGATAAATCCAAGTCACCAAAGAGTTAGCAGCAGAGAAGAAGGCATTTAAAACGAGCGATTTCTATCCAAAGGGGAGGGGGGGGGGAGGTTACGAGTGTGGAGCTATTTATGAATTCATACAGCAAACGCAGGGCGCAGCTGTTATCGTTAAGTACTAATGCAAACAATATTTTAAACGAGGCCGAGAAACAGAGGGTTGCTACAAAGAGGCGGAGAGAAAGCAAAGAGAATGAAGAAGGAGGAGGGAGCGAGAAGGCGTCGAGATGCTCTCGAGGTGATGCAGAGCACGCGATTTTTCCCCTCTCCCGCGGCTTGGTGGTGGCTCGCAGCCGTTCCTTTATCGCGGCGAGGATCGAAGCAGATTCCCTAACTGCCTCTCAATGACCCCCATTAATTCGGGCATAATACGTAGGTACTACGGCGTAGGTACACATGTACAGAGAACGAGCCCGAGCGTTGCACCACGACTATACTCTCGGTTACTCTTTGCCCCCTCCCGCCTTGCCCTTTCTTTCTTGTTGGCGCAGTTGCTCGTACACCTACTTTTCTTATTATGCCCGCGCGTACTATGTTGTGCCCACCACGCGATAATTGCGATCGCGTAAAAATGCTCATTCTCGGGTACAAGGGTTTGACCAAGAACTAGGAAAGGAGAGAGCGAGTCGGCACGGCATTCTCGAATCGCTGGGGCCAAGCCTTTCATGCTCGGAACAACGGGTGAGTCGGGCCCGTGTATGTTACCTGAATTATGTATTTTGGCACCCGTGTAGACGGTCCTTGATTATGTGGGTATACCCCCCCTTTCTTTTGATTTTGATATGCCTTGTGCGTTGCTGCACTGAAAAGAAAAAAAAATTAGCTCTATACGGTCTCGCTAATTGTTGGGTGGTTTGGGCTTTCGTCGTGTTTTCAGTGCCTCAATGGTATTTTGTGCTCAATGACCTTTTTTAACGGGTGCTGCAATTACGCGTGAGTCGTGATTTTTGTTTATTTGAAACTCAGAAATTACACAATCTTGTATAGCACCCTTGCGAATAGTTATACATAAGGTGTGACAAAAATAATTTCTACGATTGACAAATACATTATTTTTTGCTTGTCGGAATCGCAATACACCTTAACCATCAACTATTAAATAAGTTTTGTTTCATATAATATTTGCTGGAATGAGTAATATTGTGCTATATTTGGTATGATTATTTGATGTAAAATTTAAAAAAAAAATGTTTCTTTCATAATGTGAAGAAGTAAAGAATTACTTTTGTCTAATGCTAAAAAACTTTTATCATTCTAAATTATTTTCGAATTTAACAGATGATTGAAGCTTGTAATCACAGCATTTTATTGTAAGTAGACTTAGGTATGGATGCTTTTTATATCCTCTTGCAAAACAACCTTTTTGCTAAAACTATTACGCATTACTCGTGTTAAAAATAATTTGTTTAATTATTAACAATAACACAGTACTTAACAAAAACTTTTCCAGCAGAAACAATGCATTGCAATTTGAAAGAAAAAATAGTTTAGAAAATAAAGAGTTGAAGTATTGGAAACAATACTTAAGTGTTATATTTTTTCAGCACAAAGAATACTCTACTTAATTTGAGAAAACATTTTCTGTCTAGTATTTTGATATCCGTAAAATGATTGTGCCCAAGTATGATTGTGAATAGCCATAAAAACAAATTTTTAAAATAATTTCTTTTAGTTGAAAAATTAGACTCACTTTCATTATACCTACTGGTCTTTAAGCAAATGATAGTTAAACTTGAAAATAAGTGACATAAAGTTCTGTAATGAATCATTTTTAAACATGAATTGTGTTAAAATCATATAAGAACAAAATTTATAGGTAATTGAAGTTTATAAAGATAAATAAACGAGAATAAATTTTTTAATCATTCCTAACTATTAATCCTGATATTATTTTTTTATTTAACAAGTATTGTTTGAAATGTCTTTCAAAGTTTTATTTTCAATTTTCAATCGATTTACATTGGAAAAAACTGCAGTCAAAGTCGTCCTCTCAATTGATTTGTATGAAAAGTCTTAGTTGAATGTCAGATAGTCAATTCAGATCAGATAGTAAATTATTCATGACTTGATCAGTTTTTTTTATTAAACAGTACGTTCACAAAACCAGTAGTATTATTTTTTTTAAATCCTTTTACGGTAACCATTACCATCTTTGTCAAGTAATCTACATAATTTTTTAATCTTTCTTTTTTAGTTTATAGTTATTAATTGATCATTTAATACCGATGGTGACTTTTGTAAGTAAAGTTGAAAAAATTACATCGACATCTTTAGTAGTTCATTGCTGGATATGAAGTACTTAAGTAATAAATACACCCATCAACTAACTATATCATCCTTGAGCTATTGCCATTTCTTTCTTTCGACTCCTTACATTTTGATGATAAAATTTAGAAATGAAGCACCAATTGTTATGCAATTACATGAAAAAATCAATCTCGTAGTTAATTTTACCAGTAATGTATTCTGATAAAAAAAAAATTCCATTACACGCCTCACTTATACTATACATGACTTAGTTGTACATAATAAGAGACACGTTTAGAATATGACGTTGTCCACATGAATTTAAAGTAAAGCTGCCGAGAAGCTACGTATACATGAAAGGGGACCAAAGTACGTATACGCATATGACAATGTACTCCCTCCAATTGAAAAGATGCAAGACTTATATAGTCCCAAGGGTGTTGGAAGGGTGAGCGTGTTTAGAGAGATTTGTGTGGTAGAACTGTACATAACAAAGATACACCCATGTGGGAGCTGCTGTCACGGATGTAAGCTTATTTTTAAAATAGATTTTAAGTTTGACTGCTGTGTACCCTATACCATTAAGTAAGAACGCATCTGAATATTTCATTTCAATTTCAAATTATACATACAAATATTTTCTCAAATAGACTTGATTTTCTAAATAACCTTATTGATAAGTTGGTGTGGATATTTGATTTTTTTTTTTTATTTGTTAAGTGGCCTGATTGTGGTACTTAGCTATACAAACGAATTAGCGTAGGGTTGTTCATGCCTAATTGATTCTTCAGACATTAAAATTACTTTACCAAATGAGACGAAAGAGGCGAACATTTTGTTTCAGTGTTACTGATGCGCTGATGTCTGCAATATTAAAAAAAAAAAAAAAAAAAAAAAAAAAACATCATACTTCCTGTTTTCAAATAAACTGATAAATCAAGTACGTTAAGGTCTAGCAGCTTCTTTTTTAACGTCTTATCGATTGACAAAGAGAAATGGGTAATTTGACTCTCTTTTGTGATCGTATCAAGGAAGTCGGTTCATACGTGAATTCTATATTTATCGTAAGTTGAATCTTCTCTTTTCTCATTTGTTCTCCTCCATACGATTATATCATCTGAACACTGTGTGCACAAGCCACTGGCTTGTAATTCATCGTGCTTGTAGCAAGACGAATATTTATGTTTGTCGATTCAAACTATCTCATTATTTACCAGCTCTTGTGATTGTTATAATATCATTGTACTCATATCTGTTTTATCACTAATACAAGAATTATTATGGTAATGAAAATAAATACTTCGATACATACTGAGTGAAACGTTATTTTTACATATTTCATGATCAATGTAATTTATTCTTGGTGTTTGATTTTATACTCAAGAATCAAGTTTTACGACACTAAACTAAATAATTTTAGCATCATTTTGGTTCCCAATTTTTGTAACTTTCCTTGAGGTACATAATCTATTGTAAAATTATTCTAGTCAGTAAAAAAATAGTTTCAAAAAAGAAATAACTTTTGTATAAGTGTATTTTACTTGAAATGTTTAACAACAGTTGTTCATGGAATAATTATCAACGTTTAAAAATATCAAAATACAAGAACTTATTATAAATCCACAGTCAACTGCTATTAAGTGATAAATCTGCTCGAGTAATAGGCTAATACCTTAAAATAAAACGCATAACAATACATTGAAGGAACATTGATCAAGTACCACTTGATACAATCACGATGAAGTACATGGCTCAGGTACATCAATTCAAGCATCTGTCTCTTTTTTTTATCCAGACGACCTGCAAAACAATTCCAGCCAAGTAACAAGTACAAATCTGCTCTCGTGGGGCAAAAGTACACGGCAACAAACGCGTGACGCTCCGGAGCGTAACTCTAAATTGGCTCGAGCCGAAAAAACAGGTCGCGGAAATAAATGATCTTGTCCGGCCGTTGTCGTTGTCCTCGCGTTGTCGTCGCCGTGTCACCTTACCCTTGTATCCCCCACGAACGACGATTAAGCTGGAGGGACGAGAAGACACGCGCACCACAGCCACAGCTGCGTGGAAACCCGAGTCGTTTCCGCTTCTTGCGGGTGGTCAGCTTAATCGATGTAATTGTTTCTTCGTCCCCTCTCCTTTTCGCTTACGATTTTCCTGATGCGGGTCTTGTCGGGAGAAAACAAGCAAGTCTTATGTTTTCTCGACGACGTGCCACTTTTTTCGCCAACCCTTTTATACAAATAACAAATAAAGATACGCTGGCTCACCACGGGAGATCTTTTGTGCAGCATTCCTTGGTTTTGTTTCTTGTCTCAGCAGGAGCGAACTCATGGTAGGTTCAAGAGGTCCAGACCCTTTTTGAATATTCCATAGACTTCCCATTAAATTGAAGTCAGACTAATTTTCTGAGTTTTCGTAATCTTATTTTTCAAATAACAACATCATAACCAATGTCAGTTCCTTTGATTTTTTATTTACCATGAGAATATTTCTTTATGTTTACGAACGAGCTCATACTTTAAAAGGTAACACTCAAAGTTATCGATGGTATTATATTATATGTTAAAATAAATTCAGAAATGTGGTTTAATAGTAAAACAAGTATAAAACATGATACACAGTTTAATAAGAACATGTAAGAGACAAAAATGGTGTTGCTGATAACGCTGATATATTATAAAAGTTACATTCATTTATTAAAGTGGAGAAAGTAGATGAAAAAGATAGTTCATATAATAGTTTACTCCGATCCTCGTCAAAAGCATAATATTACATACAAATAAACTCTTGTGCAAGGCTTAATAATAGTTTGTGTTGAAAAAAATTTCTCTCACCAGATGATATGTACAACTCATACATAATTAAATTTAAATTGTATACAAAAAAATAAAACCGTTGTATGATTAAGTGATTAACTATGTATTTGTTATTTATAAATAATAAAGTTGTCGATAATAAATGTTTCAAATATTTTATGAATCAACTATGTACAAAAACTATTACAAAAATTTGACAGACCATGTCTAATGCACACAAGAATTGTGCACAATTTTTTGTACACGAAGTACTTATCTTGCAGCTTGCACACGAGCTTGCTCAAGCTTATAAATAAAGACCACAAAAATATTTTTATGATTATTATCTTTATGTGTACAATGTTTCTGCCTAAATCAACATACATTTTGTGCACATCGTATAAAGATTAAATGTTGTCTGTAAACAAAACTCCTTTAATTTTAGCACAAATACTGTGCATGAAAAAATGTTAATAAAATACTTTGTAACCGTTATTATAAGCTTGTCCGCAATATTTTGGGTACAAAAAATTGTGCACAATCCTTGTGTGCACTGGGCATAGGCTGCCGCCAAAAATTTTGTGTATAATTATTATGTGCACAATTTTTATGAGTCTAATCCAACATTAGACAAAATAGGAGTTTTATGTACCGAATTATGTATGAAATCAAGAAAAGGTTCTCGATGTACTGGGTTCTTTGTCCCTGTGACTAGCAATTTGTTAAAAAGAATAAACTTTTCATATCAGCTTAACTTCAACTTTTGAGTCTTTAATATTCATCATTTCTTAAAACGTAGTAGAGGGATAATTATTGTTATCCTTCCACGTAGCGAATGCATTAACACCGAAAATTATATTTTTCAATCATGTATTATTATCCGTCATTGAAAATTTAATTAGCATACTCTTAGAAGAATGACATCATTAATAAAAGGCTATCAGATTATAAAAAGTTTTGTTGGACCCCATCCCAAAAATACGTAGTTTAAGCGCCCCTGTGTCTAAATAACAAATAACTCTGAAACAAGAGGCAAAGTAAAAATACTTAGCATGGGGTGCAAACTTTTTATGTAAATCTTTGATGTACCTATTTCAAACGCAGTAGGTTATTTTGAAGAAATTATTAATTAAAGTACTACAGAACTGTGGTAGTTCGATTTTGCTCTAACCCATATTTTGAGAATAGAATACGAATTTTTTTGTTAAAAATAGAAGGCTTCCCCGTCAGTTTGATGCACGATTCATTTTAAAAATATCCACAAAGTATTTATATGTTTCCATCATCTGCACTTGAAGGTAGATGGATCATTGTCAGTCATGGATGCTGCACTTCTACCCAGACAAACAATGCTGTACACGGTTCTTAAAATGTATCAAAAACCTTTTTCTTTAGCCAATGTCGGAGAGAAGGTCGAAAAGAGGTGTCCCCCAACAATGGCTTCAATTTGCTTTGTACCCAAGACTCGTCAATTAAAGAATATAGCAGTGCTGCGGATAATCCAAAACCAATGCTTATCGGCAGATCGATCACGTGCGCGTCTGGGGCTCCTGTGCACTCCGAGCGGATTAGACGCTAGTTGTTCCGTCCATGCGAGCAGAAACTGTGTACGTGTACTCCGATGTTGTGTCGTTGCTTACAGGCTATACATAACCCAGTCGCGTTCAAACAGATGTGCAATTGACGCCCGTGCCGCGAATCATTCCCATCTCGATGATTTTCACCCTTGGGCCACCGCTGGGCTGGGAAAAATCGGTCAAAAGGTCAATTAGGCAATAGATTTTTACCCATGCAAATGTCGAGGAAATTCAATTCTTTTTTTCTCGTCGAGTGCTCAACTCGATTGCTTTTAAAGTGAAGGGTATTTTTCGAGCTGATTTCATCGTTCGAGTGGATCGCACCGTGCGTTATTACGATTTTTCAATCGGAATCAACGATCCATCGTTATAAGTGTTATGCCATGATGATTGAAAACTGATGAAAAACCTATTGGGCGTTTTTCACTACATTTTAATTTTATTGCAGGATAAGTACTCCCCAAATGTTAATGTTTCCGCGAATCATCTATTTTATTTCACGATCTTAGGAAAAATACCATTTTGAAAGCAGCAACTTGTATCAACAAAACAGTTAAGTACCCAAACTGAACACGTGATGGGTATCATACATTCGCCTTGAAAGAAGTATATGTACGTACTACGGATCTCCTTTTTCACCGAAGGATTTGAAACGTGTCCCTTTATGGATTTATTTCCAAGAATCCGTGTGAAACTGATCGACCAAAATAAAGAGGACCTGCTGGGCGACAGAACAAGGCAGTTTTCTCAACATAAAAGTTTTCTACAAGGGAGACCCGTCATTTCGGCATGGCCCATGAGATTCACACCTCTGGGCGATCGTCTTGCGCATGAAGTATTTGTTGCGCCGAAAACCGAGACGCCCGAGATACGGCTAATCTCCTTTCACTCTGTACCTAGCGCGTCTCGTACCTCATCGTAAATAATAGTGGCGCTCTTTTTTTCCCTTACACAATGGGTAACAAAGAAGAACCAGGTTTTCCCGTCCACAGATACGAGAGAGAAGGGGATCACAATTCGGCCCAGGAAAAATATTTGGTCACACCCAGCTTCTTCGTCTTTTCTACCGTCGAGGATAGAGTGACGCACTCGAGTGTAACCTGGTGGTGCTGGTCTTTTCGAGGCGCAAGGGTAGGTAAGCTTTCGTCGTCTCACTGGTGTAGTATGGTGAGTCGACGGGATAAAAGAGCTCCTCTGGGGGTCCCAAGAAATTGGCGCACGTACCCCGGCTCGAGTGTACGTAGGGGATTTTCACACGAGCGCGGTGACAATGCTCCTGTTTGTCCTTATGCGCTGCGTAGCGAGCGTTGTATGTACTCTCTTCAGCCCGCATGCACAAGTATTAATACAGGCCAGACCGATCTCACGAGTACGCGACACGTGCAAGATTTTTTGGTCCGTCGCCGTTATGCTCGACCGGTGGTGAAAAATCTGTCGCATATTCGGGCTCGTTGCGGTTGCGGCGCGTCTAAAGTGCCTCTCTCTGTTTGTCCCCTTGCTCTTTGAAAGGAAAGCTGTGTTCTGGCTGCTTTGCGTGCCCGCGGGAATGAGCCGGGCCGAGCGTTATTTGGCCCATTTCAATGTGCATTAAACTACATTTTCGTCTGCCCAAGAGTGGTTTTTATTTTCAATTTTTTTTGCAACTTGCCATCAGTACTCTGGTACTCGGGCAACCCCGTAACTCTATCTTTGATGCTTTTAGAAGGGTGAGGAAGGCCAAACGGATCTTCAAAAAATCTGTCTTGTGGGTCTCACACTCTATGGTTTTATAAATTAGTAACGAATACATTAGGTATGATTTCAATTGATGTATAAAATATTATTGCTTAGTTTCCAGGAAATCGAGAAGCCTATGTTGTTAATTTTTAAAAGGCAGGAAAAATTTGAGCTGCTTTCCACATGTTTTTACTCCAAAAAAAGGATGCTGTTGAAATTGAA
The DNA here is from genome assembly GCF_036245765.1 of Copidosoma floridanum. Lineage (NCBI taxonomy): Eukaryota > Metazoa > Arthropoda > Insecta > Hymenoptera > Encyrtidae > Copidosoma > Copidosoma floridanum. Next base: position 11,416,718 of record NW_028321883.1, read on the forward strand.
GTAGTGAAAGATTTTATTGGATCCAAGGTAAACAATGTTTCGTAATTTCTGAACAAGCACTAAAAATTTGACGGTTAATTAACTTTGCCTAATTTGATTAAAATTCATAAGGAGATCATTACGGTCGTTAATAAAAAAAAACACTGTGGAAATAGCCAACACTCATCAAATTGTCTTAATTTTACTTTTTTATGGATATTTCTATGAGTGTAAGAGTCATTACAAAGTGATATAAACATAAAAAAAGTATTAATGCAAAATACGTGGAAAGACGAATTCATTTTATTTGTCCTCAAAAACTGTCGTACCCTGAAAGAATTGCCCAGCTATACGAACAAAAAAAAAAAAAAAAAAAAAAAAATGAAACCAAAGTTGGAAGACACGTGAATATACATGTTACGATTCCGTAGCTAGAAGTTGCAGGGAAAAAAGCGCCTCTGCGATACGCAAAGAAACAAATGCGAAGCCAAAAAAAGGGGAGAAAACGCGAGGGAACGAGCGAGAAAGGGAGAAAAGGAGGATTCATCATGTTTCGTTGACGAGCAGACTCAGCTACTTGTGTCAGTGTTTCCTTTAGGATGCCGTAGTCACCACCCCTTTACCTCCTCATGCAAGCCCCTCACCGCCGATTTTGCGAGCGAGGGAATCACCGAGTTGCTGTTGCTATGTATATTCGCGTGGAGACATGGAAGAAGAGCGACAAAGACAGAAGACTGAGAAAGCTGAGAGCTGAAGCAGAAAAGCACTTGGATGCAAAATGTATACACCGTAGCCGGACGTGCAATTTTCCGGAAAAGCAATTCTTGGGCTGGTACACGGGCTTGGCTCCCCCTTCTCCTGTCCTTTGCTCCCATGAATACCACTGGAGCTCCTTACTATATTTGCACAAAATGCTAATCCTGTACAAACAGCTAGCAGCTGAACACTGCTTTTGGAACGCGTAAAATTTAATTTTTGTCAATTTCAACTGTTGCCTTACAGGATCTGAACATTTTTATTTAGTACCCTGGATCTATGTTTGTAGATTAATGAGAGGTAATAAGTGTTTGATGATTGATCACTGACCTCTTTTTCTGCATGAAAAAATCTACAGGATTTAAATTCGATTTTTGACTAAAAAAACAATTGAAATTTAAATGTTATTTGGCATGGCACTTGTTAGGAAATTTAAAGGATAAGACAACGAATTGCTATTTTTTTTGTAAATTATAAAAAAAGTGAATAACAAAAAGAAAAGGTATAGAAAAGTTGTCACAATACTAAAAACAATATGAGCATAAGTAATGTAGGGTAAGACAGAACTATGTAAGTAGTCTTTGAAGTGCTTACAAAATTGTGATTACCTTAGTGAAACAAAGACTTTTCATGAATAAAATAAACATCCTCGCCACCTGAAATCAAAATTTCCGTAAATACGAGGTGTATTCAAAAAGTTAGGTGACATGGTATTTTAGGAAAAAATATTTACTTACTCATCAATATTTATTTTGTCCCTTGCAGATATTCCCCTCAAGGGCCGTAGGGGTAAACGGTACAGTTATTGACACCTTAAGGTAGTGATTGACCCCTGTATAATTTGTATATCTATATACAAAGGCTCCATTTAAAAATGCATGTGGCGGTCAATTACTATCGGGGGTTCAACAACTGTACTCTTTACCCCTACCATGTAACTATTTTTCTGTACATCGACCTATGTTATAACGTAGGCCTGCGAAACGAAAAAAAGTTATATGGTACGGTCCTATGAGATACGATACACTTGTGCCAACACTTTTTCGAATTCTCGAAGCACTTCTCATAAGCACTTTACACAAAATGCAAATTCTTTGAACCATTTTTTTCGATGAGAAAAAGTCGCTGACATAAAATACTTGTAACCGTTATGCTTCTCACAAACAAATGAAACATACTATGTAGCTGAACTGTTATGTTCGTGAAGAGAGTACCAACATAAAAAAATGAAAAATCGATAATCAAATGCACGTTGCCCGCAGAATTGGAAGCCACCTTACTTTGAACACTCCTCATACAAAGAGGATTATATAAAGAGATGAAAAGGTAAATATATACTACAGCAAGATACGTAAGATGACCTTAAACATATACGTGCATCAGATTTATATGCTTAAGATATTAATATCGTCATTGACGTAAATCCATCTCAACTGAAGCTGTATGTAAACTGACTATGACCTAGAATGAGTTAAATAGAGATAGAGAGTAAAAGAGACATCTTATAAAAAGAAGGGCAACAGAGTTTAGAAACAGCGATGCAAAGACAATGAAAGAGTAAAAATTAAAATAAAAGAGACTCACAAATAAACAACAGATTTATATTGAAAAATCCAACAACAAATACTCCGAGAAACCTATTAACGAAGTACAAGTCGATAAGCATTAAAAAAAATATTCAAAAATAATCAAAGAAAAAAATGTAAGTAAAAAAGATTAATTCACGTAAACGTAAGTAAAAAACTGAAGTGATTAATAACTTTAATAAAACAGAGTTTAATAAGTTTAAACAAAAAATGAAGAGTATTAGGGATAGCAACATTAAAATTAAGAAAAAGGTAGCGGTGATTTTGATATTTGTCATTAATTTATGTACAGGCATACACAAAAAATACATATGTAACACATATATTCCTGTATAACATAGTTGTTTGATGGGGCATTCCACACAAAAAACCCCTATAGCTGCCAGACAATTTTTGTATTTTTGTGGAATTTTACTGAAATGTGAAATCCTACCAACTTTTACGGACCCTGACACCTACCAATACACACACACACACACACACACACACACACACATATATATATAAACATTTTGTTTTATTATCAAACTGCAATGAGACTCATGAGACATAAGCTTTAAAAATAAACTAATACATACATGTATATTATGAGTGCATGGTGGCTCGGTTGGCTGGTCGTATTCATACCATGAATGAATTTATATCAATTCCATTTCCATTAATATCCAAGTACAAAGTTTTTAGTGTGCTAAGCTTTTTTGTGGTAATATTGTTCGATTAATCATCTAAAATTTTAATTTTTTTTTATCTCCGTACGACATAATAGTAATACATATATAAATTCAAATAACACTCAATTATACAATTACGCAAATCACGTACGTATTTCCTTATTAAGGAGGGCATCTTACAGAAACAGTCAAGTTAAATAGATTTGGAAATGTTATAATATATTGGAAATGGAAGTACATGCAAGCAGTTTCTCGTTATTGCACGTAGGTGTAGATGACCCTATTATCGACAGTCTCAGAAAAGCTTTTAGAAAACTTATGCAATATAAAAATTGTACTAAATATAATTAATATTCATAGTTCACTCAATTTACTGTAAGTATACATTTTTATGCGTTGGAAAATCGATGATTAGTATTTTTTATAAGGTAAATGCTCCTATACGTGGAATATGTCCCTATTCATGAAATATTAAAATTTATGTAATTGTTGTACAACTTACTGGATAAAAAAATTCTGGTGGTTCTACATTTTATATATTTTTATGAATTCACAAAAAAAATTTCATTTTACGTACAATAAATGACCAATTTTAAAGATAATTCCATAAATAGGGACAAAGTCATACGTAACCTATCTTTTAAACTGCTATAAGTATTACTAATCGAGGACCTCGGTATTTGGGGCACGATACAGATTGTGTATGGTAAAAAGTATTACAATATTGGTGTTAATCAAGGAAGTCAATTTTTATACGACAGTGAAATATGCATTTCCTTGAGCTTTTTGAGAAGAAATCACACGAACACTGTAGTATCATGATGCAACCTCACTCTTAACGTATTAATTACATCAAAGTGTCAGTGATTTCAATTTCAAGAGTTTTGTAGGCTATATTATCCAATTAATTTAGTTAAAAAAAAGCTTTTGCGTATGTATGAACGTCTAATTAATATTTCTGTAATCATAGCTCAGACCTTCGACGGTTGGAACAAGTTTGATTATAGGGTTATCTACTCTATTCCGAGTAAGATCTGTCTCATATTGCACAAATACATTTTCTATGTAAATATGTTTTTTATCACCTGAAAAAGTATGAAAAAAAAAATTATTGTGGAGGTTGGTACGCTAAGTGTTCAAGGGACGAAGCCCTACTAGTGTATAAATTTCGCAATATCATCCGAGTAGAAATATCTTAGATCATATTGATGATTGGATCCAGAATTGATCCATTATATGAACTAAATCTGGATGAAGTGTGTTCGCAGTTTTGGATCCATTATTAATCAATTTTGGCTAAGGTACTGTATTATGTCACGTGATACTTGTATGTAAAGTGTTTACTACTATACTATCGTCTCCTTTCTGAGAAGCATACGGTTTTTTTGCAACTGTAAAATTAAGTAATAATTTAAGCAGTTCGTTATTGAACATTTCGCCACGTAAACGCGCTGTTATAAGCCCTATCCGTAAGATAAAACGCTTAAAATTACATTCTAACGAGAACGCAGTGATTTTTGACGAATGTAATGAGGACAATAATAACTAGGTTAAACGTGATGGCTTAAGTGTTCAACGTTTAAATAGTTATAAAGGAGAAATTTTTGTGTGAATTGTATCGAAGATAATGGCAGAAGTTTTAATGATTCTATTGATACTGTTAATAAAACCAAAGCTTCTTACAATCATTATAAAGATGACGGTGCAGTTAAAGATTGTGTAATTGAATTCAATGTCAATAATAGTAAAATTGCTGTAATTGTAAATAGTCATATTGATTTTTTTTTTTTTAAATATAAAGAAATTGAGCCTAATTTGCCTTCGTCACATAAAACGTTGCATAAAATGAAATTTTAAAAAAACTTTTTATATTATTTACAGTTTTCGTTTTCAAAGCAAACATTGTGTAAAGTAGCATATATTGGAGTTGCATATCAGTTAAGAAATTTAGTTAAATCAGAATTACACGAAGACTTCACTTTAAAACTACAATTTAATATAAATGGGTCACCTCTATTTCACTTTAGCTCAACTGTATTTTGGCCAATTTTATTGCGACAATATTGACACACACAGCCACCTCTATACGAACCCGTTTGGGTCGCTATATGCGAAATAAAAGGTAAACCCAGCAGCGTCAAATTTTTTTCAGATAAACTCGTTCCCGAACTTTCAACTATTATTACCGATGGAATCGTAATAGAACAAAAACATTTTAGTGTTTCTATCATGTGCTCAGTGTGCGACAGACCAGCATATTCATTAATAAAAAGTATCAAAAAACATGGTGGTTATTGTAGTTGTGAATGACGTATGATTAAAGGAAAGTAAGTGAATAATAGGACGATTTTTTATGATTTGGATAGCCATCCAAGGGCTCATGAAAATTTTATAAAATATACCAACAATTAATATGGTACGATACTTTGCGTTGGATTTCATGCACCTTGGATGCCTCGGAGTTATGAAGATATTTATTAATTACTATACATTGGGACAAAATATCAAGCTTAATCGAGCGAGTGCACTGTGTATTTCAGCTAGGATAGCTAATTTAAGTAGCCAAATTCCAGTGGAGTTTCAAAGAGCAATTCGAATCTTTGGTCAAGTAACTCAATGGAAAGCCACAGAATTTAGATTTTTTGCCTTATACTGTGGTGGTACCATTCTTTAAAATATATTACAAGCTGATTTGTTCAATCAATTCTTATTATTCAGCATTGCTTCCAAAATTCTAAATTTAAAAGAACTATATAAAGAGTATTTAAACCATGCTTGCATGTATTTAATATATTTTGTAAAACTATGTCTGGTTTAGTGTGGTTACCAGTCTCTCGTTCACAATACACATGCGTTGAATCGTCTAGCTGATGAACTAGAAAATTTTGACTGTCTACTAGATGATTTATCAGCTTATTGTTTTGAAAGCAAACTTGGCAATATAAAAGTCATAGTGCATAGTGATCGTAAACTTTTGGAAAAGGTGTGAAACCGATTAAATAATAATTTGGAATCCAAAATTTTATTCTCAGGAACAACTAAGATTTTATGATACGCAAAATCGACTGATAGATTTGTAATCATACGATTGCAATGCTACGGTTGTGAATTTACTAATAAGAATCCCAATAATATTTTGATGACCAAAAATAATACAATTTTAAAAGTTACAAACATGTATTGGAGTGATTTACAAATCTTTGTTAAAATTGAGGCTGAAATTCTTGAAATCGATGTATGTGCTTTAAATTATCCTTCTGGTTCTTCAGTATTAAACATGTACAAGTTAATAACAAAAATTCTGGCAAAAGTATTGAGATTTTTTTATCTGATATAAAATGTAAGATGATACTACTGTCGTTATACGAACTGCCTCACAATGAAAAAATTATTTATGTCATGCCCATATTGCATTTAACATAAAAGTACTTGCAATTTAAAGAAACACTAGTCAGTTTTCTAAATAAATGTTATAATACCCGTATAAAATGTGTAAAGAAAAGCTGTGTAGATATAGTAATTTTGTGTGCTCAACATATCATCAGACGTCTGGTGCTATCATTATTGTTTTGGCTCGTAGAAGATAAGTGCCATAGTGAATGATATTAGTGTTAGTTAATTAAGAATTCTTTTTTTAAGTATTGATGCTTTTCTTACTAAGTATGCTTCACAATTATTAAATGTACATAGTTTTTAGGTAACGTTTGAAAAAATGTTGTTTTAATGTATTTTGATCGTTATTTTTATAGATGATGAGCGTATTATGACCTAGCTCACGGTCATAGACTATGAAGATGTAAATGGCGTTCTCCATCCTCTATTTTAGTTATGGGTAGTGGGCCCTCCACCTGGTTAAGCACTGAAGTGCCAGGTCGATTGAATATTCCGAGGTCAGTCACTGGAAGCCTAGGTCTTTGGTAAATTTGATGAGACGAGTTCCAGTGGGACGTCCGTGAAAGTTTTCCTGGAGGTGTTGTTTGGGTATTTTAAACACAAGGTATTTGGAGGGGGTGTCAAAATAGAGTGCTGCAAGCTCCGCCTGAAACAAATCCTTAATTCCAACAACTGCTGTAGGCAAATCCAAACTCCTTTTATAGCTTGTAAGTTGTGGGGCAAGAGTCACGTAAGCCACTTGTTTGTCCTCATTTGTCCTCGAATTTTCTTGAGCGAAGCTGTTGTTTTGAAAATCCCTTCATAGGTAGGGGTAAACGGTACAGTT